>NC_072449.1:19660333-19972833 GCF_027596085.1 Anoplopoma fimbria
TGCTTCACAATCTACAGCTAGGAAGTTAGTGATGAGGTGGCTTGTGTCGTCTAAGATGCAGAAAAAGATACAGAGTGGAAGGTAGAGTGGGTGTATGCCGGCAAGAGCTTCAACATGCATCTAGTGCTTGTAATCAATTTGTCCATTATGTCAATGTCTCCTCAGGCTTTGTTTAATTACTTTTACAACACAGAAAACTAATCTCTAACTGCCCAAACTCATTGAAGGTTTTCAGTATCAAGCTGTTCACTTAGGAAGAATCACAGGAGTCATATAAATGTAAATGTGCAAGTAAACATCAAATTAAAAATGAATGGCTGCAATGTAAGGCAGTAAAGTCAGCTTTTGTTTGTCTTCAGACGAGTTTCATCAGGGGAATTATGCTGTCTGAACATCCATTAGTCAGTTTCCTCTTTAAAAAGTGCCCGACGCTGTATTGAGTTACCTGGAGCCATTAGGCCTTACACTAGCATTGTGTAAAATAGGCTTCAGTAAGAAAACTATTCCAGAGGACAGGCGCCATCCTGACACTCAATACACTGAAATATCTGGGGGAAAAGCGACTACAGTGCAAGATAACAAAACGCTTTACCTGCACACAGTTTCATTCTGCCATAAATCATGCATGTTGTTCTATGAATCTTTCTCTTCCTCAGTTTGTAAAAAAAAAAGTAGGATGAATATATGATACAGCCTTTATTACTACAGAATCTACATGTATCACCCTTTCTTTTGTCTAAGTAATGTAAAAAGAATTTAAACTAAAAGAGTCAAAGTGAGCTCTCTGATGAGTAAACTGTCATACACAAGTGAGAAGCTATAGGAGTTGCAAAACTGCTGACAAAAAAAGAAAAAAAACACACACACACACAGTAGAAACACCAAAGAGGAAGTGGAAGCAACTGTGAAAATCCAACAAAACATTTGACAAAGTGATTTTAAATATGAGGTGGCTGATTTCATGTGATTTTCATGTGATTTTCAAGTGAAAATGTGCCAAACCTTGTCGCTGTTGCAACAGGCGAGAGACTCAACAGGCGTTCACTGCAGTTCCTCAAAGACAGAAATCCTATTTTTGTAAGTTTATCCATCCCTGTTGGTTATGACAACAGCTTTATTACAGAGTTCTGGGAGATGTGATAACATTATCCGTTGGGCCAGTTGGTAAATATAGATAAGTAAAATATATTGACTTAATATTCAAAATAAACATGTTGTTAGAAGATAAGACTGGTACTTTTACTGTGGCTGTACTCGCTGTTTGCTATTCAGTATTATTCTATTTCAGATCATTTTCTTTGGCATTTTGGCAAAGCTAACTGAATACAGACTGTAACAGGACAAATAATCAGCAGCACATTAACCACAAAAAGGAAATACAAGTCTTGACATGTACTGCCGGCCTGCTGTTTTATGACTTTCCCAAGACTGACTGACAACAAACCACAGCAAAACAATCGGTCATGTGTCAAACACAGTCTGTAAGTTTGTTTTGTTTTGGGATTCAAAAAACAAACACAACATGATATGATTAATTTAACTAATGTGAGTTGACATGACAGCAATATTACAACATTGTTTCTGGTTAAACACAGGAAGATTGCGCATTAAACTACCGACCTTGCTGTGTGCAGCACCAATGCCAATGTTTAGCTACACCACCTGCTGCATAATGGTGTAGATTTGAATGTTACTATACATACACATCTAACAAACTTATTTTGTTCTGCAGTCACTGTGTAAGCCTTTCACAACTCATATTGTATACCACAGATTTTCTGTTTCCTCTTTTATGCTTCTAATGTGAATTAAGGACAACCCCAAAGTACTTCCGTAATGACAAGTATATGTATAAGTAAATGCTGAAACATGTAAGTAAGCTCATGTAAACTCAGGCTGTTATTGCATGCTTTTTTTTATTGTCTGCAATTATCCTGGGAAAGCTTGTTTTTTCTAAATGATCTCACTGTCAGGATGGTTGGTATCCAGCATTCCTCCCTGTCAACATCCAACAGTGAGATTTTTCTACGAGTCAGCGGGAACCATACATCTGTGTGCTGGGTGGCTGTTGGTTTGGGTATCAGTTGAAATGATGGATGCCTGGATTATGGCATTCATCAGAGCATATCAGACTTCCTACACCGGTTGGTTGACACCAAAAATAGATTATAATATATAATATATATAAATAAAAATACAATGTGTTTTATTGCCATGTCCTCTCAGGGACTGCCTATTGTTCAGACCGCCCTTTATTCTAGGACCCCCAATAGTCCAAAAACTGGCCCATCGGACGGAAAGCCAATTTGTCCAACAGCACGTTATCCAGAAACAAGCGCTCGTTGTTCCAAGGCCCTTTGCTCCGAAAATAAAAACCCTCCCTTCAACAAACACAAAAACATGTCTCATTATTATACAGAATGACGTCATTTTACCTTCTTTTTCTTTTACCAGAAATCCTGTTAGGTATGGGAAACAAAACTACTTGGTTAGGTTTGGGAAAAGATCATTGTTGGGTTTAAATAGACCCTTTCTGGAAGAAAGCCATGAAGGCTTACTTCAATTATATACAAAAATAATGTGACCTTGGACGGTCCGATGACATCATTCTACATTATAATCGGCCACATGCATCTGTTTGTTGCAGGGAGAGTTTGAATTTTCAAAGCAATGGGCATTTGTTTTTGGGGTACTGGTGTTTCTAAATTATGGGCAGCAGGAACAGTGGTATGGCATCATCCTTCCAAACATTTAACTATTCCCACATCAGATTACAAGACACAACATCATCAAACTTTGTTTGTTTAAACAAATAGAAATTGACTTTAATCATCAAGTTTTTTCTCCACATTTGATTTAAAAATTTCATTGAAGATATTTTTAGGACAACAAGGGAGTCTCTGGGAGCAGAGGTGAGTGGGTGGGGGGTTATTCCCATCAACTATATTTCATGTAGAGTTCACTGAGACCTAAAATCACAAACCACAGAATCTCCACTGGCTTCCTGGTTGCAATTATCTTGAATTTGTTTTGTCCAAGTTGTCCAAGGGCTCAGACGCTCTTTGAAGGGAGAAATTGTTTTATCTGCGGAACACAACAACATTTTGGGAAGACGGCCCCGAAGAAAATGACCGCTGTTTGAAAAAAAAAACTGACTGACTGATATATTTAATGGCTGGACTGAAAACCCCAATAACTTCCATACTTCCTTTAATCAGTGTCTCCAATAGACTAAAAAGATCTAATTGTATGCATGAAATCACAAATGTGAATTCTTATGTGTTTTCTCTCTTGACATGAGAGACCTCATGTCATCTTAATCAAGCTTATTCTCCAGTGTGTTATATCAGGCTTTTTTTTAAGTGTATATCCGCCATTTTCCCAAATTCACACGTCCCTCGGCACAACAACAGAAGATCATCACATTCCGGCTCACTTAGGGTTTGTTGGATGTGAGGGTGTTGTATTTCACTGCTGCGGCTCAGCCAAGTTTTATTAGGCAATACATCTCCTGAAACTGCCGGCAAGGCTGAGTATGAAACAAGAATCCTATTGTTCTCTGTGTACTAACATTCTGAAAGACGTAATTATTAAATTAACACCAGGGGTGGTTTTGGTTTGCCGGTTCCAATCTGGATCCGTTTCGCAGTTGACAAAAGACCTGGATTTGTACCACACGTTAACAAATTTTGTCATCAAACCCTTAATCTCGCCTCACCTTTTTTTTATTTGTTAAGAACAAAAAAATAAAATATGAAAGCCGGCTTTAATTTTGTTAAACATCACCAATGGCAGATTAGATCAGCTGTACCTAATTAACAATAATTAGGTTATCATGGGGGGACCCTATAAAAAGGCTCTAAAAGAACACAGGTGATCCATGGCAACCCGGAGGTGATTAGCGGTTCTTTGACTTCAGCTGGAATCAGCTGTTATTGGAGCGATTAGCTAGCGGCGTGTCCAGCGGCCTTATCAGGCCTACGGAACGGACTTCTGATGGACTTGTGTTGACCAAATGTATGGATCCATAATCTAGTAAACTTCGTTTAATAACTGTTCATTTAAAGTAAATTTGCTGTCTGTGTGGGAGAGATAGAGTTAGACCTACAGTGTTGTAACTAAGCTTGAAAAATAAAAATGTTCCACGAAATGTGTCTGTTTGAGTTCATGGAGGAAGATTTTAGAGGAAGTTCTTAAGTATCAAGCACGACGAGTATCAAGAGTAGTGTAATCATATTATCTGTAACCAAGCAACCAATGTACTTCCTGTTTACACCGGCGCGCGCATGCCCAGTGTACGTGAATAGTCACGTGATATTCGTTTTCAGGGAGCAAGTCTGGACGCGAAAACATCATTTGGACGGAGATCCACACATTTTCATTAGAAAACGGGGTTTTAAGATCTGTTAATGTGACAAGATCTGTTAATGTGGACATGGCCTGAAGCTACCCAAGGACAACTCAGACAGCAGCAACACAATGACAATCACGTGACCACAATCGCGTGGGTGAAAATCACCCGACGTTAGTGTTCTAGGGTTTTAAGCACAACTCCTGTTTCAATGTGTCTGCACCTCCTGAAATATATCTCTGAAGTTTCCATGTTGAATTATAGTATGTATATATGTATAACAGATATACTGGGAAGAGATACATATCAATATTTAAAAGTCCCTGCATATCAAATGACCCATCAAGAGGTCTCAACCCTGAGGTTGAGAAACTCTAAACCTGGGTGTGGAGCACATTTCACGCGATGCTGTGTGAACAATGAAAGTGTAGATGGATGGACAAATAAGCGTGGCCACACATGGCATGGCAAGAACCTATTTATGCAAATATGGAGGTCACCAAATAATGTGTATGTACATACGGGAAATGGCTGCGTGAGAAAGATCTACTGATAATTTCTGTATGTCTTGGCAACAACTTTGCCAAGACATACAGATGCACGCAACCTCCTAACCTACCAAACTACTACTTTGCTCATTAGTGCATCAAAGGGAAGTCATCCCTCTGTTGCCATCTCTCTCAAAGACAACTACCATTGAGTAAATGCTTGACACTACATTTTCATTGAAGTTTCTGATGCACAAAAAATCCAAACAAGAGCAGAATCTCTAGGAAAACACATTTCTAGCTTGGACTTCCTCAACCAGTGGCAGTAGGGAAATAAAAAATCAGAAGAGGAGCTCATCTGTGAGGCTAATGATATGAAAGAAATTGTGGTTTTAGTGGTATATATACACTGCATATAAACATAAAATTTAAAAATAACAAAGATTATGACGATGATGACAAATAGACCAAAAATAACAAAGGAAGAATCTCGCTGATTGATGCTGCTCTTGTTTTCACATAAGTAATGAGACAGAGCTTATGTACTTTCATCCATCTTCATTTCATCTCAGTGTTCACTCACCATTTTTAATCTGTAATATTGACAGCATTGTCATATCAGAGTGAAAACTGGAGGCTATAATGTTCCCTCTCATGCTTACAAAATGACACAACTAATAAATTATGTTTGCTTGAATTGTGGTACAGAAATAATCTTAATCCTGACATTAAAGAAGAGCTTGGTCGAGCAAATAACTAAAACTTAAAAGGAAGACCTATGTGTCCCTCCAATAACACCTACTCCCCAACCACGGCTGCCTGGCCACTATTCAGGTAGAGCATGATTAAATTAACATTAAGTCTGGAGGCAGCTATTGATTGGAGAAGGTTTCCTCTGGGCCCACCACTATATTTCTCCTGAAGAAGCAAACTAGGCTCACAACTAAGAACATTTGCTAAAACTAAGCATTAAAAAGCACTAAAACTATTGGAGAAGTACATCCTCCAGGAAATGGTAAAATGTGTTCATGTGTTTTTGTGCTCCCATAACAATTTAAACCATCTGTTTTAGAACCTGGACCGACCAAGGATCATTATCGTGCACAGAAAGATAAAAAAAACCTAATGAAATACTCAAAGATCAAGGACGACGATCAAAAACATGTGTCCACAGCCAAGGTAACAAAGTGAGCAGATTCCCCTTTTAGCTTATCTGGATGTGTTTACATCTGTCTTCTTCAATTCCCTAAAACTAGATTGCACAGATGCGCACAACTTAGTGAAAATGTGTATTTTTGCACTGTTTATTCAAAGAGATCTTGCATTGTTAATTGACTAACCGAGACATCTTGCAGCACTCCACTGACCCCCATGACATACAGGCACTGCTAAAGTGGCAGCTCACTGTTAAAAAAGTCCAATGATAATGCATTCATGACCGGGTAAAAATGGGTATTATTATTAGCAGAACGTCCGCACACTTCTGCAAAGCAGAAACTATGAAAACATGTTTCCACACTGTTGCAAATTTCACATTTGTTGCCAACATTTATTGGCTTTTGTTTAAAGAAATATTTGGGGCCAGTCATGTATTTATCAAAAAATCAGTCTCAATGCAATGACAATGTAATTTATTCACAAACACAGAATGGATTTATTAAGGGCTGTTAGAAACAGCATATTTCTTTCTATCAAGGGCCTATTATTTAAAGGGATACTGAGAGTTCAGCGGGACGAGGGAACAGCTGCATTTGATGGTAGTTTCTAGCTCTATATCCCCCTGCTTTTGGTACCACAGTAATGAAAATATGTGGCAAGCAGTCTGACTGGAAGTAGACAGAGATCATTCAAGGGACAGGGAGTAAGAAGGCTTTATGCATGAACACATGAAGCCACAAACAGGATATTTTTCATGGTTACAGTATCAGTATTCATTTTAACATTGTGTTAAGTAAGGTTGTGTTGTGAAAAGGAAAGTAGTATCAACACTTTGAAGTGCTTTTAATCAATATTTCATATTAACCATAAAATCACATTACTAATTTTATGTGAAAGGGGTCGCTCACAGTAACGAACCAACAGAGAATTATCACCTGACTTTGCGGACAGAGCTAGAAAAAAAGAGTGAATATTACACTTACATTCACCAGGTGGCAAGAAACACAACTTCAAATGAATGCTAATGTCGCTAACTATAGCAGCAACTGCTGGATGGGTAGACAAGCAACTGTCTGCAAACACGTTTGCTATGTCAACTTAAAAAACGGGACGATATGTAAGTACTAACAGCTTGTTTTCACTGACGTCAAAGTGGAGAAAATGAGTCAAAATATCCACTAAAGATATCACAGTGCAAAATATTCCGCCATGGTCAGTCAAGCAAATAACTTGTGAAGTGACTCATGAATATTTTTTCATAACTATAACTAAAATCTCTGATCAACTCTCCACATCTGTCTTTACTCACCTCTTATCATCCAACTGAAGCCTAAGGCCATGTTCTTCAGCAACCACACACTTCTGCACATTAGAAAAGGGGTTTAACCTAATTACCTCTGGGATATTTATTATATTTGTTGTCCACTTTCTCCTGTGTGGCTCAAACTGAGTAAAACGTGACAACTAGCAAGAAACCAGGATGAAATATGAAGGGCAGGATTAGCTAGCCTGCCTCTTTGTGACTGCTGTAATAGGAGCACATGTGTGCTCGTATATGAAGTGTGCATATGTTGTGTACATGTTGAATGGAGGTTTAAGCCTACATCTACTAGGAAAGGGAATCCTCATTGTTCAGCCCACAAAGCCAGCTGCTGATTGCAGAGCATCATCTTTCCTTATAGAACAGCTCACAATGAGATTCATCTCCCAGCAGCACCTGGAGCACCTCAAGCACAATAACATTTGGGGAAACAAAGCTGGCTCTTATCTTGACTCTGTCACAGCATGTGTGTCTCTACATCTCTGACTGTACCACTCCCATTTCTCAAACTCATGCAAAGGTCACAGTTCACTATGTTGCAGTCACAAATAGTTCACCCATTATTTCCACATGTTGGGCTGATGCACAAGCAGACTCACCCAATACTACCTCTGGAAAGTATTACAGGGATTTTAGTTTTGAGTCTCGATGTGGGGACTTCCCCCTCTCCGTCCACACTGATTTCCTCAATATGGATCCAGTTTTTATGTTGTGAGTCAATAGCATATCAATCTTCATATTTCAGAGTACATTCCAGTCTGGGACTTGACTGGGCCTACCTGGGGCTTTGAGCTCCTAGCTGTTTTGAAACTATTCTATGGTTGATTTAGCTAACGGTTTATTGTTAAAGTCCTGCGGGCAAATAAACCGAAACATGTGTCTAATGTTTAAGTTGTTTTAAGGCAGACTCACATCCAGATTTAGTTTGTATCTGGCTCTGTTAACTGGTTTCTCAATCCTTCTTTAGTCTCAGGGTGCTTTAATAGGTAAACACGACCAAATATTTTGCTTCAAAACGTTTTTTTCTCTTTAAACTTTTCCTTCATCCCAGTCTGCCAGACAATCCAGATTTATGAGGTGCTACACTAATTCCTGGAGGTATGATGCCCTGTGACTGTACATGTGTCAGAGCAGCTGTTTATGTTCTTCCTGACAATCAGCCCTCTTGTACAGTTTGCTCAGAGCTATGAGAAGTGGTTTGGTATTTCCATTTTTTATTATCCAAATCCCAGAATGTACTGTGATCTTGTGAACCTGCCAAGACTTATTTTTCCTTTACAGTTCAATCTTTATTTGTTAACCACATGGGTGAGAAAGAGGGATTGGGACTAAGAAGGACAACTCGAAATTCTCAGATTAATGTGAGAGTCATTTGTTAACTTAACACAGTAGCAAGTCCCAGTTATTAAATCAAAAACAGTCTTTTTGATTTTGACTTGAATGTAAAGTCCATGCATGTACACATGGTTGATGCAATACATTTTCATGCTGAAGGTTTCAGGCTCTTCCCCTGATCTACTTAGAATACTTTCAACAGCCGTTGAGGTAAAAATTTAGTTTAGGTCTTTATTGCACTCTCTATCTAAACCTCACCCACAATTCAATATGAAACTGCTGACTAAGGGGTTCATCCCAAGTATCTTATTTGTAATTTCCTCGCTCCTCGTTTAAACCGGAAGTTGTTCTGCGCCGCAATATTGACAGCCGTCCCGAAGCAAATATTTCTGCTCTGAGGAGTGAGGAGGGTTCCACGAGGAGCCATGAGCGAGGATACACGAGAGCAGCCTCCAGTTTTATATTTGATTTGTTTTCTGATTCACCATTTGGTTAAAATATATGTTCATTGTAGGTCTGAACAATAAAAAGGACCTCAAACATCAATTTATTAGAAAGACTTTTCATGATCTGTTATTTCCCCACAGTGCAGCGATCTATTGATCCAGTTATTGACTCGCAGCATATGGACGCAGGAAAGCCTCTTTAGTTCCCATGGAAACAGCAGGGAGGAGGAGATATTGGTGAGTGTCATGCTATCAGTCTGTACCTGTCGCCTGCAGGATACAGCTTTGATCATTTATAAACTGAAGTTGACAAGACAAAGAGGAGGAAAGAAAGGCCTAATGGAGGAGAGTTGATTTTGCCTTCAGAGGGAAACCTTCTGACAAGACTCATGAAATACTGACCCAAAATACCAACATGGATCACATGAATCGACAGGGTAGTTATTCAACATAGAGCAGCAACTAAGCATGATCAGCTTTAACGCTAATCCATTTTTATTACCTTATTTTTCCTTAATTGATCATTGTTTTAGTCTATACATTTTCAGTAAAAATTCTATACGATTTCCATCACAAACTGTAGGAGCAAAAGAAGACATCCGGGAATTGTCAAATTAACAGTCCAAAACACAAATATATTTAATTTACAATATTCAGCTGCAAATTCTCACATTTGAAAAGCTGAAACCAGCAAATGTTATGTATTTGTGCTTGCTATATAAATTACTAACTTTCTTTTAGTAAATTTACCATTTCAGCACTATTAACTTGGGGTTTAAATCGTAAGTTTCATTGGTTTGACTCAATTCCATTTAAGGGCCTGCAATCATAGAAGATTCACAATATCGTGTTCCCATTTAACACAATCAGTTACACCTATATCAACTCACATAAGCAACTACAATACAATACAATACAATATTTTACTATTTTTTTAACAGGGCCTTTAGGAAGGTGGTGCTATGATGTAAATAGTGATGGACATGCCTTGGGAATTTCAAAATAAAGGCGTATCTCACGAACATTGGATCGTCCAAACTAGGTTATATTTTGCTTCCATGTGTGTTGATTTTAATGTCAATTTGGTGGTGTAACCTTACATAATGTAGCTCTAACAGTGTTTGACTACACTGGGAGGGGAAGCTTTGAATCCCGTCCTACAGCTGGAGATGGATGTTTTTATATGGCATTACATTACACTAAGTGTGTCAATAGTATTTCCTCGAACAAACTATGACGGACCTCATGTTTCACACTACATCAAACAAATAAAATGTTCTTTCACAGAACAGTGGCAGTGATAACGTTCATCACGTTCTACTGGTTAATGGCACCTTATCTTTTTCTGCTGTCTACTGCAATTACATTAGTGATAGTGATATACGACATAAGGTCAGGTCTGTGGACTGACAAGCCTGGGAAGCTGGTGTGATTCAGGTAACAGTGAACGGGACAAACATTCACAGCCAACAGAAAATTCTTAAGAATGACGACAGCCCAACACAACACCTCCCAAACACAAATTTCTGAGATACTCACACACATCTGGGCTTCACAACTTCCCTGATCACAACCAGAACAAGTGCACTCTTGCCTCCTGAATAATGAAAAATCTTGCTGGTCCTCCTCAGTTTTTGTCCAACTCAGCAAATACAAGATCTCACAACCTGATCTGTAAATGCAAAGTCTGCAACATAATTCAGTTCTCTGACTCTAACATGTCTCACCTCCTCTGCTAAACTTACATTTAGAAAAGAAGCATTCATTTTCAAGCAATTGTTGTCCATCTCACCCACAACTACCTTTGTGCAGTCCCTGCTGATGAAGGCAAAATGCAAACAGAGCCCATTCTTCAGAGCTTGAAATCATCTTCCTCCAAGGTATTTTCAGTTACATGAAAGAATACTAAAACTAATTTAACACATGCGAGAATAGTGACTGAGAGCAGCTTATATACTCTGTATGCGAAGGAATAAAACTTTTGAACTGTGTCAGTACTGAGAGTAGTAAGTATGCACTTTACTATATTTTCAGGCCAGTAAACGTTTTTGCCAACATCTCATGTGCTTCAGGCAAACTAACTGGTATTAATCATGAAGCTGCATCCGTCTGGAAACAAGCTAAGTCTGCTGAGGTGCACTCGCACATCATTGCCCTCGTCTCCACCACAAGATGTACATGCACAAGAGCAAACAAGCACACACACCCAGGTCTGCTGAGATGATGCGTGAATCACTAATTACTTAATAACAGGGTCTTAAGTTGAGACGTTTGACTTCTAAAAATAGGTTTGTAAACTAATCAAATCAATTAAGAAAACAAAGGTTAATTTTAGATGAGAAAAGTGGAACAATGGATGACTATTTAGGAAACACAGGTCTTGGTGAACATGTACCAAAAGTGCAAGTTGAGGTTTCGGTTACCTAAAGTCTGACTCAAAAGTGTAGACAAGTGTGTCGTCATCACTGTTCTTTCCCCAGGGCGTTCTCTTCCACAACTCTGGGCAAATGCGACTGCATGCACTGTGGGTTAGTCAAGCTTTCAGGCCAAGTGTTACCACAAACCATCCAGCTGCAGACAATGAGTAGTTGGCGAACACTTTTTACTGCTTCCTGTAAACTATCTGATCATCGGACCACCGCTGTCAACAGGGCTAACATGAATATATGAAAGCAGGGATACCTTTATAATAAAACCCACATTAATCACATCCTCCAGCTGTTTTTTATCTCCCAAACTTGACTCTCCTAAGTACCTCTGACTAATGCTCTAGGGCACCCACAGAGGGGAGGCTTGTTAACCTTGGACTCCTCCCAGAGGAGCTTTGCCCTCTGGGAAAGGCAGGGCCCGACCAGTCCTCCAGGGTTGTCAGGTTTGGCACATGCCTCTCAAACAGGGACAGATATGGAGCTAAGTAGACACACATGCCTTATGTGGCTAAGGCTGCACTCTCAGGCACACCTCAGGCACGCCAGCAGAGCAAAGCACAACCATTTGGGAGACACCAACAGGGCATGTAAACACATACAACTGCAACAAAAACATTAACGGTAGCCATGCCTGCTGAGCTTTCTATGTACATAATGATTACATAATGATGGGAAGGAATTTGTTTTAAGAGAATCTCTTTATGTGGGAAACCCTTTACCGTCAGTGTGCAGATGTAAATCCAGTCAGGGAATAGTGTTTATGCTCTATTTATATTTTAGGATATATCTTTTTTATTTTGGATTTGGCTAAGGAGTTTTGGTTCATGTTTTGATAACTACATCAAGGTTGATAATTACACATCAAGGTGTCAGCTCTGTCTTCCTTTTCAACTGTAAAATGTAACATGCTGATATGTCATGATTTATAGATATATTCTTCCAAAAAAAGCTGAAACCCACAAAATGGGTTCTGAGTGACAGGTAGTGGGTATCGATCTGTGTGACACACAAAAACCCTTAGGGAGGGTGAAATGGGAACTCACAGTGAGTGGCAGCGAGCAGACCACAAAGATGACGGTGATGAGCGCCAGCAGCACCAGGTGGTCCACCTCCTCTTCTCCCTGTGCGAACCAGGCCAGGCTCAGCCTCCTCCTCCTCCCCGTCGACCCGACCGAGCCGCGCCGCATCATCTGACTCCGGTGCATCTGAACCAGGCTGACAATCACTGAGCCGTTGCACACAAACACAGCAAAGATCAGCAGTGCCATGAGTGAGGAGTAGGACAGAGAGAAGGCCAGCACCAAGCTGGCCTGGTCATCCCCTGTTGCATCCATGTCGATAAAGCACCACGTCCCAGGACAGTACTGTCTGAATTTGCCGTAGCCGCTGAATGGCAGCAGACAGAAGGCCAAAGAAAAGAGGTAAATAAAGAAAAGAGTGAATTTGGCAAACCTGTGGCGGATGTGTACTGAGTAAAAGTAAGGGTGGCTGATGGCCAGGCAGCGCTCCACGGCCATTGCACACAGGATGAGCGTGGGCGCCAGGCCGAAGAAACTCATGGCAAAGCCAAAGAGCTTGCACAGGCTCGCACCGCCCATACTTATCAGGGACATGTTGCGGGCGTAGCAGATGAACACAGGTGGGCTGAGGAGGCAGGTGCCCAGCAGGTCGGTGAGGGCCAGGCCGGTAACCAGGATGCAGAAGACAGAAGACCTGGAGCGGTGCTCCTTCTGGTGCACCCCGAGGATGAAGAGAGCCAGCAGGTTTCCCACCACGGCAGACAAAAACATGATGATGCTTGTCACTGGCTTGCCATCTTCATTCACCATGAGAGTGTCATTGCAGGTGGTATTGGTACATGATTCGTTTGAAACCATGCTTTTGTTCATGTTTAAATCCCAGCAAAGAAATATGCCTGCTCAGTGTGGAATAAATAAGGAATTCCCAAACAACAAATGGAGATCCTGTGCTCTTGACACCATTTGGCAACACAGAAGGCAGGGGTGTGTGGTAAGTCCCATAATGATGCGTCGACCGATGGTTCTCTGTTTTCTCTCTCTCTCTTTTAACAGTTTTGAAATCTTTCTGTGAAACAAATAACACAAGAAAAAAAAGTTGCTTTCTTTCATTCCACCATTGGGGCATCATGTTAAAAAAAAAATATATATATATATATACAGCTGAATACGTCTTAACAATGTTCTTATCATTGTTTTAGTGACAAATAATCACTCACCTTTCACTGGCTCATCCGGAGAGAAGCAATACTGGATCATTTCAATTATTACTAATCTGCTTCCTTCTTCTTCTGCGGATTCAGCTCCTACTTTATCAAATATTTACATACGGAGTTTAAAACTACCGCTGCCGGTAACGTGTCGGCATTACTGAACTCACAGCGAAGAGAGAGCGAGAGAGACTGAAGAAGATCCGCTTTCCTTCCGCTGACTTTCCCCTTCTGTCTCTCTTTCTGCACCTCCCAGTCTGTTTCGGGTCGATGTAGAGTCCCACCCACTGTGCTGGTGCATCGAAAGACGCTGACAGACTGTATTCAAACGGCCATTTAAGAGCAATACAGTGGGAAGATCTTTTAAAAAATTCACTTGTTTCTCCGGAATTTCAATCAGAATGAACTGTTGGTGGAGTTATTTCCTTCCTTATTTCAAGGTATTGTGCATGTTTGTGTCCAGAAATAGAAGCAGATGCATTACATGAGCACACTGGCCATTAATAACCAAAAATATGTTTTTATTTTTCAAGTTTAGACAAAGCCTAAACATATGACTTTAAAAGTGAACTATCAGAGTATAGGAGCAGTATAAGCTATATAAATAACGAAATAAATAACAAAACACAGACACCAATGAAAGGGTTAAGTTTCAGGGTGCCAGCTGAACTGAGAAAGACGATTTGGTTAGTATTGGCTTGTTTGAAAAAAGAGCTCAGAAAAAAAATGTCATCCAATTAGTCTTTTGTGCAAGTATTTGGTTTGGCAGTGTTTTCTAGACGCTGTTTTGATTAGCCTTATTCTCTTCTAGTTTACATTTCATGCAGCCTTTGGTGCAACTCAACCGACAAAGTATCAGTGCTTCAGCTGAATCTAAATCACAGCAAGATTTCCCTGCTTGTTTCTGCTGGTTCATTCTTCATTTCTAGACCCTGTTTGTGGACACAGCTTTTGGTGAGATACCTGAATAAAGAGGGAAATCTTCCAAAAGTGTGTGTGCACGATTTGATATATAGCCCTTAGGGTTAAGAATACTCGTGAATATGCTGTCAAATATTTGAGCAACTTCATTGCTTGACAAAGGTGCCTATAAACATAGCACAGAACATGCAACAACAATGACGCTTCGGGGAAAGATGTATTTGGATCCTTTAGTAAATCAAACATAGAGATGCAAGAATATAAAAATAATTCTCAATTAGTAAACACAATAAACATTTTACCCTACCTAGACGTGCAGTACAGTTATCAAACATATACGTATAGCTAAATTGTAAACAAATTAAAGTACTCAGAATGCAGATTAACCAAATGTTATATCATAAAAAATTGTAAGAAGCAATATTGTAATTTGAAGTACTTTATATTGTTTCATATTTTACATATCATCATATTTCCTGGCGTAAGTTTTAAAGGAAAACATTTATTTCCTTCTTAAATGTAGTGGAATAAAAGTACAAAGGGGCATTAAATGGGTATAACTTAATTAACGTAACTTAATTAACTTTATTAAGTTCCTGCAGGAGTAGGAGGGCTCCGTTCCTCATTCATTTGTCCAAACACAGTAGATGTTAAAGCTTGTTTCAATTGATCTGATTGATCCGCTGTACACCTGCACAGATGTTTTCACTTACTCCACCTGATTAGCCCTCTTCTCTGGACCGTAGCAGTGGGAGCAGGATGTGCCTGATTTCCCTTGCTTCACCAGCTACAACTTTCTACTGTTAAAGTATTGTTATCATTTTTCCTCATCTTTATCCTTTTATTGGTACATGTAGTTTTGATATTCCACGTGATTTTTCAGCACAGTATCTGACAACTTCCCCCTGAGTAGAGGTTTAATTTAGATAGAAGAAGCGAAAACACCTGTGCGTGCGTGCAGGGCCTTTAAAGACAGCAAACTGAATCATCTGTTGGTAGCAATTGTCACAGCTTGCCACAGCCAACTGCTGCGATGATATGTTGGTCGATGGATATAAAATGACAGATAATGAACACATCACCATTTCCTCAGACACAGGATACAATAATGAAAGTCCCCAGTAGCCATTGCTGCTCTCCTTAATGGTTTCTTTTCATGACACCTAAAATAAGATGGAGCTCTAATGAAATCACCCCGACCAAGAAAATAGGCTGCATAGTAATTACATTGTATTGCTTAATTCTACTCTCTTGCTTCCTGTTGCTGTTATAGACAGAACATAATGATATCAGCATAGTGGCAATGTTCTATTCTGGTTGGAGTAATGGAGATCAAGTTTCTCTGTGTTTTACACTCTGTAAATTAAAGTGTTGATGCACAGTTACACAGCTGGTAGTGGGTGGTAGCTTGCTGGAAGGGGCCACCGTGATATTGTCAAACAAAGACATGCAGATATTTGTTTTTATCTTTTTCTCAGTTTCACTCCATCAGTCTCACTCCCTCCCTAATAAACAAAGCTCTAATTTATCTTTAACTACCACAGGGCACCTAAAGGGCGAAGATGGCACGCAGGGTGTTTACAGTTGCACTGCCAATAAAACAAAGCAGGCTGCCATGTTTGACTAAACGGCAGACAGCGATGCTTAAAACAGACGCAGACATACTTGCACGATTTCCCCAAACCAGGAGACCGGTTTGTGAACAAACAGTACCAACCAAGACACCAACATCATAACAATTTGATAATTTTACAGAAGTTCTCATCATGATAAGCCGTTTAAAATAAGTGCAGCCTTGACTCTGCTATGATAGACTAAGTATATTGTTCTTGCTTTCATAATTTGCTCTTAACTGTACCAAGCCTGCTTAAAAGTGTTAGTGTTTGTTGCTGATTCTGTTGTCTGTGCTGTTGCTGTAATCAGGAACTGCTTTGAGAGGTGTGGTTTAGTTTCAATAGGTCAATTGTCCTCTTAACTGCTAGGGGGAGTGGCTTACACATCTCAAGGATACTCAGACCAACGTGTACTTGGGGGTCAGTAATTTGCTTATATTGACTACCATGTGTTTGCATCCTATTTCTGTCCATTCCTCTGTCCAGTGGTCACGTAGACAGTGGGGTCACTCCCAGGTGCCGTGACCCCACTAATCTCATCTATCCCACTCTCTCAGCCCATGGTGAGCAAGTGGTGTCAGGGGGGCCCACCTCATCAACACATCTCTCGTCTCGGGATGCTTTCCCTCGGCTTTCAAGACTGCCAGAGTCACCCCCCTTCTGAAAAAACCATCACTTGACCCCTCTGATGTCAAGAACTTCAGACCGGTTTCTCTGCTACCCTTTCTATCCAAAACGCTTGAACCCCTCTGATGTCAAGAACTTCCGACCGGTTTCTCTTCTACCCTTTCTATCCAAAACGCTTGAACGCGCTGTCTCTAAACAACTGTCTTCCTACCTCCACCAGAACAACCTCTTGGACCCCCACCAGTCCGGGTTCAAGGTGGGTCACTCATCAGAGACGGCCCTCCTTGCGGTGACAGAGTCGCTTCACGCCGCGAGAGCGAACTCTCTCTCCTCTGTCCTGATTCTCCTGGACCTGTCAGCGGCGTTTGACACGGTGAACCACCAGATCCTCCTCTCCACCCTCGAGGGGATGGGCGTCTCAGGCTCTGCACTCTCCCTGTTTGCATCCTACCTGACCGATCCTACCAGGTGACATGGAGGGGGGCCGTGTCGGAACCACGCATGCTGACTACGGGGGTTCCACAAGGTTCAGTTCTGGGCCCCCTTCTCTTCTCGCTCTACACAACATCTCTGGGTTCTGTTATTCGCTCGCATGACTTCTCTCACCATTGTTATGCCGATGACACCCAGCTGGTCTTGTCATTTCCTCCCGGTGACACCCAAGTGGAGGAGGTGGTGGTGGTGGTGGTGGTGCTTGGCTGACATCTCGAAGTGGATGGCGACACACCACCTGAAGCTCAACCTGGACAAAACCGAGCTACTGTTCCTCCCGGGGAAGGGTTGCCCGCACCGAGACCTGTCCATCACCATTGATGATGCTGTGGTGACGCCAACTCGGACTGTGAGGAATCTGGGTGTGACCCTGGACGACCAACTGTCGTTCTCAGCAAACATTGCATCGGTCACACGCTCCTGCAGATTCCTGCTCTACAACATCAGGAGGATTTGCCCCTTCCTCACTGAGGAGACGGCGCAGGTGCTCATCCAGGCTCTGGTCATCTCCCGCCTGGACTACTGCAACTCACTACTTGCCGGAGCCCCGACGTCGGCCATCAGACCTCTGGAGCTTGTCCAGAAAGCTGCAGCACGTCTGGTGTTCAATCGCCCCAAGTTCTCCCACACAACTTCCCTTCTCCGTTCTCTACACTGGCTCCCTGTAAGAGCTTGCATCCAGTTTAAGACTGGTGCTAGCCTACAGGGCAGTGAAAGGAACAGCTCCTTCCTATCTCCAGGCCATGGTCAAGCCCTACACCCCCGCCCGACCACTTTGCTCTGCTGCCTCGGGGCGATTGGTTGCCCCGTCGCTCAGAGGTCCCTGCGGCCGATACACCCGGTCACAGCTTTTTTCTGTCCTGGCCCCTCAGTGGTGGAATGAACTCCCCACTGACGTCAGGACAGCAGAGTCGCTGCCCATCTTTCGGCGCAGGCTGAAAACTCACCTCTTCAAGAAGTACTACCCTGAACCTTCCTCGTAGCATTTATTGCATTCGTATTAGTTGTTGCACTTATTGTATTCGTATCAGTTTGCTGCACTTATTGTATTCGTATTTGTTTATTGCACTTATCTTATTCGTATTAGTTTGTAGCACCTATTGTATTCGTATTAGTTTGTTGCAATTATTGTTTTCGTAGTAATTTGCTTCTGCACTATACTTTTGCTCTGGTTTATGCTTTTAGATGCTTGTTTAAGAAAGGAGATGCACTTATGACTTCTGGTGACTAGTAGCTCTCTTGAATACCTATGTTGAATACACTTCCTGTAAGTCGCTTTGGATAAAAGCGTCTGCTAAATGACTGTAATGTAAATGTAATGTAATGTGTTTGGTTACATGAGTTTGTTGTTAATTAAAAGGGCAAATAAGTGGTGTTACACCAACTTCCAGTAAAGATGGATGGACGATGGACAGAAGGCTGGCTGGATACACAAATAGATAATGGGTGGAGAACTGGATGGTTTGATAGTTGGATGGATGATATATGAATGGATGATTATTAAATGAGTGGATGGATGATGATGGACAGATGGATGGAGATATGGATGGTTGAATAGATAGATGGGTGGATGTTCCAGCTAATTTGGACCTGTTCTCACAAATAGTGAAAAGCCAAGTCACTCAATACAATCCTTAGAATACCCCCATAACACATTAACCACATATATATAAATGAATCCAAGTGAAACATGAGGACACATTACATACTATTGAACACATTTTGATCTGTCTTAGCTCTGTCAGCACACTGTCCTGGAAGACAATTTAGAAAATGTAGACGGCAGATGAAAACGGTTCTACTTAATTATATTGTTCTGTTTTTGCTTACTGGTGACAGCCAGCTTAGGTAGTTACAGTAAAGACTCACAATACCAGGATATCTGTGTAATCAAAACTAAATCTAAAAAAAAAACATGTAAAGAAAGTGCAGAAGTATGACATGCACTGACTAGTGTTTGTATGTGTGTGTGTGGGTATTGTCTGGAACTGCCTCACCAGAAAATGGATATGCTAGGTCTGGTAAGCATCATTTCCTCCTCCAATTGAATCCCAGAGAAAAAACATGCTCCTTTCTACATAGTAAATTAATGTGGTGTTGCATGTCGACCTCTGGCTTGTTTTGTAATGCACCAGCGACTGCTTGCTTGTGGGAACTTGAACAAAGAATGTCACAACTTTCAGGAAGAGAACAATCCATCATATCATAACTCATAATTCACTGAACAATGATGGAGATTCCTATGTGACTGTTTTGACCACGATTACGAAACATGTGGAGCCCAGGGAGGTATGGTCTTGGCTGTTTTTATTTGACTCTTTCATCTTAAATTGAAAGCAGAATGTTAGTGGTGACAGAGACCTGAATGTGAAGTTTAAACTAAAATCTAAAGAGAATTGAAAAAACAGTGCCAATTCTGATTCAGTTATGAAAAAGATCACGTCACGTTGTGTGTGTTGTCATATTTCAAATATGCAACTCCATGAAGAAACTCTGGTTAGAAGAGTTCATGTGTGTGTGAGAGAGAGAAAGTAAGATTGATGCATATTTTATTCCACTTACATGGTCTGATTGCTCATATTTGTCAAGTGTTTTCGCTGTCATTACTACAGTGTGTTTTCATAGTTTGATAAGTATCAAGTCTGTAGGAAATGTTAATCACCTAATTATTTAATTTACCAGCACATGTTTTCACCTGTGCATGACACAATGTCTGAGAGTTTTGCCTTTTAGGACGTCAAGTCCTTCCTTGTGTTTGATCTTACTTTCAGAAAACCAGTGATGCAAAGCAGGTACTGACTTCCACAATGTTCAATGAGCCGGAGTTGACCCTGAATGTAAAGACTTAAGACGGAGATGGTGATGCTACCGATGTAAACAGTGAGACCACACACACACACACACACACACACACACACACACACACACACACACACACACACACACACACACACACACACACACACACACACACACAGGGTTGACATACGGATGACAACACTTTGAATTTATTTGCCTCGTCTTATATAAACAAGTTCTGTTGATATTTGTCTAATATGTTTACCTGAAGATAAGCAATTTAAGACGTTTGTATTTCCCATGCTTACTTAATCCTTCCATACAGTGTAGTATTTATATGTAATGTCCTACATCTTGATCACTCTAATTAGGCACCAGCTGGTTGACCTCAACAGCAAACCTGCTTTTAAAAAGCACTAAGATTTTGAGAGCTTGCTAGATTCAAGACATTGCACAGTAGGCTACATTTAAATGTGTATTACATAGCACATTGGCTTTGCAGTAAAGTGAGGTGTGCATTCCCATTGCTTGTATAGAACGTACATGTATCGGCTCTCCCAACCTGAAACAGAAATAATGTAGTAATCTATATCCTGATCTAGATCAGAGAATAAAGTCACTCTTCCTGTGTGTGTTGTTATTCAAGGTTCTCCTTTGTAGACAAAAAAAACAGCTGCACATTCTTCTAGTCCATGTAAGTGCATGTGAGCTTCCCCTGGTGAGCTCACGGCCAATGCTCAGCAATGCTCTAATACGGCTGTTGCAGCTGATAACGTTGTCCCGACCAACAGCATCGCAGCGAAGGTGTAGCACCCATCCTCTGGTTCCCCCTCAGGTAAACACTTTTAGCTTAGTCAGCAATTTCGCCACTATTAGCACTGTTAGCACCATTAGCTGTGAACTACCGGCTCGCTTTCGCCATGTTGAGAGCCGTTGAGAAGCGACCAAACTCATATATATTTAGCAGTACACATGGATGCTTCTTGTTACTATGAGCTAATATACATATTGAAGCTTGAAATTCTTTAAACTGATTTCTGTGGTTCTAGTCAAGCAACGTCCTGCAAAATAAACAGGACTCAAACTAAAATGTATTCAAAGTAAAGTAAGACAACTTTTCAGTTCACCTATTACTTTCTTTTTCAAATTCTTTTTAAAGAAGTGCATTGCTTATGAACAAACTATTTACCCAGATATGGTAATATATAGAGTGCTGAAAGACATTAACAGACAGGCATTAAGTAACATACCCACAGATATGGTACAGTGGAAATCTACACAGAAACAGACAGGTCTTTCCCACTTCTGTAGACAATACACAGCTAACTATAATACAGAAATAATGAGTCAGGCCTGCATAGACTTAACTTGTTTAAAGTTATTCAACATTGCGGAATTTGAATATGTCTTCTCTGCTAACAGAGGTTGTTTTTTACGAGTTTTGCTTGCAGTAGTCTCTGTCTAAACAGGCCTCGCCTGGCATGGATGTCATAATACTATCATTTTACATACCAAATGAAAAGTATGAAGCCAAACTCATGTCAACAATATATATATACAGGTATGTTCAAAGTTTTAATAGTGTTTATCTTGACAGCACATGCCGAAACTCAACTTATATTTTAGGTTTGCGTAAAGAAATACCTTTTGTAAGACACATTTTTGCAACTCTGAAATAAAGCTGCACAATTAATCAAAATTTTATAAAAATCATAATACTGCCCAATGCGAAGATATAAGAGAACATCATTGTTTGGTAGAGATACAAGCAGAAATCACAACATAATCATTTTATAATCATAAAATGAGAACAATGATTTTAAAAATGAACATTCCCACTACTATATTGTGAAACATATTGCAATTGTAAAAAAATAATCACAATTAAATATTTTTTCAACAATTTCTATCACTTTTCATGTCAACAAACAAATGCAACATGATGCGTGCTTCGGAGGAGAGACTGTCAGAACGTGTCCACTGTTTTCCTTGTATCCCTTTTTGTAAAATGCATTATATCAAGACCACCAAGACATCAAATTCTTGGGAAGATATAATGGAGGCAGTGGGATGCAGTCAGGATGAGGCTATGACAGCAGGTTTTGCACGTTTCTGAGGACATTTGGAGCACTTAGAGTATCAACACTTGAGCCAGAATGTAGATAGAAAACACCAATATAGTCTAGTACATTGAGGCCATTTCAAATCTTCTAATCTATGCAATTAGGCATTCAAATTAAAAAATTAATTACCAGAAATGTAATTTTAAACCCTTGAGCAGATGTACATTTTTTGCCACAAAGTGAAAGAGACATCACTCTACCAAAGTGAAGTATTACTTCAACCCTCTTCAAGACAGGAAGGAAGAAGAAAGGCTACAATACGTGGTTCCCCTTTCTAGTAGTGTTCCCCTTTCCATTCTCTTTCGCTGAATCAGTGTGAGACAGTTATTGTTATTCACTGCTAGAAACCAAATGGTTCAATCACCAGTGAACTGTAAATTGGGATGTTGGAGAGTCTTATCATCATAATTTTGTGTTTGTTGGACCCATCCACCCTGTGTGGATTTTGTCAGTCATTATAACACATCATCAGAATCCGAAGCATTTTCTGAGGGCTTCTTATAAAGACACAGATGGTTTACATTGTAGTTTTTTGAAAGTCTGGTCTCATACAGACGCCAAAGGGTGGTGACTGGTGTGTCAGTATCAGACGCAGAGAGGTGTGATACTGTCGGGAGTTGATACCCTGGGCCAATTTCATACAAAAGGTAAAGTATGTTCAGGTCAGAAGGGTCTCCGTCGCTTTTTATCAACTATAAAATACTTTCTTAGATCCACAATGTGTTTTAAAAAGTTATCAGAGGGATTTTGGAGTTTTTGCTAAATACATTTGTTCATCGGCCAACACAGTATTTCGGGCTGACTTTTTAGCTTCACAGTCAAAGAAAAAACAAAAAGCCTTTGTGTTCTTTAGTTAGAAAATGTGAATGGGACCTGGGAATTTCCTGTTTAAAACGACTTCACTGATGTATTGACAGAGTAATAACGTTCTGAGAACCAACCACTGAAGGCCACGGGAGGATTTTCTCAAACATTATAGATTCTTCTATGAGCATCAATTTGCTTTATTGATTGAAGCTCATAGTTTCCCAGGGATGACTCATCTATAATCCAATTTGAAATCCAATAATCATTTTCTGAACAGTGGCTTTCATTACATTGTGTTTTATTGACATTTGGTTTATATCTACGATCCGCCAACCCAGAGTGATTTTAATTTTGAAAACTCATTATTATTTGTTGTGTAGCAAAATGTTACTTTGATCTGCATTTCGTTGTGCAACCCAAAATGACAATAAAATAACCTTGTGACATGGTACCCTTGTAGTACAGTGAAAACTGCAAAGGCTGCACAGCCCCCCTCCCAATTTTAGCTGAACGTTTTCATAAATCTCTCCATGAGATGAAACTAGAAACGGTAAACAAAATTGTGTTGAACAGCTTTTGAGCTTTCAAACATGAATTTGAAAGAATTAAATTGAACACATTTTACAAATTAACAGCAGTCATCTACCAAAGAACTTATTAGGATGCAAAAGCTATAGAAAAGGCACATAGGGCCATGTGATTAAGTACAGTTTAACACAAATATGTGTCCAAAAAAGACAACAAGCGCATCTTACTTATACGATATACAGTATATTACTTATATTACTTTATTTGCCACAGGTCTTCTTTATCAAATACTTAAATGGAAAATGGAACTTCCCATGACCACATTGTAGTTCATCAGATGTTTACGCAAAGTATAAATTAGTCTAGTATTACATGGACATCTGGTCTCAGTGCAGTGGTAAATTAACACTGAGTTGTGCGTCCTTCTAGAGCAATTTACAGGAAATACTAAAAGGGGGTCAAACCCCGATGGATGAGTGGTTAAGATGGATACCACATTACCACGGCTATGATGCATGTCATAACCCTGTTTCTCTCCATTGACTATCCAATACACACAGGAATGGCAAAAAATAGGATCTTAAAAAAAAAAAAAATTTAAAGATAAGATTTAGGTGTTCTCATAATAGATATATTGGTTTTCACATCTGAAACATCCATCAAATATGAGTTAACATACTGTCTTCATCTCAAAGGCAAAACCTACACAAAGGAAACACAGTACAGTGTATGAGGTCACTAATGCCACCATCACATGTTCGACAAACAGCAGCTAAAGTGCTCTCTTGGATGCTCCTATAGATAAAACATTATAAAGTGGCCTCATGGAAGCCCTTCTAGTGGAGAAAATGTGACCTGACGTCACTAAAACAATAGAAGTAGATGGTGGTCTGAACTTAAAGGTCTTGTAGAACAGTGCTGTCTTAACTCTGTGTCAGGACGTCTAAATGGGTTGTTAGATGATTAATTGAAGTGGTCACAAGTAAAACAAGACAGGAAGCACTCTAGTAGAGGACACCATTTTAAAGAATAGCTCAGTTTTGTTGATGGTGTTTGATCAACAAAAGATAAGCCAGCTGGAGATTTGACAGGGGATCAAGTTTAACCAGGGACACTGTGCCTGTGTCCAAGAACAAGCACAGAACCGCTGAAATAAAGTATACACACCCTTAAAAACATACTCTGTGTCTATGTTTCACTAGAAGTTGGTGATTCATTTTCCACAACAGCCAACAATGGTACAATGGTTAGATGTGATGTGATTGTAAAGTGACATGACACAAGCAGTGTGCAGGAAAAAGCACATGTGATGACAATGTTGGTTTGGTTTCATGCAAAGTGAGAAAGGGTGTCAAGATGCAGGTGATGGTGAATCATGTCAAAAGGCAGAAGTAAGACGAAGACGGAGATTGTGTTGTAAATGTTCTTGGAAGGAGAATTATTGTGCGGATACATTAATTGAACTGTTCAAACATAGTAATCCTGAAATAGTAACTTTGCTCAGCAAAGCAAAGTTGACATAATCCTCCAGAACCGCCTCCCCAAGGCACATAAAGAGAATGAAAAGGTTTCTCGAGCTAAGGGGTGGTTAGGTTACACCTGTACACAGTTATGTGTAGTGGGTGTGGTGTACCCAAGCAAACACATTAATACCTTACAATACAATTCATGCACGCCTCACACGCTCACACACAAGTCTTATTTCTGTATTTATTAAGAACTGGCTGACTCATAACAAGCTGAATTTTCTTCATTGAAAATTCAGCTGTTTTTAGTCTCGTCTCCTTCCTGTCTCGGCCTCACTGTGTGTCCCAAATAAGACACTGGCAGTAGTGTTAGAGGATGTTTAAACAACACCACCTAGTGTTGAAGTTATGGTCAAATCCTTTGCTACCATATAATGTTTGTGGATTTATTTAATGTTTATAGGCCACAGTGTGTATATACATTTACTCATGTATTATGTCAAAAGCATTTGATTAGAGATACCAGTGGGATCGAAGGCTCAGTAATAAAAACGTATCTTATAGCCAACAGTGGTGGAAAGTAATTAAGTACATGTACAGTATATCCTGTTGGGTAGTTTAATCTATAATATTGCATCAAATTGTATAGTCATGTATGTGTGTATAATTGTAGAACTATTTTAACTATGTCAAATTGTAGTGGAGTTAAAAAGTTAAATATTTCCCTCTAAAATAATATAAAGTAGCACAATCTTGAATTACTCACAAAGTACAAATACCTCAAACAGTATAAAATTACAGTACTTGAGTAAATGGATTCAGTTGCTCTTTGTCAATGGAGATAATGATGTAGATTTTGAGGCTTACAGTAAAATAAATAGAAGCCAGCATAACACGGCTCCAACCTGCCATTACACAACGAGACAGTGGTGATCACCTGCATGTGCCTGCTATGCTACAGTTACTACTGTTCTGCTGAGTGTGCTCCTGGTTCCTAATTCATTTTTTCTTATCTACTTAACCAAACGATTAGCATGTGAACAGACATCCCATCACATTCTGCCTGCCCCAGATAAGGCCTCATTCCATTGGCTGTTGACGTTGCCTGTCAGCCAGAAGGCGAGGGCTCCTTGTCTGCATTGGTTTTGGGTGATAGGTCATGACCCCTGCTGACCCGGATTACTACAGGCTCCAGAAGCGATCTAAATATAGCCTGAGCCTGAGATAGCGTCTCCAGTTAACAGCTAGAGCGACTTGGCCTGACCCAATCTGAGACTGAATGTCTGAATGAGATTAGTGTTCCTTTCTGGCACAGCGACACTGGCAGGGAAAGGATAAAGTGCAAACACTGAAGGGTGTGATTTATAAACACCATTGGCTTTAAACCAATTGAAACAGGATGCGTTTAAATTAGAGATTCATTCGAGATAAAAGATGACAGTGAAATGCAGGTGAAGTAGAGCTCAGTTTATTGATTTCTGTAAAATATATCCAGCTTTACATTTTTGAGATACCTTCAGAAGTTAACAGTCCATTCACTTCCCCGACATCCGGATCAAAAGTTAACCAATTTAAACGCCTCAAGCAGAGCAGTATTTAATTTTCATGCGTCAAGGATATCATAACCTCAGCTAACCAGCTTCTTAAATTTAAACCAACTGTATGAAAACCTAAACAATCTCACTGCTAAAGCTGAATTTTTTGCTACAACCCAATTTCATCCCTATCTAAAAGTCCGACTCTAACAGCCCAAATTAAACACAACGTCATCCCCACCACCAGTTTTAGTGAATATACAGTATATGTATTTTGTTCCGTAAAACAGCAAGCAGATCGAGGTTTGAATCACTGGACTAATCGAAGATCAGACACCAACAAGGACAATAAATGAGTGTAACATATGAGTTATTATAGCAGCAGCAACAGTGACATTTGGTTTCTTTTTCTTCTTTTACAACAAAACCTTTTTTTAATATGTTCAACTGCATGTATTTTTATACGTTGTTATATTAAGTTGATGCATTATATTCTAATGAACTACGAGTCTTGCAAGAAGGTTGAGGCGTTAGAGTATTATGGCACATTTCAAAACCAAAGAGAAAACATGTCACAGGTCATTTACTACGACAATAGGCAATGCAAACGTTACGATACACTAATATATATGGATATATTTGGTGACCAAAGTTTGTCATCAATACATTAATATTTCAGAATATATTTATAAAGCATTACATCAATATTGTATCAACAGGATATCTGGTATCTGAACATTGCAGAACAAATATATATATATTACCTGCAGTCCTCAAGTGTTGTTTTCACAATAATCCTCCTGAAGCAATATCAGATACTAGGCTCTCCAATCAGTGCTGCAGGCACGCTGTAAAGCCCACGACTCAAAACCAGACAACAGATCACCCCCAAGAGGAGAACAACGTTAGCACTTTTCAGTCTCTCGCTCTTGTCTGAACTCTTCAAGGTATAGGACTGCAACCGAGCACCAGCGAACACCCTACACCGCAACTATTTGCTCTTGCAATAATCAATAGTGACACAAATTTTACAGATATATAGCTATATAGTAATGTATATACCTCCAGTGTGTACACAGTCTGACCACTACTTCTGATCAGAGCCTCCTTGATGTGACAAGAGACCACCACAGAAAGGATGCATGCAAGAAGAGTACTCAATTCAGTATTTAGAGTTCTTTGTTGAATATTGGAAAGAATGAAATAGCCAACTTCTCTATACCAACTGTGGCATGGGCTCCAAATCCCTCTGCCTTTTTCAGTGTTGCTCCTGCCTCTAAATTAAATCAGGAGCTGGGTGACTCAGCAGAATCTTGGTCTGAAGTACAGGGCTTCAGCCCTCTTAAAGCTTTGTCCATTAACTTCTCTAGGGATTATTCTGTTGGTGTTTGCTAAACAGATACCTTAGAAGTTTTTGGATGTACTTAAGCGCAAATTGTTAAATTGTACAGTGATTTTGGGGGGAAGTTGGTTTATCATCTGATAATTGTTCTTTTTTTTGGTTCTTAAAGACAGTGATCTCAGGAGGACAAGCAACGTTGAGAGAAATTTCAATGTTCTCTTCACTTGGCAGTCATCATCTGGACAAACTCTATGAAGAGAACAGAAAACACTGTTTTAATGACTGATGCTAAAAGTGAAATTTTGGGACAAGAAATTGTTAGAATTATGCAAAAGCCCATTATAAAAGTTATGTTGCAACCTTAGTAACAGCAATAAATGTGTTCCTCATTACAATAAGATTTTAGTATAAAACACACAAACAAGATTACGATGTAGTGAAACAAGTCAAGTAGCAGAGAAGAAACATAAGCAGTCACATGGTTGTAATTTATGTTAATAATATAATCACCAAACTAAACAAAAAAAGAAAAAAGTATGACACCTTTTAAGGAAGAAAATAACCATAAAGAACACCTCACCCTCATAGTTGACCTGACCATCGCCATCAATGTCAGCCTCGCGGATCATTTCGTCCACCTCCTCATCAGTGAGCTTCTCCCCTAGGTTGGTCATGACATGCCGCAACTCTGCTGCACTGATGTAGCCGTTACCATCCTGCAAATGGCCAACAGATGAATTATTGTTAATGTATCTATTTATCATTTTATATAGCAGCTAAAAGCTGAATACCACTCAAGAAAGTTGCAGTGTCCTACCATGATGTTCTAAGTCAGACAGACTTTTCAGTGCAAAAGTTTACTATTCTCATTCATTTGGAAACCAGTAACATTTATGTGAGCTGCACTTCTTTAGCCTCACCTGTACTTAGAGCTCAGTGCTAAACATTTGCATGTTAAAGTTTTTCTTTCAGCTAGCAAAGAGACGCGAACGGAAAGCCTTTGAATGGACCAAAGTGCTGGTCAAAGGAAGACATAATAGTGACCTTGTGTGACAGCTCAATATCATGCATAAATCTCTCTCTAAAGATACTGGAATTTATTACATGAAGGGATTTGAACACGTTTGTCTTTTCTTGCCATCACAAGGATACAATTGATATACAAATCTGCTGCAAAAAAAAAAAAAAAAAAAAAGAGTTCCTAATTTTGTTGAGTGCTGCTAGTAAATATTTGCGGTCTATTCAGTCTTAACTTACCTTGTCAAAGACCCTGAAGGCTTCTCTGATCTCCTCCTCACTGTCTGTATCCTTCATCTTCCTGGCCATCATGGTCAGGAACTCAGGAAAGTCAATAGTACCATTGCCTACAGAGTCATACAAACAGAATGAGGTTACAGTAAATGTGTTACTTTATTCACAGAAAAAAACTGAGCTTCTCTATCCTAAAAGGCTTAACACAATGGCATAAATCAAAGAAAATTTTAATGAACTTCCAAAACAGATGAGGCAACAAGAACAGGTTGTATTCCATCTAGAGTGGAGCCCAACTGCTACAGATACTACGGACACATCTTAAGCTTATCTCTGCATCAGGTATCTGTGTATACGTGTACAAGTGCTGCAGCTGATAGGCTAAATATCTCCATAGTGCATATACTAGTGAAACTTTCCAATAGTTATATTTAAGTCTAGAGGAACACTAGACATTAAGTAACCCCTAAAATCTTGGTAATTATAAGTTTCAACAAGTGTAATTTTCTTGTGCGCTCGTGCTTTTTTAATCCTCACCATCAGCATCCACCTCATTGATCATGTCCTGCAGCTCAGCCTCAGTGGGGTTCTGTCCCAGAGAGCGCATGACAGTCCCAAGCTCCTTGGTAGTGATGGTACCGTCACCATCCTTGTCAAACAGCGAGAACGCCTCCTTGAACTCTGCGCATTGACAGAAATAACACCGTTGGTATGCCACAAGCATTCATGACATTACGGAGCCCTCACTTTCAGTCTTTCAAGCAGTCTGAATAGAAAACAAATGCTAAGAATAATAAGGTCTGTGCATGACTAATTCAATGCTAGGAAGGAACTAAACATGTGGGGTGCTGGACTGATGACCCCTGATCTACACAATAGCAAAGACACTGGTGCATCTGTTGCAAAATGTCTTAACGCTAAGTGCATATGTGGGCTTTTCATGTGAGATAACACTAGCCATGTCAACCACCAAGTTATCTTCAGAAACTTCTGGGTACTTAAATCTCTTAAGACACTCTAGTTTCTCAGGTTTGGTGGAGAATTAGTGCGCTGAACCTAAAACAAACCAAAACATGCCCTCACCAGCAATCTGCTCTTCAGTCAGCTGATCAGCCTGTTAACAAAAGAATAAGACATTGATAAAACACCAATATTCAATCATGAAAATAACACGTTGGGCAGCTCTGTTAATGATAATTATTTATTTCATCATAGAATGTTTTTAGTTCTGTAGACTGATGCAATCTGTTAAAGCAACATACACTGATGTATAACAATGCAAATGCACCGTAAACCAAGTCAAGTAACTGCATATGAGCTAGAGTTAAAAACTATCCCTAAAAATGCAAGGCAATACAAATCAGCCAAATACTTTTTAACCTCACTGACCTTTATTAAGAGGGTGCTTAATAAATGACACATTAATTGCTGGGCCTTCATCTCTTTTAGAGCTAATATTTCATTAAACACCATATTTGGTAGTAGTCATTAGATACAGTCATTTAATTGCGTGTTCATTTTTTTTTATCAATGAGAAACTCTTATTACTATTTAACAAAAACCCACAATGATAAGATCAGAGTAAGGATGTTTTCCAAACCTGCTGCTCTTAAGATCGTTTTTTCTTTTGCATACACCCAACTGATTTTTCAACCTGATAAGTCATTCTGCCATCCTCTTGAGGTCTTACCGGGCCTGTCCAAGTCAGTCAACATGCCCACTTCAGGCTGAGAAAGTGCGATGAGGGACGGGTATAAATACGCCACAGCCCGAAATACACACGCCTGCTATAATTAGGGAGACACGAACAGGGTCGCCAATGTAGCACACTGAATATCACCATAACTAACCACCTCATTGTATCGTTATTACTGAACAGATGTCAGGCTCGTTTTATCATTACAGACTAACCCCTGTGCCAACTGTTGCTTAACAGTGGTTGCTGCTTTGTGTAGTCCTTTTTATAGTCAGGAAATTATTATCAGATGACTTGGAAACAACTGGCATGACCAGACACAACATGAACTTAACTGTGGCATACAAAAAAACCTACAAGCCTACAATGATATAGTACTGACTAAGGGGTTATTTATCTTAGTATAATAAAAAGTTGCGATTAAATCACTTTAATCAATATAGTTACAGAGCCAATCCATTAAATAAATAAAAATATTTTTTCCATTGTCCATTTGCTCTTGCACCACATACACATAAATAAACAATCGCTTGCTTTTTCATAACCAAAGAGATTAAAGCTAACACTTCTGTAGCTCGCAGTGGTGGTAACACCATGTCTGCGAGTCATATTCAATGAGTCACCGTGTTGGTTGGGGAGGAGGGGGGTTAAAAGAAGGGGAACAAGACAGACTGCAGAGTATTCACTCTGTCCGGTGCCAAGCAATTCAGTGGTGCTGAAGCAAGCAGTGTCTGGATCAGACAAAGCATGGCACAGATGAGTGTTAGAGGATTTTACGGCTGCAGTGATAAGCGCCAAGTACAACAGTATTGCGGCTTTTCAACTCATCAGTAAACAAGAGATCACATCCCTTTTTAATGTCAAGTAAAGAAAACTATAAAGGCGGCAGGGGATTATTATAAAAAAATTTAAATCACACAGACAAGCATGTGATTGAATACGATATTGTAGTTTCTATAACTTCTATCACAGATCATGTGTCTCATGTCATGTCTCTCTAATATATAATATATATATATATATATATATAATATATATATATATATATATATCCTAAGTGCACCCTCCAAAATGGGAATATAATACATGTGTTTTTTATTTATCTTTTTAATATATATATATATATTCCCATTTTGGAGGGTGCACTGCGGGTCCTGACAGCCTACTGCACCAAGCATGGTTTGGTTCAATGCGGGGGGAGGGGAGGGGAGGCAAAGAGGATCATTCAGCAGGAGCAGAATGCGGTTCAACGTTATGGCGCAATACGTAACGGAGGAGATGCTGTCATGGTGGTGTTGCAAGAAGACATAGCCCAACATGTTTTGCAACATAACCTGCATGATCTCCATGCATTATGACACACACAATGTGCAGCAAACTACCACCTGTGAGCTGTGCTCTCACGTAATGGCGATTACATTACAACCTTTTTTTTTTTTTTTTTTTTTTTTTTTCCGCTTGTTGCGCATGTCACACAATATTCAAAGCTGATGTGCCTGCAAGAGGTATTACCCGTGCTGCAGCAACTTGTTATGCAGGATGGCAAAAAAAAATAAAAATGTTTTGGTATTTGTAGCAAGAGTTTCGATGTCTGTCTTTGGAGATCACGTTAACACCGGACGGTCTATTTTTACAAAGCGCCTCTTCACCACCACGCCCACTCACATTAAACGATGCAGACCAGAGCGACGAGGTTAAACCAAAGCACGCACACACACACACGCACACACACACACACACACACACTTGATGAATATCAGCTGATTGTCTGATATAACATTAGTGCAGCAGACAGCAGCAGGCCGTCTGTGTCCTCTCGCAACGTTACAGTACGCAGTGTTTCCTCTAAACAAACGCAGAGTAAGTCAGCGTCGTAAAGAGGAGCCCGAACAGCCCGACCACAGCCGTGCATGTGCGGTGCCCCTCCGCCGCACGGCTCCCTGCAGCGTTAGCCTGTAGAAACACTGGGAGGCTAATCGTTAGCTCAGGAGGAGTTTTAAGTTATGATACTGTGAAAGGTTAGCGGAACACGTGCTGTAATGCACTATCGATTAAGTAAGCGTGTGTTACTAGATGGCTGCACGCAAAGCTAAATACTCAATGCTAATATAGTTAGCATAATTAGCCTACGTTACTCACCATTGTCCCGTTGACGTTTCAAGCTTCGTGGAGATGACAAAACGACCGATGTTAGGGTTTGTTTTGACCTTGCTCGGACGGCAGACACTCTGATAAGCTACTTTAACTATATCAAACTTTATTAGGCTGTATGTGTCGGGAGTCTGAGGAGAATCTGTATCCGTGTGTTGCACCAGAAGAAACCTCAGTCCAGCGACGCCGGTGGGCTGTGCTTCGGTTCCAGCACTGTATCCCTCCGCCTGTAACGTTACATCTTTAGTCCTCCCTCTCGATGCAAGCAAACATACGAAACACTAAACTAATTAAGGTGTTTTAATTGCAAAACATGTTCACTACTCATTACTAAATGTCTATTTGACATCTAAGAGAGCGCAACATCAACCATAAGTGTTGCTCTATATTGACAAAACGCGCAAAGATACCACCACATCACCTTGCCTGAAGGGACAGTGTGGATTAACAATTTCTAATGGAGTTGCTTTAGAGGCCCCTTGTTCCGGAAGTGTTTTTCTCCTTTATGTATTACAATTTCAAGTCTTTCATTTAAGAATATCCTTACAGTTACTCTCCCGGATAATGCAATTCTATTAAACTATTTCTACCTTTTCACAAATCTCACAAATCCCTGCATGTCTGGCTGGCATCTCTCCATGGATGTAAATACACAACAGATGATGCTCAAGCTCAGCAATATGGAGCAGGGTCTTTCTTGGAGGTTAAGCATCTCCTGTACATGTCCTCTCCATTACCATTGTGAACCATGTTTTGTCTCTGGCACGGACTGCTAAGAAACTGGGTGTGACCCTCTGTGACCTACTGGGACTGGCTCCTCCAGATTAATTTTCCACAACATCAGTAGGATACGTCCATTCCTCACCCAGGAGGTGACACAGGTTCTTGTTCAGGCTCTTGGATTCTTATGGATAAAAGGGTCAGCCATGTAATGTAAATAAAATATAATGTAATGTAATTATCATTTTATGACGGCCTTTGCAATGGAGTAGAAGCCAGTAAGACGTGTGAAAAGAACAGCTAGGAATTGAAAATGTTTTGAATTTGCTGTTGCGGCACCAGAATTGCTGAGTTCAACCACAATAGGCATAGAAATGAAAATCAAAGTAATTTAAGCTGCAGATTACCTTTTCCCAAGCGCAATATGTAGTTTCTGCCCACCGTTATCACACATGTGACAGAATTTAAAGCTCAGTAATTGGATGATTCTTGCAGAAATCAACCTTGGGAGTCAAAATGAATTAACACAACTTGTACCTTTGACTATATATCGGCTGTTAATGTTTTGGACTGATGATTTAACTAGGTGAGTTTTATTCAAACTCTTGAGGTTCTCAAACTGTAACTTTAAAATCAAGTGCAGCAAGCATTGTAACATCACAACTAGTATGAGAGTTAAGCATGGTTGAATATGCAACTAACACAAGAGTGACGTGGAAACTTAACAACTCCAATTTTCATACAAAGAATGGACTTTTGAGTGAATTAGGAGACACCTAGTGTTCAGTAGTATTTTCAAAGTGAACAATACTTGCATATTCTTAGATTCAGAAAGCATTCATTTAATGTGACTCTGCTCCGGGCCAACTTTATGGATGCCCAAATGTTTCCTAAATCCAATTTAGAAATTACACAAAACGTATTGAAGTTGACAGTCCAAAGCAAAGAGAAAAGCAGTGCCCACCATTTATTATTAGGATGTCTTCATTGAGTTCGATCTAACTTTCAAGCTTCATAAGCATCATCCATAAAACAGAGTTCTTTAAAGACTATTGCAGAGGCCAAGCCTTTTCAACGGAGAGTATGCTCAGCAACTGCAGGGCATTGTACGAGGGTCTCCACAAAATTTCTAGAAGTCAGTTGCAGCCAATGCAGAATGCTACTGCTACAGATTTATTGAAAGAAAGAAAAGAGTTTACATCATGTTCTAAAGTCCCGGTGCTGGCTTCAGTTAGAATACATGTTAAGATTATATTACTTTTCAATATCTTTATTCATGGGCTTGTGCCTGACCATTACTTTTAAAATGTCTTTCATTAGGCTTTACAAATCTTAGTATAAAGCCTTTAACATGCATTCCTTTTATTAGGTTTGATATTATATACATAGTTGTTGCACTCATAGGGACTTTTAGCATTACTATTGCTTAGGAGTAAATAGATGTGTATAAACCAATATCCCCTTAACAAACACAAGCCCACGCTTACTCTCCCAAGCACCCATATGCACACGTATGCATGCCCACACAAACACACTCACAAACACTCATACACATCTCAATACTATGACATTTTCTTTCTTTTTGTTGTTGTTGGTAAAGTATTGTTATTGTTGTTATTTTATATCATATTTTGTAAAAAAAAAATACTTTGTCAACAATATTACGTAGTCATCTTATGTATATTCATTTTGTGTTCTGTATAATTTTGTTAAATTTTAATATTATATAGGTGGAGGCTTCAAATAAACCCAGTGAGCTTTTTGCCTCTTCCTGCACTGTGATATTATTTATCTCTGTTATGTTTGTGTATTTTTCTGTTGTGCAAAATAAACAAAACAAAAGGACCTATGGCAAAGCTACTATCTTCAGTTAGTGAGGTAGTTCCTTACCCAAACAGTGAGATGTATGCCTCTGGATCTAAAGGCAGCAACATTAATTAAGGCTTAAAAGCACCTACTAAAAACATTTCAGTAAAGTTATTAAAAAAAATTACAATAATGTTGATGATAGATACTAATTGGATTACTATTATTGTTATGGTTTATTATCTGCATTCAATCAACATTGGCAACCAGCAATGCTGTGTTATTATATGAAGTTCATATGAAGATCAGATCATCTCTTGGACCAGTAGCAATTTTTCTATTAAAATACACAAACATTGTCATGATGACAACGTGAAGAATGGATGAGTAAAGGCCTATGCATAATTTGTACTGCACTTCATTGGCTTGTTATTTGATGTGAGTTACAAGGCACTCCAGCAGATGGAGACATAGCTCAGGTATTGCCTACCCTAGCAGTCAAAGCTGATAAGCCGGAGTGCCTAAGATGACACAGTATTGCATCAGATATGAGTTGGAGAACACGAACAAAAACAAATGGCATAATGGGTGAACAAATTCAGGTTTTTCAAAACATAGCTGACTGCGTGATTTCACAGAAACAATTACATCATCGGGTGATGGCAAACATATTATTATGAATCATCAATACACAGTTGGGTGAAACAAATACTTACGGACACATTATATAACAGGCATGTTTAGAAACTTTCTGATGACTAATGTTGATTACTTGTTGATGATTGTGTGTCTTGGTTTAGTTCTATTTAAGAATAAATGCATAACCAACCAAATGTGTGCTAAATTATTTTCACAAGTATTCACTGAAGCAATGAACTGTTTTTCCTATAGTACATGGCTATCCAGGAAAATGTAATATTGATGAATATTGTTCCAGAATACAAATACTTGAACATTGTGATGACCGGCTGTCTTTTAATTGATTCACATGCTGTCTGGAAAAAGGGAGAATCCATTATAGTGTGCAATGCTCTTATTACTTTATTTTATCATCGATTAATTTATCCTGGCTTTACTCACTGTGTGTTACTGTCACATGTGTTATTATTGCCTGCTTCCTGCGAGATAATAGTTTAAGTTGCAGTTGAAGTGGTATAATCATGATAAATGTACTCTTGGCATCATATCAGTAATGCATCTGTGTATCTTAACAATTCTTAAAACAATATCTTTAGGTTCTTAAACTAATATTTCCTGGGGCTTATTGTTTGTTCCCTCTTATTGGACCCGCCACATCATATAAATGACGATTGTAATAAAGTTTAAGTAAGTGTGCCTAAAAACACAAAGGTGAGTAACATTACATTTTCACTGATTCCCTATAAAAGAAATAAGTACTGTTGTGCATGAAAAACATAAAGGCCCAGTCTATTTTGACCAAAGTCTGTTTTGATGCTTCCTCCAAGAACAGTGTGAGGTAATTAATTCCCTCAGTAGCGGATGTTAAAGCAGAGATTGTGGCTTCCCTCCTTCCCTTGGTTTATTTAGAAAAGTTAATGACTGCTATTAAAATTATCAGAGAGAACCATGAATTTAATGACTTTGGTGGTCCATCGAGTTTTCCTGTAGCACCAGCTGCAGGTCAAAGTTTTTACTTATTTTGAGAAATATCTCAACATCTACTTGATGGATTGGCATAAAATCTTCTGCAGTTCCTCAGTAGCTTCCAGGGTATGAATCCTTGTTTGTTTGGTGATTACTTGACTTTTCCTTTTGTGCTTCATACCATGAAGTTCACATTTATGGTATTGGCCGAAATTTCTATTGGATGGATTGCCATAATGACATTCATGCCTCACTTAGGACAAATTGTAATAACATTTATGAGCCCCTAACTTTTCACCATCTTTCAAAAATGTTTTAGTCTAACACCATGGTGTGTGATCTGTAAGACATTGTCATCAGCCTCAGATGCGCTTTGTAAAACAGTAGTTCTAACACACTAAACTCAGACAGATGGTGAACATAGTAAACCTGACAGACAGTTTGGAGACAGAGAAGAAGTAGACAGGAAATGGGGGGTGAGAGAGGGAACCTGGCCATAGTCCAACCAACGTCATGTTAGACCACACACCACATCTTGTTTCTTAGCGCGGCCTTAATCCTTTTCAGACAAAGCAGTTTCAACACCCATATGTAATTGACTATTGCACAGGTTTTCACAAATGTTACATAAGCAACTTACTGATAAAATAAATACATTTTATTGCTACATTTCTTTAATCAAGGAAATAATCAACCCTTTAGTTTAGACCTACAGAATTGCAGGTGAACATCATAAAAAAAGGATGTCTAGGTCGGCCAGGACAGCCACATATGTTTTGCTACGTGCCTATCCCAAGTCATAAAAGTTATAGATGTTTTTGGACAGTGTGCTGGAGGGAAGGAAGGAAGGAAGGAAGGAATGAAAGGCCACTCATTAGCATGAGAATAAACTGTTTCTCATGACTCATAGTCATGAGCCATCATGGCCATGAGTCATATGAAATGTCAGGGGTTTGACATTTACAAGTACAGTACAAAACAAGCAAGAAAGTCTCTTTCAGCCTCACAAATCCCATCAGTTACATCATGAAATGATCATGACATGATTGCAGTAAATATGGAAATTGTTGTACAAAGGAAATTGATCCAGACTCAGTGTTGTCTATCCCTCAGTCTCCACAGTGACAGAGAGTGCCTAAAGATAGTACATACAGTCAGAAGGCTGCAAATTGAATCAATATGGCTTGTCCTGTCTAATAGGATTAGTTCAATTGTGTTTAACTTGGAAATGGTATTGATGCTGGTCCTATACCTGCCTACTCCTATATGTAACCGCAGGTGCCCACAGTGTTACCCAATTCAAAATACATCACCAAACCCAAAACTAAGTATACTAAACAACAACAAAAATATTATTAAACTAAACGAATGACCATTAATAGAAAAGCTATCTTAATAAATCAAACAATATTGATTATGCATAAAATAACTAAATACAAACATCAAATAAATATCTCCTACAGTTACAGCAAGATCAAGCCATTAATATGGACCCAGAAGAGACTGAGAGATTCCGAGCAGCTGTTTCTAATCGGGGAGCTATGATCGGTCGACACCAGCAGCTATTGGAACAGCTCTCACAGTCCATGGAACAGGCGCTTACTTCCCTGCAACAGCTCCATACTTACCCGCAACCTGATTCAGCTCCAAACCATTCGCCTGCTCCAGACCAGCCACCCCTTCTTCCAGCTCGAGAGCCTCACATGCCAGGGCCACTCAGGTATGACGGAGACCCAGGACTCTGCAGAAGCTTCCTCGCACAATGTTCTCTAGTGTTCGAACTACAACCATCCTCCTTCAGCACTGTCCGTGCAAAGGTGGCTTATGGGATTTCCCTTCTATCAGGCAAAGCACTTTCATGGGCCACTGCTCGGTGGGAGTTAAAGACACCTGACTGCGCACAGTTTGCATTGTTCAGCCAAGAGATGAGACGAGTGTTTGACCATCCAGTCACCGGCCATTCAGCCGCCAGACAACTGTTTGATTTACGTCAGGGGCTCGCCCTGTTTCTGAGTATGCCCTCGAATTCCGGACTTTGGTACTTGGTCATGCCATGGAGAGCCGGTGCAAAGCTCACTGCCTTCATGAGCTATCTGAGAGGGTCAAAGATGAACTGGTTTATAGGGAGTGGGGAAATGACCTAGAATCAGTGGCCATGCAAATGCACCAGCAGTGTTTCAGAGCTTTGTTAATGATGTGTTAAAGGACATGCTTAACCGCTTTGTCTTTGTGTATCTGGATGATATCCTTAACTTCTCTAAGGCCACATCCACACTAACCTGTTTTCAAATGAATCCGCATACCTTTTACTGCGTTTGCACCGAGCGTCCACACTACACAGCGTTTTAGGGCACCGAAAACGAATAAATTTGAAAATGCTCCTGAGGACGGATAGGTTTGAAAACGCTGCGTTTTCCTGATAGTGTGGATGACGGAAAACGAAGAAGTCCAAAAACGATGACGTAGGCACCCGCGTTCGCTACTTGATTGGTTCTTAGCAGTTGTGACGTGTCATTCCCTGATTCGTCACCCCCTTACCACGTGACCCTATTCCGGAAGAGAACAACAACAACAGCCTTGATACCGATCGACTACAAGGTTAATTCATCATGGATAATGTGATATTTGTTACAAATGTTTGTACATAGATGTACATAGACCCAGGGGACCACAGGTGATCCATGGCAACCCGGAGGGGATTCACGTTCTTTGGCTTCAGCTGGAATCAGCTGTTATTGGAGCGATTCGAGCGGCGTGTCCAGCGGCCTTATCAGCCCTACGGAACGGACTTCTGACGGTGTTGACCAAATGTATGGACCCATAATCTAGTAAACTTCTTTAATAACTGTTCATTTAAAGTACATTTGTTGTCTGTGTGGGAGAGATAGAGTTAGACCTACAGTGTTGTAACTAAGCTTGAAAAATAAAACTTCTAAAAGCTTCCATGACATGTGTCTGTTTGAGTTTATGGAGGAAGATTTTAGAGGAAGTTCTTAAGTATCAACACGACGAGTATCAAGAGTAGTGTAATCATATTATCTGTAAACAAGCAACCAATGTACTTCCTGTTTACACCGGCATGCGCATGCTTTTCAGGGGAGCAAGTCTGGACGCACATAATTTCGAAAACGATGCTGAAACGCATGTGTGGACGGAGATCTTAAAACCCCGTTTTCATATGACGGGTTAAAACGGGTTAATGTGGACATGGCCTAAGTCAATGTGAGTCTTTCCTACCTTCCATGTCTCATTGTTGAAGCCATTTTACACTTGTCTGCTGTCTCCCCCCCCTCCCCCACCTATGCTGATTGATGGGCAGTTTATTATTCTTAGTTTTTAAGAGCCTTGTCTCTGTTTTCTTTCTACCTTTGAGTGTATTTTCATTTCTCAAGTAAAGCTTCAGTTTAAACACTTTTTTCCTTGTCAGCTCTTCAAGTGGGTTACACAATAAGCACGGAGAGCAGGTAAAAACAAGCAGTTTCCGTGCTGGGGATCATGGATGGGTAGCAGCAGGATAAATCTTTCTTCACTAGACAGTTTGAAGACTGACGGTGGATAAAGGTATTTGTGTGCTGTAAAGTCATATGCAAAGTAACAGCATCAAGATGAAAAATATTTGCTCAGCTGTTAGCCCCGCAGTGGGGAAATTTGCAGGATTACAGCAGCAGAGAGGATGGTGCAAATAAGAGACATAAGTAAAAAACAAGATCAAAACAAGAATTATAAATAAGTAAATAAGTAAAAAAAGTAAAAAATCCACAATAACTAAAATATTATAAACTATTATATATATACAGACAGAATAATTATTGTATAATTATTGTATTGTTTGACGCCGTCTGTATACAGGTGCTACAGAAGAGAAAATAGTTTGTCTAGTTTGCTCTCTTCACTGTCTTTATATTTGATCCATGCATTCTGTCTCCATCTATGCAATTACACTACTCACGCAACAACTGTTTCCCTATCCGAAAGTGTTTTGGTATTCGTTGCCACCTGCAGTGTTGGCTTTAATGATCTGTATTTGGCTTCTGCCTTTAACGTGCTCAATAATCCATCTTTACTCTCCTTTTATGAGCCACAAACAAACGCAAACAAATACACTTTTCTGCTTTTTTGCTTTTCTTAGTCTTAACATAAAACAGACAACATGTGTCTACTGCTTGAGTTTAACAAAACTAAACAGTCCCTGATGATTTTATTCCTATTAAAACACTCGTCAACTGAGGATTCTTAAATCTTGTTTCAGGCAAGTATGCCTGGTTGAAGTTGTTAAATGTCACATTTATTTTGGCAACAACAAACACAAAATATGTTGGATACCAAAGATGCAGTCCCTAATGGCATGTTAAGTATTTCAATGGCTTTATAAATGCTGCCAAAAGGTTGTTATGTCTGGTATTTTTCTCATGGAAAGGAGACCTCATTTATTCAGACATTCCAGTCGGCATCATGAAAATGTGTCTCATGAGGAATGTTTAGCTAACTGGAATGTAACAATAGGTGCACATTTTTGCAAAAAGGTCAACTATTCAAAAATTACAGATGTTTTTAAGATATTGGTCTCCTCCCTTCCCCATCCTTTGATCATTGTGAATCACTTTCCCTCCCACACAGTTCCACTCTTGAAAGCTATCCTCTGTTTATCTCTACAAAGTGGAAGAAAAAAACACTGTGGGAGAATACAGCAAATACCATTGCATTTACATGCAATGGTCTCACACTGTGACAAGACAATGAAAAGTTGGGGAAAATGTATTTGATTGCTGTTGTGTACTATGACAGTGTTGCTTAGTCTGCATGTGTGCTTCATTGGTTACTATGTCTTTGTTGTCTTTAAGGTGCTAGAGGAGCTGATTGCAGTTTCTAGCCAGATCTAGAGCAAATAGACCTAGAGGCACCCATTTATGATTAAAATAAATATTTTGCATTCAAAAAGTATTCTACTTGTGATGGCGTCCTACTTCATTATCAACTTTAAGGCAACTGGAATCTACATCAGCAAAATGGCAATTTCTTCTGAGAGGTGGCAGGTTTTAATGCCTGAAAATTATGTTCTAGAAAAAATTATATCTGTGATGTGTTTCAGTTTAAAAGAACAGCAAGCAGGTAGGTTGAATGGAACATAAGACGAGCTGTAATAAAAAGCTGGTTCCAAAGACAAAACTGAAACCCTGGTGTGAGCTATAGCCCTGTGACGTACTGGCGACATGTCCAGGCTCAGCGCTGCCTTACAGTTGGGATCGACCTGTTACAGCTGGGATCGGCTCCAGGCCTGCGACCTTTAACAGGATAAGCGCAAATGGTTAAAGCCTGTAAATCACTCACATGCTTTGCTGTGGTTAAAGCTGAGTCCAGCTGCCCACCCATTTCCTCTAGCACGCAGATAGCAGTCATTGTATCCAGAGAGCACACAGATTGTGCTGCATACTTCTACAATCTCTGGAAAACGAAGCGCTGAGGCGGAACTGAGAGAGAGCTACGGTTGGGGTGGAGATGATAAGCTACTGAAGGCTCCACTGCTGGGGGTTCAGCCAGCCCCTGTTCCCCCATCCCGTTGATTTCCAGCTTTGAGTAGTCCTTGGTGTGAAGCTTACTCTTAAACGAACTGGACCTGCTCATTTCTTTCATCGAGCAGGCACTGCTGGCAGGAGTTGTTTTGATGGCGGTTGGGCTGTTGGGAGCCTCTTACAGTCGTACAGGTCTCTTCCCCGACCTACCCCGGGGGTAGCTGTTGAAGACATGGCGACTGGAAAGGAATGGAAAACAATCAGCAGCCCTAGGCCGCCGCAATGCATTAGCCTGTTGGTAAATAATAATAATAATAATCAATCCTTTATTAGTCCCACAATGGGGAAATAATTTCTCTGCATTTAACCCATCCCAGAAGAGCAGTGGGCTGCAATGAAGCGCCCGGGGAGCAACTTGGAGTTAGGTGTCTTGCTCAAGGACACCTCGGCATGTTGCCTGTAGAGAGGTTCGAACCACTGACCTTGTGGTTGCGGGTCAAGCACTCTACCTCATGTGCCACAAGACAACAAAGACGTAGTAACCAATGAAGCACACATGCAGACTAAGCAACACTGTCATAGTACACAACAGCAATCAAATACATTTTCCCCAACTTTTCATTGTCTTGTCACAGTGTGAGACCATTGCATGTAAATGCAATGGTATTTGCTGTATTCTCCCACAGTGTTTTTTTCTTCCACTTTGTAGAGATAAACAGAGGATAGCTTTCAAGAGTGGAACTGTGTGGGAGGGAAAGTGATTCACAATGATCAAGGGATGGGGAAGGGAGGAGACCAATATCTTAAAAACATCATTAATTTTTGAATAGTTGACCTTTTTGCAAAAATGTGCACCTATTGTTACATTCCAGTTAGCTAAACATTCCTCATGAGACACATTTTCATGATGCCGACTGGAATAGAGGGGTTTGAAAGCAAGCAAACAGGGATTAGCCCATGCTAACAGCATACTGTAAGAGTTCGCTCGCCGTGTCACGTTAGCTTAACTCCTGGTACTCTGCCCTGCTAACAATCTAATGCTAACCGAAACCTAATACGCTCTCTGTAACTCGTTAGCCAGAGGGTTTTATGTCACACAGTCACCGACAACACCAGTTAACAAATACAGGTTAGTTAACTGGTGTCCCTTCCCTATTTTGAAAGCCAATAATCCAAATCCCGGTAAAATATGGTTGAACGTGTTTTAACCTTATTTAAAATGTAAGAATGCTCACAGTCAAATATGTAGCAATTTACAGGATAAAGAAAATCATGTGACACAATTAATTTGTATTTATCAAGCATCAATTTACCAGTAACATAAACAATGTATTTTTAAGACAACTACTATGAAATACAAAATACATGGCATTGCAAACAATAACAATATCTCCCTTTCCCATAAAGACAGTCGCCAACAAAAACTACACACATGTTTATGTTTATCCTTGGTCTATGCTGCAGTACACTACAAGCTAACATGCTAACGCTACAAGGTAGCAGCCAAGCCCGCATTGTGAGCAGCATACAAGATACCAATGGTGCTGATTTCAGTTTGAATTAATGAAATCAGAAGTTCAAGTACTCTGTAGTCTGCAGACCGGTTCTACTGTTAAAGTACTAGAAACAGTCTTTCAATCTACAACTGAACAAATCATTAACATTCCAAAGAAATTGTGTTTTTTGAAATGTTGGTGTTGTAAACCTGCTTGTTTGTCCTTTCCTGTTTTTATTTTTATTCCATTTAATTGACAAAAAAGCTTTCACTTTCATTATGATAAATATTTGTTAACAAAACGCAAAGTTGGCTAAAAAGGTTAAAAGAGTTAAAAGACCAGATGTCAAACATCATATCATTGGGGTACAATAGATGGTCAGTAAAATCTGGTTTGCGCTTGCTGAAAGGCTCACTAGCTAGTGCACGAGCATGGCACAGCATGTATTGGGAGCGGCTGATAATTGGATGAGATGCAGGTGAGGAGGTTGGTGGGAAATGCCAGGCGGAGCAGCAGAGCAAGTATTCACTATAAGGCAAAGCTCAAGCCCCAACTAAGTAAGATACGACACACCAGGTTTGCTTCTAATTGTTTTTATTCAGATAAAATGGATAAAACATTAAAGCACTCACATGAGGCCTTGTCATATATTTTTTTTTAAATAGTCTTAAACATGCTTAAAATAAGTAAAGAAACTGAAAGTATGAAGATATAGAAAATATATTGCTAAAATGAAAAAATACATTACAGGAATGAACAATACAACAAAAATGGCAGTGTATATGCAAATAAGGATAACAGAAATAATGCACCACAGCTCAATCTTTAAGTGACTGGGGTTTTGGTTCCTTTTAGCATATTTGACTTATTTAGAAGTAGTGCTCATCAATTACTAGCTTTGTAAATAATGACATGGAAAAATCCTGTCATTTACATGTAAACATACATCTGTATGAGTGACATGTGTGCAAACAGTTGCCACTAACTATGTAGCTTAGTGCAAATTAAAAAAATAATAAAGTATAAAAATAACAAAGACAGCTTAATATTAAAAAACCCCAGAACACATTAGCTAATAGCTGTTCAGCTTATGTGAAATCTAGCTACATATTAATATTCTTGCATGCTGCCAGCTACCGGACAGTCAGCAATTCTTTTCTGCAGCGTGCACAGATTTAACTCCAAACCTGAATCTTGAAAAGTTAAAGTCACAGCGTGAAGATGAATGTTTCACCATGCACCATGTTGGGTAGTGTTACAGTGATTACTGACCATTGGTAACTGTAATCTACAGTCATGCCAACAAATTAGGTGAATTATTTTGTTCAATGTTTTATGTTGTTTTTGAATTTTTGCTATTTTGTTTTTCAAGTCTGTCTGTGCCATCTTGGCCAGGACGCTCTTGTAAAAGAGATTCAAAATATCAATGTGATTATCCTGGCTAAATAAAGCTTAAATAAAAATAATTGATAAATAAAATGACTGTCTTTAGTAGTGACTACAGTTTGAAACTCAGCAAAACATTGTAGTTAATAATCCTAGTGGTGCTTTGCCACTTCAACATTTTGGAGAGTTTCCTTATTCGATGTCTGTCAGTGAACAGACTGGTTCTCACATGTGGACTTAATAAAGATGCTGGAGGTGGGACATGAAGGTGGGACATGATGGCTAGCCTTTGCTAAAAGACAAGGAATATGCCACCTGATAATTCCACAGTTAGCTAGCTGGCAAGTGTCTGGGAAGACTTCATTCAGGAGTCAGCAGGCTTTGTTCAGAATAAGTAGGACATAGAACCATGCAGATTCACTATGAGGACGAGACTTATGGAGTCGGGCCTAAAGGCTCCAGGTTAATTGGCTGGCAATTTGTTGGTGGCAATTTGAGTGCAATTTAGTTTGGTAAAACGCCACATAAAGTAAAAGAAACAAAGCTTCACAATTGTTTTTAGGTTGGCTGCATGTTATGTTTTTCCATAAGTAATTAACGACTGATAACATTTGTTCAGGTAAATTGTCCAACCCTGACCATCTATACAGGAACAGATTACCTGGTGGAGGTAACAGGGCGATAACACTTTGAAATAATGAAATGGAGGGACTGGAGAATAGAATCATGGTTGAAATCTTTGAAGACATTGACTTTATCAAAGAAGTAGCTTTTCCCAGGGACCATTTTAGGGATGCTGCAGTGATCAGGTGTTTGCAGAATGCAAGGTGAGGCAAGAGGTATCACAATGGCCCTTCTTCCATGGATTTTCAACACACTGTTGAACACGATGCCGTGCAGGGACACACTTTCAACAGTCCCAATTTTCACTATACAGGGACATAAACAAACACAACATTTACAAATTCACATATATTCATAAACAGTATCCTTTCAAAATTTCACAATGTATAAATTGATATCTTACATTCGTCACAAAGATCTGCTTCATTCAGATTGTTCACAGATTGAAGTATGGATTCTGAAAAAGAACAATATACAAACATATTATTGCTAAGATGCAGACACTGGAATATAGAGTACCCAAATACTATTTTTTTGAGGCAATGCCCTAAAGCACCGAACACCTGACCTTTAATCAATTCACTCCAATGCTGACCTGGTTGAGGTAAAGGACTCAGCTTTCCTGCACAGCATGACCACAGTGAGGTGTTGTAGTAGAGGTGACCACAGCATCTACTTCCCATCTTGGCAGAGTAGAGCACCTCCTTGTCCTCACTCAAACAGCAAACATTCTGTTTCCAAAGTAGTTATAATAAACAGTGTCACATTAATGGTCGGTAAAAATATGCTTGTTTGCTATCTTACTGATATGCTGACTCATTGATGTCCACTATATACAAAATATACAGTTCAACAATCCAGAACATACAGTTATGGCTCCACCAGGTTTATGTACAGAAGTGGTATGACTAGTGCACCAAACCAGATGGTTGAGTTCTGGTATATAATATTGGAAATTATATATTAAAGGCATAAGACTTAATAAATATACAGTTGAAATTGGTTGTGTTTATATTTAAATTAGAGCTGTTTTGTTCTATTTGGTGTAAGATTCTCTGCAGGACTTCTATCGCTGCCAATATCTAGGGAGGGGTCCATAAAACACTGAAAAGAAGAGTACTTTCCATGTTCAATGACAAAAAAAGAATTAAGCTAAGGTTTTTTAAGCAAATGTAGTCTCAAATGTACAGTCATCATGGCCATTTAGTCAGCCTTGTCCGCCTTTCAAAGCTCTGAACCAAATGCTGGATGCAATAATCCAGTAATTATAAAAATAATTTGAAACACATCAAACTTTGGAAATATTGAAGGCATATCTTTTTCTTTCAGAGCTTATCTATCTTTTCTAGTTATTATTATTATTACCAATTAAACTTACCGGTGCGGTTTGCAGAACGGATCCACAGCAGTGTGCCCCATGTCCAATAGGCAGATGGTGCAGTGTCCCTGCGCAGCACTTCATCCGTGGGTCTTTAATGTTGTAAGCTTTTACACCACAGCAGTGACTGTTTTCTTTTCTGAGATGTCTGGGTGGACAAACAGAGCTCGTTGTTAATATGAAATCGGGTGAGTGGGATAAAGAAGACAGATCATTTTACATTAAAAAGACGATGAGTTAGAATATGCTACCTCTGAGCATTAGGTACGCTGGATTCCAGAATAGAAGATAACTACACAGGCTGTGAGGTGAAAGCAGCATGTTGGCAGCACTGTTTCATTGCTGTGCCACGGTAGTTAAACAGACTTGAAGCCTGAAACAACTCTTTGGGCCGCTGTTATGTGCGTAAAACCAGGGTAAAACTCAAGCCGTTACATGGCCATTTCCTCAAACCAGCATTTGTATTGATTAAAACTGTTGTCAGAAGATACATAAGGCTTGCAATTTTGTCTTCAAAGTTCAATTCAGTTTTTAAGAAGGGTGTGACCTGAACCATTTCTTTACAACCTTCACAGGAAAATACTCCACCCAGCTGAGCAAATCAGAAACAGTCAGTGTCATAAGTTAATTACTTGATCTTTCCAAGGCTTCCACTCAGACACACAGGCATCACAGCAGATTAAACTTCGTCAACACAGTGTCTACACAGGCTGTGAGGTGAAAGCAGCATGTTGGCAGCACTGTTTAATTACTGTGCCACAGTAGTTAAACAGACTTGAAGCCTGAAACAACTCTTTGGGCTGCTGTTACATGCGTAAAACCAGGGTAAAACTCAAGCCGTTACACGGCCAGTGTAGATAGCTGTTGTCTGTTCCATTAGACAAGCATGAGAAACATGGCTGAAAAAACTGTTAAATGTTATCAGGTTGATCTGGCCAACATATCAGCAAACAATAGTTGACACGTCTAACAGACACAGAGAAAGCCTGCATGTGTCTCTTGCCAACTGACAAATGTCAATCCAATAATCACTCTTGTCTGAGCACTGGTTTAACCTCCACCAAATCATCAGAAAAATTAGCTGGACAGCTTTTCATCACCTTTGTCTTTTTACTGTTGGTGTTGTACAGTGCGAACGCTGAAAATGACTAGCTGCTCAGCTGGAAAGGGGCTTGATGAAAGTAACTGAGATTCAATAATTACAGACACATGAAACCAAAACGGTGACTTAAAGGTCAAAAGCTGCAAGAGTTGCTGTGGTGAGTGATACGTCTCTCTTGATTAATCACTGTCATCTCACTTGAATAAATGCAGCTTTAACCACAATGCCAAACAACAAACATACGCACAGACATAGCAGACATGTGTCAGAGCAGCTGTTAACCCAGACACACACTTTACGTTGCACAATTATTTAAAACGTTGCCAGAAATAATAAAAAAAAGAGGCAACCGGGTCACTGTTTCTGCTGGAATTCCCGCCTGTCTCTGAGACAGTCTGAAACTAGTCTGAGAGAATTTTCCATGCCACTCCTGTCTCATTTTGTCTGTAAAAGCACTATTTTCCACACAGACACATTCTTCAGATGTTGAAAACCTACTGGGAACTACAGCACACAAAACCCATAACAGATACTGCAAACACCAAGCTGATTAAAAAAAGGTCACAATCATCAGTATTTTCCCATATAGGTGGAAACACACATGCACACATATCACCTGTGTCCATCGCAGCAGATCTCAGTGTGAGGCCGATAGTCTTTCGTCCTGCAGCAGTGTTTTCCAGGTAAGCCATGAAACTGAGAACAACAAATAGTCCCTTTAGCTTCCTTACAAGGAATACTGATCTCCGAACATTTCTCTCCATCTCAGGGTTGTGCCAAGCCATACAGCGTCTCTCAGCAGCATTTGAAGAATCCGAGAAAATAGAGTGTGCAGCAATACAGACTCAGGCAGTCACAGTCATACACACATTCAATGCAAGCGTGGAAACATAAATATGCATAAATTCTGAGAAAAATACAGACCCAAAACAAAAGAGTATAAGTCATATAATTTTGCAGTAGGTTAAATGACGCTTACGTTGCAACGTGCGTTTATCTATGAGACAAAAAACACACGTACTTGCTGTATAAAAGGAGCTGGGTGGAGCTCTGAGCCATCTCAACACAGCTGACCCAATACAGTGGATTTTTTTTTTTTTTTTTTTTTTCGTATCTGACGTGCACTGTTGTTAGTTCTAAAACTGAAAAATATTCTTTGCATAGATTATATTAAAGAAATGTGCTGCATTTCCTCAAACCAGCATTTGTATTGATTAAAACTGTTGTCAGAAGATACATAAGGCTTGCAATTTTGTCTTCAAAGTTCAATTCAGTTTTTTAGAAGGGTGTGACGTGAACCATTTCTTTACAACCTTCACAGGAAAATACTCCACCCAGAAGAGGAAATCAGAAACAGTCAGTGTCATAAGTACATTACTTGATCTTCCCAAGGCTTCCACTCAGACACACAGGCATCACAGCAGATATGTGTTTGTGGGTTGTGCACAGCTGGGTCATCAGTATGTCGACCTAAACAAACAGAGGTGGAGTTGGGGTTGGAGGGCGGAGAAAAAACTGGAAGAATGATCTCTGGGAAAAATTACTCAGAGAATTAGTGAGAGAGAATAGAATGGAAATTTATTTGAAAACAATCTGCAGGCACGTATGTTAGGGAGTTCCAGATCTGTTACACCCATCTGATCTTTTTATGCCTCTTCCCTGCTCATGTGTTACTCTCCAGCTGTACGGATGAATAAAGAAGAGGGGGTTTTCCGCTCTTTCATCCACTGCCCCATATTTCAAAGATCCAGGTCTGAACAACAAGAAGCTGATCTAGAGCCCTGGGAAAAACACTTTTATAAAACACCAGGATTAATTAGTGAGATGGGATATTTGTAAGCTCGGGGCAGTATGAAGAGCCCCCTGAGGTTAATGTTTCACATTCTAATGCTAACAAACAACTCTTGTCACAAGTCATCCTGCTCTCTGTCCCCACATTATACCAATTGTGATCTTGATCTAGCAAATAGAAAATGCAATAAAATGAATATGTTTGTAATTTATGCTGAGACATACTTTAAGGTCTGGAAACTTATTTAAAGGTCAGAGGAAAGGAAGGGCGTCGGTTTAGAAAGCAATAGAAATCCTTTCTTCCAAAGGAAAAGAGTAAAAAGAGTTCACACACCCGAGATCACAATGTTGTTTTTTGTAAAATGTTTCCGATAATCCAACTACTCTTTCTTCAGGGTGCATTTAGTAATTTAGCTTCAGACCTGAAACTGTCCTTTCTGACAGAACGATATGTCGTTTCAAACCTAATGCAGGGGCGTTACAGTGAACAACATTATCACAGATTTTCATCAGTGATGTCTCCTGACAATGCCCTTCACAGTTGCCCCTTAGGGTGTTTCAGTGTGCTATTGCCTAATATCTGCAACAAAAGGGCTCTAGAATCGATTCAGTGTTGTGCCCTTCAGGGGGAATTTGTGGTGCAAGTAGTTAGTGCTTTCACATACGCACACCATGTCATGATGACATCATGATAACGTCCCACCCACTCAATCCCTTTTCATACCTGGGGCACAGCACCACTGAGATTTTCTCTCGAGACTTGTGTTTGGCTCATTGCTGTGAATGTGCAAAGACAGGCAAAAATAAACGCAAAACGTAATGTAAAAAGCATAGACACATTTGTTTGTACAGCAAAATTATAAAAAGTGTACATGACTTCAGCCTAATACATTAAAAGTCACATTAGCAACAATGCAATTACGGGGTTAAAGGTTCCCTGTGAAGCTTTTGACCTCTAGTGTTAGAAGCACACTAGTGACATGATACACAATCGACGATTTCACGCATAAAAATACAATAAGAGTAGAACTGACTTTCCCATTTAATCAACGTAGCAGGATGGTCAGAGAAGAAGCTATTTTAACTTGCAACCTTTGGCTGGCTAACTTCAGCATAAACCGACTTGCAGCAAGACTCACTCTTGCAAAAAAAATACCCTTTTTGTCTGGTGTGAGTGTGTGTATAAGCAAATAAGTAAGAAAGAAAGTGTATAAATTGGCCTGCTTCTTACTTCTTATGAGGAAGGCAATGCATTCAACATGTTTGTAAGATCAAAATGCATATTGGTAAGCAACTATAAATGTGTTAACATTACAAGAAAACTCCTCCCGGCACCCAGTAGCCATGGTTAGAAAACTGAAAACTGAAGGAAAGTGTTGTTTTGACCCAGGCTAGCGTTATTTTTTTATTACTATTGTTTTTTTGGTTGTAAACCATTTCTACTGTAGTTCTTTTTAAATTTGCATGTCAATATTTGTTGGTGATTATGAATAATATGTATATCCCTCACAGTTATGTTATGCCCATAATTTTGCACATTTAACAATACATTTGTTGTGTCTAACACTGGGTCAAAACAACTCATTGGTACTCTGTAACTAATCCAAACTGGGTCAATATTTAACCACGCAATTTTTCCTGTGAAGGATGATTTGAAGATTGTCAGTGCGTTGGGAAAAAAAAGATAGTAAAAACCTTTGGTTGACTTACCTGTTGTGTTGGGGTGCAGGTTTCTGAAAAAATGAATAAATCACAAAAATGTAAATTTCTCATAGGGCAACCCACTACTTCCCTGCACTGTCCCTGTTCTTCACTGATTAAAGCAACAACATGACAAAGGCTTTAAACATTTTTATGATCCATCTGATTCGTCACAATCAAATTAAACAGCCTCACAAAGGTCAGCTTTATAATAGAACTACTGTGGACTGCATTATATGGTCAAGTGTGTCTGATTATTTTATCCTCCCTATATGTATTATAATGTGTTGCAGATCGTAGATACTGTACATGTATAAAGTTATTATTATGATGCAATCAATTTTGGACAGCTTCAAAACTGGTCACTTGCTGTCTCTCATAACGGAGAGGTTAATCACATTAACTGAAAACAGTGTTTTTGTTTCTTACCTGTAGTTTCACACCTGTGGAGATAAAGCACATGAATTGGCTTGGGCATAGCATGGTTTATTACAGAAAATGTCAACCAGTGACTCATCCTGCGTGTTCAGGCATTTGCTGTAATTCCTCTCCTCTGCCTAACCAAGATGGAGAGCACATCGTCCATGTCATGAGAATAAACAGCAATAATTTCCTCTCAAATGAATTCCGATTTTTTTGTGTTAATTAGAAAGCAGTATATTCAAGTGGGATCTACAATCATCAACATGACTGTGTAATAATTCAAAGTTCCAAGGTTCAGACGCACCTGACTCTTCCACACAGCAGCTGGAGTTGTTAGGTTGTACCTTTAGACTTTCCTCCATCGAACAACAGCACTCAGTGTTTGCGTCAAACTGGTTATGTCCACAGCACTGGTGGTCTCTGGATTCTTTCAACAGGATCACCTTGTTATCCCCTGGACCACAACACAACTGTGTGTCTTTATTAAACGCCTCTGTAAAAAAGATATGCCACAACACAGCTGACATAAGTCTGAGTTTTTCACCAAGATACTGTGCTTCGATTCAGCTTTACTCACGTTTACCACAGCATAGTTCATTGGATGTGTTGTAGGGGGTCGTTCCACAGAGATCTGTAAAGACAAAGATCAAGTCAACATACAGGCACCGCACACATTAATTGACAGGAAGTTTCTTGGTACTTATGCAGTGATAACAATCGTCTTTCTTAGATTTCTATGAAAATGGGAGATGTTTGAAGGCCCCTTTACACAGTGCTATTTTCATATCTCAGATGAAGATTGATAATCATGAGAGAAATGTGGTAAAATCTTTGGTTGTCAATGGTATAATACCATATTGGCATGCATGCAGTATTGTATCTATTCTAATCACTATTTCTGAAATTAAGATAGAAACAAAATATTGTCTTGGGATGTAATCACACCAGAGCTTGTTTCCTTTAGCATTTTCTGAATATAACAGCGGTGCAAGTTTATCCACGTCTCTCTACTTGCAAATTACTTTTGATATTTACATCATATTTTGAATAATAAACACGAACCTGAGAGAACAATACGAAACTGATTTCAATGATTTGTATGAAACTTCATTAGGCAGATAAGGGACCATGTTCAGACGCACCTGACTCTTCCACACAGCAGCTGGAGTTGTTAGGTTGTACCTTTAGACTTTCCTCCATCGAACAACAGCACTCAGTGTTTGCGTCAAACTGGTTATGTCCACAGCACTGGTGGTCTCTGGATTCTTTCAACAGGATCACCTTGTTATCCCCTGGACCACAACACAACTGTGTGTCTTTATTAATCGCCTCTGTAAAAAAGATATGCCACAACACAGCTGACATAAGTCTGAGTTTTTCACCAAGATACTGTGCTTCGATTCAGCTTTACTCACGTTTACCACAGCATAGTTCATTGGATGTGTTGTAGGGGGTCGTTCCACAGAGATCTGTAAAGACAAAGATCAAGTCAACATACAGGCACCGCACACATTAATTGACAGGAAGTTTCTTGGTACTTATGCAATGATAACAATCGTCTTTCTTAGATTTCTATGAAAATGGGAGATGTTTGAAGGCCCCTTTACACAGTGCTATTGTTGTGGTCACAGCAGTTTGCTGTGTTTTTCCACCTCCTGGGTCTGCCACTCCTCCTGTCTGTCTCACTTCACACCTGGACCTGCTCTGCAATCACACTCACCTGCTCCAAGCCACACACACCTGCCTTCAATCCACTCATCAACTCTGCAGTATTTAAACACCAGTCTCACACACACTCACTGCCAGATCGTACTCCGCATTATGCCAGACCTTCCAGCGTTATTCCCCGGACTGATTTCCCGTTGCCGACCCTGCCTGCCTGTCTGGACTTACCTGCCTTGCCTGTGCCCCGGTCAACGACTCAGCCTTCCGTCCCCGTTCCTCTCTCTTCACGCTCGCTGCTGGATGCCACTCTTCTGTTCCTCGGTCATCCCCTTCCCGTATCGGTCCTTGTGGATTCGGGAGCGGATGAGAACTTCATCGACGCCGTTTTCGCATCCCAGGTTGGCATCATTTTAGAACAGTTACCCTCTCCCCTAAATGCTAACGCCTTAGATGGCCGCCACCTGGCCCGTATTACTCATCGTACTAAGCCCCTTGAATTAATTGTTTCTGGTAATCACCATGAAACACTTCAGTTTCATGTCATCCGGTCTCCCCTTTCTCCCCTGGTCCTGGGTCACCCTGGCTCAAGCGGCACAACCCCCATTTCGATTGGTCTTCTGGCAAGGTGGTGAATTGGAGCACTTTCTGTCATTCCACCTGCCTTCAGTCTGCCCTGTCTCCAGCAGAGGGAAGTGTTTCCTCGCCCCATGTACCCCCCGACCTCTTCTTGGTTCCTCCAACCTATCATGACCTAGGAGAGGTGTTTAGCAAGTGTCGTGCGCTCACCCTGCCTCCTCATCGCCCCTATGACTGCCCCATTGATCTCCTCCCCGGCGCCCCTTTGCCCAGTAGTCGCCTGTATAACGTGTCCCGTCCTGAGAGGGAGGCCATGGAGAAGTACATCAAGGAGTCTCTCTCGGCCGGCATCATAAGACCCTCCTCTTCCCCTGTTGGTGCAGGTTTCTTTTTTGTCTCCAAGAAGGACAAGTCTCTTCGTCCATGCATCGACTTCAGGGGACTCAACAACATCACAATCAAGAACAAGTATGCCCTACCCCTCATCAGTTCCGCGTTCGGCCACTGCAGGGCGCTACAGTCTTCTCGAAGTTGGACCTACGCAATGCCTACCACCTGGTGCGTATCCGTGAAGGGGATGAGTGGAAGACTGCTTTTAACACCCCCCTCGGCCACTTTGAATACCTTGTCATGCCCTTCGGTCTCACTAATGCCCCTGCCGTGTTCCAGAACCTTGTAAACGACGTCCTCCGGGACTTTCTCAACCGCTCAGTTTTTGTCTATATAGACGACATACTTATTTTTTCTCGCAACCAGGAGGAGCACTGCCAGCATGTCCGACAAGTTCTTCAGCGGCTGTTGGAGAACAAACTATATGTGAAGGCCGAGAAGTGCGAGTTCAGTGTCACCTCTGTATCCTTCCTTGGGTTCATCATAGAGAGCGGACAAGTGAGGACCTGTCCTGAGAAGGTCAGTGCTGTGACAGACTGGCCCATTCCCAATTCTCGCAAGAAACTGCAGCAGTTTCTTGGGTTTGCAAATTTCTACCGGAGGTTCATCCGTAATTACAGCAGGGTTGCAGCCCCTCTCACTCGTCTCACCTCTCCTGCCCTCCCATTTGCCTGGACACCTGGGGCGGAGACTGCCTTCTCTGACCTCAAAAGACTTTTCTCGTCGGCCCCCATTCTCATCCAACCTGACCCCTCCAGGCAATTCATCGTGGAGGTCGATGCGTCTGACACGGGGGTGGGGGCGGTCCTGTCCCAGCGCTCTGCCTCTGACGAGAAGATTCACCCCTGCGCGTTCTTCTCTCGCCGGCTTGTACCTGCAGAGCGCAACTATGATGTGGGTAACAGAGAGCTGCTGGCTGTGAAACTGGCGTTGGAGGAATGGCGACATTGGCTTGAGGGGGCAGAACAACCGTTCGTGGTTTGGACCGACCACAAGAACTTGTCCTACATCCAGACAGCGAAGCGCCTGAATTCCCGCCAGGCCCGTTGGTCCCTGTTTTTTGGGCGCTTTAATTTCACCCTCACCTACCGTCCCGGTTCCCGTAACGTCAAACCTGACGCCCTCTCTCGTCAGTTCAACACTGAGAACGCACCGGCTCTCCCTGACACTATCCTCTCTCCTTCCTGCGTCAAGATCGCTGCCGTCACCTGGGAGATCGAGTCCCTCATCCGGGAGGCCCAAGTCACTGAACCAGATCCGGGTAACGGTCCTCCTAACCGTCTCTTCGTCCCCAGTGCGGTTCGCTCCCAAGTCCTGGTGTGGGGCCACACATCGCGCTTTGCCTGTCATCCGGGTGTGGTCCGCACCCTGTCCCTCCTGAAGAGGAACTTTTGGTGGCCAGCGATGGACGCTGACACCCGGGCGTTCGTGCTTGCCTGCACGGTTTGTGCTCGGGCCAAGTCTTCCCATCAAGCTCCTGCTGGTTTGTTACGTCCCCTTCCTGTTCCTGGTCGGCCCTGGTCTCACATCGGCCTTGACTTTGTGACTGGGCTTCCTCCTTCTAAGGGCCACACTGTTGTACTAACTGTTGTTGACAGATTTTCGAAGGCAGTTCACTTCATTGCCCTTCCCAAGCTCCCAACTGCCACCGAGACTGCCCAGCTGCTTGTGCAGCATGTCGTCCGCCTCCACGGGATTCCCACTGACCTCGTCTCCGACCGTGGTCCCCAATTCATCTCCCAAGTTTGGAAGGCCTTCTGCCGAGCGCTTGGAGCCTCTGTCAGCCTGTCTTCAGGATACCAACCACAGACTAATGGGCAGGCTGAGAGAGCTAACCAGGACCTAGGAACCGCACTTCGTTGTGTGGCTGCGCGCAACCCCTCTGCGTGGAGCGACCATCTCTCCTGGATCGAGTATGCCCACAATTCCATGGCCTGTGCGGCCACCGGCATGTCCCCATTCGAATGTTCCCTGGGGTACCAGCCACCCTTGTTTCCCGCCCAGGAGGATGACATCTCCGTTCCCTCGGTTCAACACCATCTCCGCCGTTGCCGCAAGATATGGAAGGACGCACGCTCCGCTCTGCTGCGCTCCGCTGAGCAGAACCGGCGCATTGCCGACCGCCACCGGGCTCCTGCTCCTGCCTATTGGGTGGGTCAACAGGTGTGGTTGTCCTCCAAGGATCTCCCCTTACAGACTGGCTCCAAGAAGTTAACCCCTCGTTTTGTTGGCCCTTTCCCTATTGTTTCGGTCATCAACCCCTCAGCTGTCACACTCAAGCTGCCTCCAGCCATGCGCGTTCACCCCACCTTCCATGTCTCTCGCCTTAAGCCAGTCTCCGTCTGCCCCCTCTCCCCCCGGCTGTTCCCCCCCTCCTCCCCGTCTGATTGACGACCACCCCGCTTACACCGTCCGGCGGTTGCTGGACATTCGTCGTCGGGGCAGGGGGCATCAATACCTCGTGGATTGGGAGGGTTATGGGCCAGAGGAAAGAAGCTGGGTTTCGCGGGGTCTCATCCTCGACCCCTCCCTCATCCGTGACTTCCATCTGGCTCACCCAGAGAGGCCTAGGCCGCCTAGAGGCGTCCGTTGAGGGGAGGGTACTGTTGTGGTCACAGCAGTTTGCTGTGTTTTTCCACCTCCTGGGTCTGCCACTCCTCCTGTCTGTCTCACTTCACACCTGGACCTGCTCTGCAATCACACTCACCTGCTCCAAGCCACACACACCTGCCTTCAATCCACTCATCAACTCTGCAGTATTTAAACACCAGTCTCACACACACTCACTGCCAGATCGTACTCCGCATTATGCCAGACCTTCCAGCGTTATTCCCCGGACTGATTTCCCGTTGCCGACCCTGCCTGCCTGTCTGGACTTACCTGCCTTGCCTGTGCCCCGGTCAACGACTCAGCCTTCTGTCCCCGACCCGGAGTTTAACCTCCGCTTCCTCTGATTTCTGTCTGCCGGATCCCCTGCCTGTTTCCCTCTGTGAGTCTTATCCTGCCTGTCTGTATGCTGAGTTCTCTGCTTTAAATAAAGCGCCAGAACTGTATCCGTCTCCTGGTCGTCCTGCTTTTGGGTCCACACCACACACCGTGACAGCTATTTTCATATCTCAGATGAAGATTGATAATCATGAGAGAAATGTGGTAAAATCTTTGGTTGTCAATGGTATAATACCATATTGGCATGCATGCAGTATTGTATCTATTCTAATCACTATTTCTGAAATTAAGATAGAAACAAAATATTGTCTTGGGATGTAATCACACCAGAGCTTGTTTCCTTTAGCATTTTCTGAATATAACAGCGGTGCAAGTTTATCCATGTCTCTCTACTTGCAAATTACTTTTGATATTTACATCATATTTTGAATAATAAACACGAACCTGAGAGAACAATACGAAACTGATTTCAATGATTTGTATGAAACTTCATTAGGCAGATAAGGGACCATGTTCAGACGCACCTGACTCTTCCACACAGCAGCTGGAGTTGTTAGGTTGTACCTTTAGACTTTCCTCCATCGAACAACAGCACTCAGTGTTTGCGTCAAACTGGTTATGTCCACAGCACTGGTGGTCTCTGGATTCTTTCAACAGGATCACCTTGTTATCCCCTGGACCACAACACAACTGTGTGTCTTTATTAATCGCCTCTGTAAAAAAGATATGCCACAACACAGCTGACATAAGTCTGAGTTTTTCACCAAGATACTGTGCTTCGATTCAGCTTTACTCACGTTTACCACAGCATAGTTCATTGGATGTGTTGTAGGGGGTCGTTCCACAGAGATCTGTAAAGACAAAGATCAAGTCAACATACAGGCACCGCACACATTAATTGACAGGAAGTTTCTTGGTACTTATGCAATGATAACAATCGTCTTTCTTAGATTTCTATGAAAATGGGAGATGTTTGAAGGCCCCTTTACACAGTGCTATTTTCATATATCAGATGAAGATTGATAATCATGAGAGAAATGTGGTAAAATCTTTGGTTGTCAATGGTATAATACCATATTGGCATGCATGCAGTATTGTATCTATTCTAATCACTATTTCTGAAATTAAGATAGAAACAAAATATTGTCTTGGGATGTAATCACACCAGAGCTTGTTTCCTTTAGCATTTTCTGAATATAACAGCGGTGCAAGTTTATCCACGTCTCTCTACTTGCAAATTACTTTTGATATTTACATCATATTTTGAATAATAAACACGAACCTGAGAGAACAATACGAAACTGATTTCAATGATTTGTATGAAACTTCATTAGGCAGATAAGGGACCATGTTCAGACGCACCTGACTCTTCCACACAGCAGCTGGAGTTGTTAGGTTGTACCTTTAGACTTTCCTCCATCGAACAACAGCACTCAGTGTTTGCGTCAAACTGGTTATGTCCACAGCACTGGTGGTCTCTGGATTCTTTCAACAGGATCATCTTGTTATCCCCTGGACCACAACACAACTGTGTGTCTTTATTAATCGCCTCTGTAAAAAAGATATGCCACAACACAGCTGACATAAGTCTGAGTTTTTCACCAAGATACTGTGCTTCGATTCAGCTTTACTCACGTTTACCACAGCATAGTTCATTGGATGTGTTGTAGGGGGTCGTTCCACAGAGATCTGTAAAGACAAAGATCAAGTCAACATACAGGCACCGCACACATTAATTGACAGGAAGTTTCTTGGTACTTATGCAATGATAACAATCGTCTTTCTTAGATTTCTATGAAAATGGGAGATGTTTGAAGGCCCCTTTACACAGTGCTATTTTCATATCTCAGATGAAGATTGATAATCATGAGAGAAATGTGGTAAAATCTTTGGTTGTCAATGGTATAATACCATATTGGCATGCATGCAGTATTGTATCTATTCTAATCACTATTTCTGAAATTAAGATAGAAACAAAATATTGTCTTGGGATGTAATCACACCAGAGCTTGTTTCCTTTAGCATTTTCTGAATATAACAGCGGTGCAAGTTTATCCACGTCTCTCTACTTGCAAATTACTTTTGATATTTACATCATATTTTGAATAATAAACACGAACCTGAGAGAACAATACGAAACTGATTTCAATGATTTGTATGAAACTTCATTAGGCAGATAAGGGACCATGTTCAGACGCACCTGACTCTTCCACACAGCAGCTGGAGTTGTTAGGTTGTACCTTTAGACTTTCCTCCATCGAACAACAGCACTCAGTGTTTGCGTCAAACTGGTTATGTCCACAGCACTGGTGGTCTCTGGATTCTTTCAACAGGATCATCTTGTTATCCCCTGGACCACAACACAACTGTGTGTCTTTATTAATCGCCTCTGTAAAAAAGATATGCCACAACACAGCTGACATAAGTCTGAGTTTTTCACCAAGATACTGTGCTTCGATTCAGCTTTACTCACGTTTACCACAGCATAGTTCATTGGATGTGTTGTAGGGGGTCGTTCCACAGAGATCTGTAAAGACAAAGATCAAGTCAACATACAGGCACCGCACACATTAATTGACAGGAAGTTTCTTGGTACTTATGCAATGATAACAATCGTCTTTCTTAGATTTCTATGAAAATGGGAGATGTTTGAAGGCCCCTTTACACAGTGCTATTTTCATATCTCAGATGAAGATTGATAATCATGAGAGAAATGTGGTAAAATCTTTGGTTGTCAATGGTATAATACCATATTGGCATGCATGCAGTATTGTATCTATTCTAATCACTATTTCTGAAATTAAGATAGAAACAAAATATTGTCTTGGGATGTAATCACACCAGAGCTTGTTTCCTTTAGCATTTTCTGAATATAACAGCGGTGCAAGTTTATCCACGTCTCTCTACTTGCAAATTACTTTTGATATTTACATCATATTTTGAATAATAAACACGAACCTGAGAGAACAATACGAAACTGATTTCAATGATTTGTATGAAACTTCATTAGGCAGATAAGGGACCATGTTCAGACGCACCTGACTCTTCCACACAGCAGCTGGAGTTGTTAGGTTGTACCTTTAGACTTTCCTCCATCGAACAACAGCACTCAGTGTTTGCGTCAAACTGGTTATGTCCACAGCACTGGGGTCTCTGGATTCTTTCAACAGGATCACCTTGTTATCCCCTGGACCACAACACAACTGTGTGTCTTTATTAAACGCCTCTGTAAAAAAGATATGCCACAACACAGCTGACATAAGTCTGAGTTTTTCACCAAGATACTGTGCTTCGATTCAGCTTTACTCACGTTTACCACAGCATAGTTCATTGGATGTGTTGTAGGGGGTCGTTCCACAGAGATCTGTAAAGACAAAGATCAAGTCAACATACAGGCACCGCACACATTAATTGACAGGAAGTTTCTTGGTACTTATGCAATGATAACAATCGTCTTTCTTAGATTTCTATGAAAATGGGAGATGTTTGAAGGCCCCTTTACACAGTGCTATTTTCATATCTCAGATGAAGATTGATAATCATGAGAGAAATGTGGTAAAATCTTTGGTTGTCAATGGTATAATACCATATTGGCATGCATGCAGTATTGTATCTATTCTAATCACTATTTCTGAAATTAAGATAGAAACAAAATATTGTCTTGGGATGTAATCACACCAGAGCTTGTTTCCTTTAGCATTTTCTGAATATAACAGCGGTGCAAGTTTATCCACGTCTCTCTACTTGCAAATTACTTTTGATATTTACATCATATGAATAATAAACACGAACCTGAGAGAACAATACGAAACTGATTTCAATGATTTGTATGAAACTTCATTAGGCAGATAAGGGACCATGTTCAGACGCACCTGACTCTTCCACACAGCAGCTGGAGTTGTTAGGTTGTACCTTTAGACTTTCCTCCATCGAACAACAGCACTTAGTGTTTGCGTCAAACTGGTTATGTCCACAGCACTGGTGGTCTCTGGATTCTTTCAACAGGATCACCTTGTTATCCCCTGGACCACAACACAACTGTGTGTCTTTATTAATCGCCTCTGTAAAAAAGATATGCCACAACACAGCTGACATAAGTCTGAGTTTTTCACTTTTAGCTCAGCCACAACGAAGACGACAAACTAATAATGAATTTCTGCAGTCTGCTTCTTTCATTTTGTACCAGGAAACTATTGTATTTATATTTGAGGAATACCCAACAAGGTTTTGAGTTTCTAAGCTCTTTAGCTCAAGTGTAATACTCTATAAACAAACATCAGCACCATATATGTCTGGTTAATAGTTAGGAAAGTTAAAAATAGTTAAAATAGTTTTTTTTCTCTGTCTGTAAAAATAATATTTCAGTTATTGTTGTTTTTTTGTTTTTTTCTACTGTTTTTTTATTGCGTATTTATAATACTTGTTTTATTTTATTTTTATTTTTATTTCTTTATTTTTTATTCTTAGCTTGTCTTCTACTATGTCTCTTGTGTGCACTTTACTCTACGCTGTTGTAAGTCTGCAAATTTCCCCCGCTGCGGGACTAATAAAGGATTATCTTATCTTATCTTATCTTAAACTACCTGGTTACTAAAAACGAATAGACACCTTCCAGCCAATCAGAAGAATCAAGAGTTTGTTGTGGGAATGGTATAATACAATAAGGAAATTGCTTTAAGTAAGTGTATACTGTTTATATGATGCTTTACATCCATTGTTTCCAGGTCAACTCACCTTTACCACAACATTTGGCCTTTGCCGCAGGTTTGACTATGAGAGTTGACTGACAGCATATATCATTGAGTTGGTTGTAGGCCTTCAGTCCACAGCAATCTGACACCTTTTCACTAAGACCCTCTGTAACAGCTGAAAAAAAAGAGATTGATTTAACATACAAACAGAGATGAAGTCGAGATACAGACACCAGCACCACAGAAACAGCTCAAGTGCAATGTGTTACAGTCTTTAAGGCAGCATTCTGAACTGACAAAAAGAGTGTGAAACCACCTAAAATACAATTGCACAATAGTCATAGTTTTTATTATCCCATTAGAATGCTAGCACACAGATGACCCTAAAAACAATGGATATTTATTAGAAACCCTTTATTTTAACCAAACAGTGTAGTGATGTTTACAGTTGCCAGTTTATTTTTTAAAACTAATACACTATTTTTAGTGTCTAACTTAACAGCACTACAAACTATAGACTCCAAATTAGCCGAAGAGTTGAATCAAGACCTCCCTTAAACAGTTTCAACAAAAACTGTTAATTCTACCCCTCATGACGGTATAATATATTGCAGGACTGTTGTAATAGACTGCACTAGTGTTACCTGCATGAGTAAACCTAAAACTTTTTTTAGCATAGGTAGTTAATAAACCTCCTTAAACAAGGAAGTTGAATTCAAAATACGATGCAATTGTTTTGCAAACATCCACTTTGTTAATCATGGAGAATTCTTATGTGAATTTTTCCTCTCTGTTTTCCTTGAGTTTTCATTTAGGTGGCAAAATCATTGAGCCACAAAAAAAGGGGAAATTAATTGCCACACATGGATGAGTAAGATAAGATAAGATAATCCTTTATTAGTCCCGCAGCGGGGAAGTTTGCAGATACAAACAAATACTGTATTTGTCACGCTTTGTGCTTTTATCATATTTCTAGAGACAAGTTAGCACAAACTTCTTCATACTGCCTGAGGGAGAGCACTGATGTTACAAGTTGCAGTCCAGTGTAGCTGCCACTTTGGAGCAAATAACTTTGTCATTTAAGTGTCTTGCACAACGTTTTTATCTATATTATTATATTTCCTCAACGCATACAACAGCTCCCCTTCTTTTTTGAATCAAAATATAATTTTCCTGCTGTTTACCTGTCGTGGTGTTTCCATCTTTTTCTTTACAACAAGTGGCTTCTTCGGGGTTGAAAGCCTGCCCTCCACAACATGACAGCCCTGCCCCTTCAAAAAGTTGATTCTCACAGCACACTGCCTCGCGGATGTCATACTCTTTTTCCATACAGGTTTTTCTGCAAGACAGTGATAAGTAATTCATAAACTTCACAGTAAATTTGTAGAAAATGTATTATTTTTTACATATAAACCTAGCCTAATTTCATGTCTTAGCACATTTCACCCTTATCCTTTGTGATACTGCCCTCTGATGGACTGTTGTGAAAACACTCTTAACAAGAACAGTTACACGCGTAACTACTTGTTCAATACATTTCCATCCTTGCTGTGAACAGATAACATATTACACATACATAACTTATTCATCTTGGGAACATGAATGTGCTCTGTATCTAAAATGACAAGATGTCGACTCAAGGGGATATTTTATTCGTCCAAGTGGATATTTTAGCCTGATGATAAACTGGAGAAAAGCTCATAGGGTCACTACTTATGATGGACCCCTGGGAACCATTAATATATATCATTTTATGGACATACATTTTGAGATTAGAGAAGAGTATCATTTACAGGGTCCAAAGGTTTGAACGTGCCGACGAAACTTTCCTGTAATAATTATTTCGAAATCGTTATTACACCAATACAAATAAGGCTTCTTTAGAGAGTAATGGTTGAACAGGCAGAGAGACTTTCTATAATAAAAAAAAACATAGCCTTATGCAGGTGATCCAATGGTCTAACCTTTCCTGCGACATAAATGGATCGGACTGCTTCTCCCAATATTTTTGTTTTGAGTTAGACCTAAGTTCAGTCCTGGTCCTGACAAAGCCAGTTGATTAGTCATGCCTTTTCAGGTTGTTTTGCGAAAGAGAAAAGAGAAACCAAAACTGACCAACTTGTCACAAAAGGACGCATTGTCAGACTTTGGCATTACTTTTTAACCCGTTGGTATCAATAAACACTTTCTTTCTTAGGTTTATGCAACAAAAAAATCAGTTTTAGGAAAAACATCAAGATTGGGCTTAAAATAGCTATTTGAACTAAGTTAACAATGTTACTGTAGTAGAGAAAACACATCACAAACATCACGCAACTAACTAAACATTGGTCACCTGGTTGAAAGTCCTGTGTTTGTTTGACCCGTCCACCTCCCCTCCCTCCTGCCCTATGTGGGATTTCTTTGGTCTTTCTACTACGTCACTGCACTCCCAGAGCGTTTTCTCTGAGAGTCTTCTAATGACGGGGGTGTGTTTACATGGCAGTTATTGGAAAGAACGGTGTGTTGACAGTTAGCAATGTCTAAGAAAATAATAGCTCATCAATAAAAGGCATGCACAAGCAAAGGGACATTTTGAAATGAGCTTGATAGATGTGTGATCACCATGTAGTCTCAAAATGGCTTGGTAAATAAGCTATACATAGAAAAATGTGAACCTTAATTTCTGAAACAGCAACCGGAAGCGGAGCAGCAGGGACTTCTGGCCGACCTCATTTGTAGGCTCAGTTGACAATTCTCTAAAGCTGTCAGGAAGTAAATATGAAGGTATTAACTAGGTAAACATGAATGTCCAGTTAGACTACAGCCATTTTTATCATTAGGCTAGGCTCGGAAGATGGAGTAAAGATTTTGTAGAATGAAAATGTGGCATTGCAGCTTGCTGCAGGAGAGGGGAGGGGGGAATGTGAGTAGCCTGGGCAATAATCATTAACTTGAACAAAATTCTGATCGCAAAGAAGATAATATAAGATAATCCTTTATTAGTCACGTAGCGTGGAAATTTACAAAGAACCCTATATTATAATAATACCAAAAGTATTTTGAAAAATATATAAACGAAAGACAAAGAAAGATGGAGCTCAACTTGCATATGTAGCCTGCTTAGCACAAGTCAGAAGAATTCCCTTTTCCTTTTAAGTCAATCAATTGTTAAGGATCGACCAATAATTCCTTAAATTGATTCCTAGCAGGATCAAGATTAAAGGGCAGATGTATGCTGGTCCTACAATCTGACATTGAAACTGTAGAACACTTTAGTAGCTCAAAATTAATCTAAGTTACTTTAAAGGAACTTTTAAATGACTCCATCTTATACTGATGCAATCTATACCTACATAAGTAAACCAGACCATCAGCAAGAAGATTTGCTAATCCTTGTTATTCTCAATGCTTGCCATCAGTGCCAAGAAATCATGCTGATTCAGCTTCCCTGAGGAGGGAGCTCCTCTTTTGGCCAGGGGCAGAGCTTCGCCTCCCTTCCCCGCCTGGTCCCATAGAGCCAACATCGAAACCATGCTGCTGGAGGCCCAGGCCATATTGCTGGGCCTGCTTGAGGGGAGGCAGGGAAGAGCTTGCGGGGAGAATCAGAACTAGGACTGCACAGGGGAGACTATCAGGGGATCTCAAGAGATTTTGGTGTTTTCAATCTCTAACTCTTTTGACCACAGGGACAGGGGGTGGGAGCCCTCAGATACTGTACAGAGCAGACTTCCGTGGAAGCCGTTGGCTGCCACTAGACACTTTGATACTTCTGGACGCACACACACACACACACACACACACACACACACACACACACACACACACACACACACACACACACACACACACACATACACAGACACCCTTTGGAACACTCACCGGCTGCTGTCAATTTTAGAGGTTGTAGTCGTTTCCCTACCAGCCTCTGTACACAAACAGAAAAGTCCCAAATTATTCAAATTACTTGTATTATATTATTACAATGATACATTGGCACAATAATTATAGGATTTGTTAACATGGCTATATTTTTTTTAACATTTGATAAACATACAGTAAAGCCTCCTACTCCTTCTGTAGTAGCCAATGCAATGACACCCAGAATACCTTACTAATCAACATTTGAAGTATATTAGATTACCAGCAAGTTTTTTTGTGTAGCCTTTGTAGTGTTTTATTTGGAATGGTTATTTCTATTTTTACTTAATTACTTTTTATGACGTGTGTACGTGATTTAAGTCGCATCCGTTAGCCTACAGAGAAAGAACAAAAGTCACGTGAAGAAATTGAATTATGTCAGAAGGAAACAAAAAAAAGTGCTGAAACTGCAGAAGTGAAAAAGTCTCCCCAAAGCTGGCACTTTGCCACAGATCTGCAAACGTTCCTTTCTAAAAAAAATAGGAAATTAGTCGGTTAATTCAGAGCAGATTTGCGGTTTATCTTCATTTATAAATAGCTTCTTCATTTACCCCCATCACTTTACAGTCCACCCCAACACAAATTCCACAAATTCCAACACACAAGAAAAAAAGTCGACACCTATAATGGCAAGAGGAAAAAAAAAAAAAACTCCGCTGTCTATTCTCTTTCAGGAACTTGAGATGTGCTGTGTAAAATGCCGAAATTTCCCTCTGCGGAGACTTTTTAAACTTTATCCTGGACTCAGGTCACACTTTGGCAGTAAAGGCTACAATTGAATATCCATTACATATATCCATATCGGTTTCTGAAAGTGGAATCATTCCGCAGATAAAAAACAGAACTTCACTGATCACCTGCTCTCACAAACCACAAGACCATCACTGTCCATCATTTCCCCCTTGACTCCTCTCTCCTCACCACACACACACATTACATTACATTACATTACAGTCATTTAGCAGACGCTTTTATCCAAAGCGACTTACAATAAGTGTATTCAACATAGGTATTCAAGAGAACTACTAGTCACCAGAAGTCATAAGTGCATCTCCTTTCTTAAACAAGCATCTTAAAGCATAAACCAGAGCAAAAGTATAGTGCAGAGGCAAGTTACTACGAAAACAATAATTGCAACAGACTAATCCGAATATAATAAGTGCTACAAACTACTACGAATAGGATAAGTGCAGTAAACAAATACAAATTCAGTAAGTGCAGCGAACTGATACAAATACAGTAAGTGCAACAACTACACACACACACACACACACACACACACACACACACACACACACACACACACACACACACACACACACACACACACACACACACACACACACACACACACACACACACACACACACACACATATGCATCCTAGCTAGGATGTGGAAAACCTAAACAAACACATCTGGGAAAGAACAAGAGCAATGAACGAGCTCCGTCAGTCAATTAAGGAAAAACCACGTGATTGCTACTTACCAGCACAGGCAGCGGTGAAGCTGCAAACCAGAGAAACTGAAAGAGTGTAATTAGAGGCATGGTTATAATGGTAACAGGCTGTCATTGTAAATAATCCCATTAAAGTGTTCAAAGATGCGCCCCTGTCCTACCCAAGCCGAGAGCCAGAAGTGGGAGCATCTTGGAGCCTGTTTGGATCATCTGACTGCTGCTGAGAGAAAAGTATGATGCGAATAGATCAGCCGAAGCCTAAATACTACCAATGAGCCACTCCTCCCACCTAAAATAGATTATGCCACTTGTAAATATTTGGACGCATATGTAACACTAAACCGCCAAATCGAGTGTATACCTGCATAAACATTTAAACATAACAGACATGTGTTTTTATAACACGACTTTATATAAATGTAATGTGTTGATAGAGGGATCGATTTGTTACAGGGTAGCCATGCTGACTATTTGATCAACAGACTGAGGCGATAAGGCAAAAGGCTTCTTTGTTATCACAAAAGGCTGTAAACCATTTTACAATCATTAACAAAGAACTGGTTGAATGCACCAGGACGGTCTGGTGAAAATGTGACACCAGTCTCTTCTCTTTCTGTCTTCCCAGTGGAGTATCTTGTCTTATCTTATCTTATTTCATATTTTCAATTCTAACGTTCACCCCGGTCCACCCAGCTGATTTATCCCGCTGTTAGTCGGACAATACCTCATTTTCATTTTGCTCACATGATGTGACGTCAAAGCATCCATCAAACTGCAACACTACATTGTAAAAGCACTGCAAAAATATTTCTTCTGAAATGTAATGGAGGACAATTATAAAGTAGCCTTGAAAATATACATATTTAAGTAAAGTACAATTAGGCCACCTCAGCAATGTAGGCCAACACCGTCAGTCATATTCATATTGGATGCCTTTTTCATTTTTACAACAATCGAGAGCAGCAACAACAAACACAGATGAAATGTGCTCGAGGCTATCAAACTGTTCTTATGGAAATGACGCAGCATTCGAGTGGGTGTTTAATTGCGTATTTAGGCCTATTTGTTTGAAATTATTGAGGTATTTCAAAAACCGCTTCCCTTAAGAGGTTAAGAGCAAAACCACATAGCAGAACAAAACAAATGACTAGTCCTGTACAAAAACTACAGGGCGATCTTTTTTCTGATCAAAGAAAAGGCCTGATCTGAGCCATATTCAACTATTTTCCCTCTTAAAATAAATCAAAATGCGCAAGCTAAAAGTAAAATAAAATGTGTTTTTGAATCTATAAATGTATTCCCTACATTACTCAATTCACAGTGCGCACCCATAGTATAATTTAGACAAAATGCTTAAACGAGATCGGATGCATCAATAATAATAAATAGCACCTATAAACTGCAGCTTTTGTTTGTTCCTTTTAATTTTCCTCATGTGATTCATTGTTTCCATCCAGACAGCGAGGAGAGAGGCAGGTTGGGACGGATTTTAACCCTAGCATCAAAATAACGAAAATGTGAATGCAGTTGTAACAGCACGTAGAATGTGGGATTGTGTTGAAAATAAAAGCGTAATTAATGATTACATTTTAAACGAACATATTATTGTTGTTTATATATTTAATGTCGCTGTATTTAAATTCATAGCAGTGTTTTAACAAGGTTAAACGGATCTTTACTCACATCACGGTGGGTGAATCGAATGGATCATAAAAAAATAGTTTACATGCACAATATGTAGTCTTTATTCTTATTGAAAAAAAAATGTAACGAAATCCTAGGCCTACTAAAGAAAATATTATTATCATTATTTATATTAATACAACTAATAATACTACTCCTGATCATAATCCTAGCCTAAAACTAAGACCGCCCAAAAGGTGAACCCCCTTTCTCATGGAAGTTTTTGATCTCCCGAAATTTACAGACCGGACAAACACACACACACACACACACACACACACAGAGGTAGTATGAAAGGAGGCTGAACGCATTATCTGTCAAACAGCTCTTAACTGCTTTTAGCGCCTAATTCTGAGGCCTACCTGCTACTGAGTATAATTATGATGACATATGTGCACAGGAGGAATACAAATGAATGAATTAACATTTAAACCCAGGCACTCACCATCCGTTAGGACGTTGGTTGTATTCCCAGTGTGGCGCGATGCAACAAAACATTAATGAATCTCAACCATATCTATTTGCCAAATTAAACCAGACAGACAGTTCACATTTAGTCACTCAGAAGATTAATGCATTTGGGGCAAATGGTAGGGCGTTATCAAATATCACCGAGGCCATCACAGCCTACACTAAATGTTAAATGGGAGTTTTGATTCAACGATTTTATCCGTCATTTATCAAACCATTCCAGATATTAAGGTGGTCATGGTGGAAGTGGATATTGTAATGATAAATGATAATTGTTGATTGTTTAATTATTGTTTTGTTTTTTTCAATTTTTTCATTTTTTTTTTCTTCTGTTGATTGTTTAACTTATAGATATAGATATTTTATAGTGCTTAAATAATATTATCATAATTTAACCATTGTTTTGATTGTCTGTATATATATATATATATATATATATATATATATATATATATATATATATATATATATATATATATATATATACAGTCAGGTCCATAAATATTTGGACATTGACACAATTTTCACCATTTTGGCTCTGTACACAACCACAATAGATTTGAAATGAAACAATCAAGATGTGCTTTGAGTGCAGACTTTCAGCTTCAATTTGAGAGTATGTACATCCAAATCAGGTGAAAGGTGTAGCAATTACAAGACATTTTATACTTGGTCCCTCCCTTTTGAAGGGACCGAAAGTAATTGGACAATTGGCTGATCAGCTGTTCCATGGCCAGGAGTGTGTTATTCCCTCGTTATTTCATTAACAAGGAGCAGATAAAAGGTCTAGAGTTCATTTCAAGTGTGGGATTTGCATTTGGAATCTGTTGCTGTCAATTCTCAATATGAAGTCCAAAGAGCTGTCGCTATCAGTGAAGCAAGCCATCATTAGGCTGAAAAATCAAAACAAAACCATCAGAGAGATAGCAAAAACATTAGGTGTGGCCAAATCCACTGTTTGGTACATTCTTAAAAAGAAAGAAAAGCACTGGTGAGCTCAGCAACACCAAAAGACCCGGAAGACCAAGGAAAACAACTGTGGTTGATGATCGAAGAATTCTTTACCAGGTGAAGAAAAACCCCTTCACAAAAGTTGGCCGGATCAAGAACACTCTCCAGGAGGTAGGCGTATCATGTCAAAATCAACAATCAAGAGAAGACTTCACCAGAGTAAATACAGACCACAGGATGTAAATCATTGGTGAGCCTCAAAAACAGGAAGACCAGATTAGAGTTTGCCAAAGCCTGTACAGTTCTGGAACAACATCCTATGGACAGATGAGACAAATATCAACTTGTACCAGAATGATGGAAAGAGAAGAGTATGGAGAAGGGAAGGAACTGCTTATGATCCAAAGCATACCACCTCATCAGTGAAGCATGGTGGTGGTAGTGTTATGGCGTTGGCATGTATGGCTGCCAATGGAACTGGTTCCCTCGTATTTATTGATGATGTGACTGCTGACTAAAGCAGCAGGATGAATCCTGAAGTGTTTCGGGCAATATTGTCTGCTCATATTCAGCCAAATGCTTCAAAACTCATTGGACGGCGCTTCACAGTGCAGATAGACAATGACCCGAAGCATACTGCAAACCCAACCAAAGAGTTTATCAAGGCAAAGAAGTGGAATGTTCTGCAATGGCCAAGTCAATCACCTGACCTGAATCCAATTGAGCATGCATTTCACTTGCTGAAGACAAAGCTGAAGGGAAACTGCCCTAGGAACAAGCAGGAACTGAAGACAGTTGCAGTAGAGGCCTGGCAGAGCATCACCAGGGATGAAACCCAGCGTCTGGGGATGTCTATGGGTTCCAGACGTCAGGCTGTCATTGACTGCAAAGGATTTGCAACCAAATATTAAAAGTGACAATTTGATTTATGATTATGTTACTTTGTCCAATTACTTTTGGTCCCTTCAAAAGGGGGGACCATGTATATCATTTGTTGTAATTCCTACACCGTTCACCTGATTTGGGTGTAAATACCCTCAAATTAAAGCTGAACGTCTGCACTCAAAGCACATATTGATTGTTTCATTTCAAATCCATTGTGGTTGTGTACAGAGCCAAAATTATGAAAATTGTGTCAATGTCCAAATATTTATGGACCTGACTGTATATATATACCTGTACCATGTCATTTGTCAACTTGCTCATTTTGGGACTTTGGATTTTCTGCTGCTGTTGTTTTGTTATTTCCCTTGTGTCACCAGCCTCATCTCCTATGTTAGTTTTGTTTAGCATTTTCTTTTCTTTTTCCAAATTACCCTTAATCATCTAATTGCTCACTGAGCGAGTCAGCGTTTGGGCCCCAGTCTTTTTCCTGACATTATGGGGAGGAGCCTACTGAGAAATCAGGAGATGAGTCTTGTGTATGCATGCGTGTGCATCTCTGTGCCTGCCCACTGCAAATCTTGCATACTGTTGCATCAAATTGCATCATATTTAGGTGCTCATTTATGGCATGTTCAAGGACTTTGTGGTTACAGTGATTCACATGTTACTGGAACACCCTTTATTATACTGCCATCGAATGCCTGCTGACTGTTCATTCACTACTCTTAACTGGCCATTTGTCAACTGGCCAATTTCTGCGGTAAAGTACTCAGTGTTTGAACTACAAGTTCATACACTGAGTACTTTACTGCAAAAATAATAAGTACTTTGCCACTGCCCAGCCGCTTCTGAATGGGCAGATAGCTTGGTGAGTTTAATATTGGTTTTGTCAAGTTTTGAAAGTGTCTTATACAATGACTTTGAGCCGATTGTCTATAGGTTACCACAAAAATCATCCTCAGTACCCAAGAAGTTCCCAGGTCTTGCTTCCCAGCTGCTGGGAAAAAATGTCTGTGGTTTTACAAGCAGGTCTCTGGACAGAACCAGAGAGCAGTATATTTGTTGTTCAATGTTAATAAATATATATTTATTCTGTGCCTTTTTATTGGGCATCAACCTCACGTTTACATGCACATTTTCAAAAAATATACTTGTACTTATGCCTGTGAGAGGAAGCTGAGATGCCAATGTTGCATCAGCTTTAAATTGTTAGGTTTTCATAACTATGATCAGTACAGAAAGGGAGAAAAAATTATGATTTGTGCATACAAATAAATTAAAATCCTCTATTAAATCTAATAGGTCCATCTCAAGTGCATTATTGTGATAAGATTTGGAAATTTGCTGTGTGCATGATGTGTTGGAAAAGTATATCACATTTATTAAGGGTATAAGTCATTCAAAAGATACACATTGTACAGATAGTTCTACCCTTTCTGCCTTCTTCTGGGGACCTAATAAACTTTCATTACCCTTATTACTGTTTTTCTATAGTTACTATAATAATTGCATCCATTTTCAATAATTCATGCAACTCATTTATCGTATTTGAATTTTTGTAACGTAGTAGATACATCACATGTGTGTGGACTCATTTATATTTATCTCTCTATTTTTCAATTATAGCCCATTTCATGCGTTTCACATCTCACAGCTTTAGCCAGAGCTGCTCTGGCTGGTCGAGTCTAGCAATAGATTGCTGAGATAATCTGCCTCATCAAGACTGTGGTTTGTTCAGAACTGATAGACAGTGACAACATAATCCAACTCACCACCATCTTTTAACAGATGCTAGTATAGGAAAATGTGCAATAAAGGTCTAAATGATTAAATCAGTTTCCGGGTCCTGGAATTTGTGCACGGTGACTCACTGTCATTGGTTACTTGGACACTGTTATTAGTGACACGTGCTTTTCCTGCTATATGACAAGTCGAAATGTCTGCTGAGAAAACATTAATCCTTTCTCACTTTGAAAAATAAAACAAGTATTATAAATAAGCAATAAAAAACAGTAGAAATCAACAATAACTGAAATATTATATTTACAGACAGAAAAAAAAAACTATTATAACTATAATTGCACAGTGTATTTGTATTGCACAGGTTTTTAGTGTCATGTGGTCTGCTGGGAGCAGAGTTGGTTGTGTAGTCTGACAGCAGCAGGGAGGAAGGACCTGCGGTACCTCTCCTTCACACACCGGGGGGGAAGCAGCCGGTGGCTGAAGGAGCTGCACAGAGCTGCCAGGGTGTCCTGCGTGGGGTGGGAGGTGTTGTTCATCAGGGATGACAGCTTGGCCATCATCCTCCTGTCTCCCACCACTTCCACCGTATCCAGTGGACACCCCAGCACACTGCTGGCCTTCCTGACCTGCTAGCTTATTTAGTCTCTTCTTGTCAGCTGTCGAGATGCTGCTGCTCCAGCAGACCACTGCATAAAGAATGGCTGATGCCACCACAGAGTTGAAAAAGGTCTTCAGGAGTGCTCCCTGCACTCCAAAGGACCTCAGTCTCCTCAGCAGATAGAGTCTGCTCTGACCCTTTTTATACAGTGCATTTGAATGATTAGTCCAGTCCAGTTTATTGTTCAAGTGAACACCCAGGTACTCATAAGATTTCACAATCTCAATGTCCAGTCCCTGGATGTTCACTGGTTCCGGAGGACTGTGTTTACCCCGGCTGAAGTCCACCACCAGCTCTTTGGTTTTACCAGAGTTGATCTGGAGGCAGTTCCGCCGGCACCATCCTATGAAGTCCTGGTTCAGTTCTCTGTATTCCCTCTCATCACCGGCGGAGATGAGGCCGACGATTGCAGAGTCGTCAGAGAACTTTTGCAGGTGGCAGGTAGCAGAGTTATATTTGAAGTCCGAGGTGTAGATGGAGAAGAGGAATGGAGCCAGAACGGTTCCTTGTGGGGCCCCCGTGCTGCAGGACACCAGATCTGACTCACACTCCCTTATCCTCACATACTGTGGACGGTTGGTGAGGTAGTCCAGTATCCACGCAGTGAGGTGGTGATCCACCCCGGTCTGCTCCAGCTTGTCCCTCAGAAGCAAAGGCTGGATGGTGTTGAAGGCACTGGAGAAGTCAAAGAACACGACTCTCACAGTGCTTCCAGCCTTTTCCAGGTGAGATGACATGATGACTTGGCAAAATATAACTGTACCATACTATGCACACAGTACAAAATCAGAATCACATAAAGAACTACTGAAGAACACATTTTCAATGAGGTCATATGACAGCTAAGTTACTTTTGTCTTTAAACTAACATTATTTTGTTTCGCATAAATCAGACTGTAGAGAGCACAGCTTTTACTACTATTCGCTAAATAAGATGAAGTATGGATAATGTATACTGAAGTAATTTACATGATGCAGAAGAATTTGGCACAATGTCTACATGAAGAGATGAGTCAATGCTGACTTTAGGATGATAACACTTTGAAATGATGAAATGGGTGACTGGAGATTAGAGTCAAAGTAGAAATCAAATACATTTTCATTTTTGATGAAAAACCTCTTCACACGAAACCTGTTTGTTAGGGACAGCGTCACATTAACCCAAACAAAGGGGTGGGAGTGTGAATAAAAAAAAGCAGTTATACGGTAAAACAGGAAACAGAACTGTTTGTGAGGCAGTGGTTGTGGGAATGAATGATGTGAGAGACATGTCTCAGAAATTGGAGAAACTCACAAGAGCAATTTCTTTATGAATCTTGGGTCTGTCATGCATGAATTCATTAAAAAACATAAAACATGTGACCCATGAAGGGAAAAGCAAATACAAAGTGCTGTAAATTGTGCATCTCATAATTATTATAACATTATTTATCATCAAACTATAGCAAAAATGGCCCTATACACAGCTTTTGGCCCAGCATGATACATATTTCAGTGAGGCTGATACATACACTTTTTTACATACAATTCAAATCTAGGAGGGCGATACAGGTTTCTGAGCTGAGCCGATACGAGAAAAATGGATGAAAATACCAGGATCCGTATCGCCCTGTTCCATTAACCAATCCTGAGGCTGCTTGCAAACTAACAGCCAATGCCCTCCTTCCATTGAAGTTGTCCCTAGCAACACTTCCTCTTAGCAACCCTTCCTGGATTTTTTCATTCTCCTCCAAGATGGCTGGTGAGAAGGTTCTTGCTGGTTTGGCTAACAGGATATTGAGTCTGGAGCGATTTGTGGAGGTGAATGATGAACACACAGCCAATTTCATTGAACAGCAGGCCAATCAGAACACTGTTAGGAAGACCCAGGGACATATAAAGTTCTTCATAAAGTGGTTAACTGAAGTGAAGCAGGAGAAAAGAATGCCAGAAAATATCTCCTGCCTGAGCTTGAAAAAATTCTCGGCATGTTTGTTCTCTGAGACACCTCAGGGTAAAATCAACATTAATAACGATGAATCATTCTCACACAGTCGTGAAGTTCTCTCCAAAAAATTTAAACAAGTGAGATTATTTAGAGGCTGCACGGTGGTGTAGTGGTTAGCACTGTCGCCTCACAGCAAGAGGGGCCTGGGTTCAATTCCCGGGCTGGACAACCTTCTGTGTGGAGTTTGCATGTTCTCCCCGTGTCAGCGTGGGTTCTCTCCGGGTTCTCCGGCTTCCTCCCACAGTCCAAAGACATGCAGCTAAGGTTCATTGAAGACTCTAAATTGCCCGTAGGTGTGGATGTGAGTGTGAATGGTTGTTTGTCTCTATATGTCTGTCCTGTGATAGGCTGGCGACCTGTCCAGGGTGTACCCTGCCTTCGCCCATTGACAGCTGGGATCGGCTCCAGCACCCCTGCGACCCTTAACTGGATAAGCGGTAACGGAAGATGGATGGATGGATGGATTATTTAGGAGTTACAGAATTAAAAAGAATTCTTGTTATTCATGTTGTACTTTTCATGTAGATTGAAACATTTGGACTTGGGCCGATACAATCACATCGGGACATGATACAGGGCCTGATACAAGAAACATGCAACAATAAACTAAATGTACCGTGTATTGAGAGGGGACCCCTATTAAACTGTTACAACTCTGAAAAACATACTGGTTACAGCTCCATCTACGCAGCTCGCTCTCCGTTGCTCCATACAGTGAATTTATAAACAGATAAAGGAAGACAGAAAGAAGCTGGTTCATATTTATAAGTAACTTTCTCGACAAGTGTTCATCCGAATGACTTCAAAGTCATGTGTATTGCTCAGGACTCAAGGAAGCGCAGTGTGAAGTTGTTTGGATGAGCAGTTTTGGAAAAAGTAGAAGCAGCAATACTGGATGCCAAGCAATCCAAACAGGCAGGTTTTGAAGACACACTCTGCTACTCTTAACAAAATCAACCACAATGTTTGCTGCATAGATACTAAAATATGTTTTCACGGCTGTGCATACAAGTGTAAATAATAAAAAATGAATGAAAGCATAATTCCATTTAGCTGCCTCAGTATCAGGGTCCTGATATTGGCTCACTGGCACACTGCCATGACCACGCTGCATAATTGCAAAATCTTATGAAGTATATTTGTCTAATTACTAGTCAAAATAAAAACACTTAATATAAATAAGGAATGTAAACAGCAGCAACAAAAACAAATCTCTAGAGGGGAGTGGAATACCAGGTGAGGGGACTGAGTGGTACATGGTGTGAGTTGGAGGACCTGAAATTACAGGAGAGTTAATGAAAACAGGCAGGCCATATCAAAACAATCTAAAACAACAGAATCTCATTCTCGGAATTGAGATTCTGCTCAATTTCCTAAAGTCGATGAGTGATTAGTTGTATGTGTCATGTTCAGCAGGCATGGACATAGGAGTAACCAAATAGTCGTTTGAAATAGATTATATCGGAAGGAATATGTTAGTCACCAGCTTCTGTAGTTTTCACAAAAGGATCAAACAATCTTCTAAGTGAACAGCAATTTCCAGGTATTTCAGAAGTGTTTGGTGAAATCATCTGTTTATCACACCCACAGGGTTCATTTAGTCAGACCAACCCGGTCTCACCCTGAACTTTACAGTTGTCAGTGACACCGACACTCATGTCACCCTTTAGTGTCTGTACTTGACCCACCAGGCTTTCAACTAATTGCCATGTAAACCCATCCGCGTCATTATTAGATGGTCAGAGCAACTGAGGATTAGTATTAAGTATTAGTATGAGTTTTAGTGTAAAGTGCAATTAAGTGTTAGTATGAGCATAATTATAAAGAGCAACACAGTCTGCAAAGTAAAGAAAGTGGAAGGAGAGGTGGATGGTCAAACAATCAGTAAACGACACAAAAGCAAACGTTGATATTTTGTCACATCAGTTGTTAGTCACGTGAGTCATTATTTTTCCCCGCTGCGGGACTAATAAAGGATTATCTTATCTTATCTTATCTAGTGTCATTAGTCATGTGATTTACACAATTGACACTAGAGAAAATCAAGGAAAGAAAGCCAAAAAAGATTAAAGCGGCTATCTGCGGTTTCATCAGCTTCATCGTCCTCCATATCGTCATCTTCAGAGATTAAAGGATGAGATAATTCCCATCCTTCCATGACACACTAACCGCACAACACTGTAAACAGTCAGGGAATGTCCCGAGATAAGTCTCAATGAGCGTTGAAATAAAGATCAAATGACAATTGAGTGTCTTTGTGGTATTTTATTTCTGCAGGAAGAGGCATAGGTCTCTATAGGCATAGAGTCTGAAAAAAATGAGCCAAACAAAGAGGCTGCACCCTCTGCTATATAGGCTGTAACAAACATGCCTTGTAATGTCTGTTTTGTTAGCTCTGCTGGCCTGAGAAGTAGATGACCAGGCAGGCGTGAAGGTCAAAGAGGGAAAAACAAGTTGTTTTTCACATGAAACTTTCACACAGAAAATTCCCATTACAACAGATATATTGTTTTTGAAAGGACCACAACTAACAGTGCAGTCTACATGCTTCCTGACTACACTACCTTGTCTGTGGCACCCAGGCCATTCATTCCAACCCAAGACATAAATCCTTAAAAACAGGTCACAAATGTATAGTTAATTTTTACATAAAGGCTATAGTTTTACAGAACAGCTGTGATTGGCAGTTTAGGTCAAATGTTACTCAAACAGTAGTGTTGAAGCCATAATGTATTTGTTTGTATTATTTTATCTTTGAGGGAAACACAAGGTGAATTTATATATGCATTTCTGATATTGAACACAGGTATCGCAAACTGACTCCGCTCCGTATCCGCCCTGGAGGTATCATAGGCTCCGGAACAGATCCGCAAAATGGGTCCATCTGAGTCCACTTGCATGGCGGGATGGATCTAGAACTGATAAGGGTCAAAGATCCAGACCAGGTCTGTCCCAGGCCCTACCTGTTTCCGCTGATGAAGCAGCTTGTAAGCCCGGATCTAATTGGACCCCTTCATGAAGCGACTTATTCGGCCCGGAATTGTTCCGGATCCCTTATTCAAAACTAACTATAAAAATATCTAAAATAAAGCTGACCAACATCTAGATTGCTCTATAATATCGTCAATACTCTATTAATAATAATAATAATAATAAAACACTAATTTATTCAAGGCTTGAAATCTAAACATACGGGAACATACAGGCATAGTTTGTATAAAATCCCTCGTTTAGCTTTATCCAAAAGTGGAGTCTGCAAGTAAGAATAAAATCAACCATGTTCTTGAGCCGAGTCCTTTTTAAGCAGCTGCCTGGGTCCTCCTCCTCATGACATGGCAAAAAGACAAAAAGAAATCTTAAAAAACACGTCATTACAGCCAATATATTGAATAGGTCTTGCTGGAAACAAATAAATGTGACCATGAATAGTAAAAAAAAAATAAGAATTCTGAAGATGTGTCTGGCTTCTTAAGTAGGGGGTTCTGACAGTAGCACACCTCGTTAAACTTCCTCTGTCTGCTGCCAGGTTGAACAATCTCATTGAATGACTCAGTATCTCAGCATCTGTGGCAACACGGGAGACTTGATTTGTCTACATCCTGTAATCACACAAGCAGACCATGCAAAAATGTTGCTCTCGGAACCTCATTGTGCTTTGTTTTCATAGCCTGGCTGTGTGCCTTTTAGTGCATGGTAGTGCATGTGAACTTGTCCCACTGGTTAGAGTACTGCTCTCATACAGCCTTTACAGCAGATAACATGTAGAGAGCTGTGTGGTGAACTCATTAGAAAGTCCCTCATGTCCGGCTCTGTCAAAATATAACAAAATCCACTTAAATGCCCCAAACAGGCAATAGTGCGTTCTAGTATTTTAGACAGAAAAGGGAGATTGGAGATGGTCTGTAGTGTTGGGGATGTCGGGGTCAAGGCCAGGCCTTTTGAGGATAGTTTTGACATATTGTGACAACCTGGATGGAGAGATGAGGGAGAATTTGGAAAGTGACCGGTTGGTTAGTGGGGGATTGACAGAAACAGGGTGCGGGGTGGGGGGCCTAGAAGTGGCCATTTGGTTGTAGATGGTCTCAATGTTTGCACTGCGAGGCCGGTTTTGTTGGAGAGCTTTCTAGTTGGCGTTTCCGGAACTTCATTAAGCGGAGTTCAGGGGTGAACCAGGGAGCAGTGTGGGTGAAAGAGACGGTTCTGTGCTGATGGCATGGTGGTCAGAGATGGTGAGGTGAGAGCCGGAGAGGTGGTTGATAGTGATTCTAATGGAACAGACCAGGTACAGGCAGTGCTTAATTTGTCAAGTGGGAGCTCCCGGAGCGCACAGGCACAGGCACACAGGCGCAGGCACACAGGCACAGGCACACAGGCGCGCGCCTGTCTCCGTGGCATGACAACAAACATTCAATGACGGTGTGCACGCTCCTTTTCCGCAATAGGCTAGCCCAGATATTTTGAGTATCTCGTTTCATGGGAGAATTGAGAAATCACCATGACAGATATTAAAACCAGATATTAAAACGAAACAAACTTTAATTTATGTATTTAATTATTTGATTTTTCACACACAAATCCAGATCCAGCTGGCGGAGCGCACGTCAGAGCTTCCGGAGCGCGCTCCCCCTTGCTCCCCCTCAAATTAAGCACTGGGTACAGGATGTGACCGCGGTTATGGGTGGGTCAGGCTATTTTTTTATGTGTTGGCGCTATATAGTGATAATTCCTCCACCGTGGCCATCAGGGCATGGTTTGTCCATGTAATGATATACAGTACTGGTGGTTTGGTTGAGTGCATAGTAGTGCAGGTATCTTTGCTGAGACACAGAGGATTTCAAGGTTGTTGTAAGTGATGAATAGGCTTCTGTTCATTTGTGACCAGGTGTTGAGAAGAGCAAGTTTCACGTTTTGTGATAAGGGATTTGGAAAGGGTTCTGAGATTTCACCAGCTTTGTTATGATGACATAACAAGGTAATGGAGTGGAACAGGTATGTACTCATAATATGCTTCCGCAGCTGGCAAAAAAAAAACATTAGAAAAAGTAAAACAAAAAATGCTTTGGACAACTGATTAAAACCGATGGGTACTGACACGCTGTTTGACTGTGCGCTAGCCATATCCTGTGCACATGGTCGAACTGAGTGAGAGTGAAGGCAGATGCTATCTGGTTGGAGCATTAATGTAGACCTGCATATAGTTAAGTACGTCATGATGAGAATTACGTGGGTGGGTAGCACGAAGTAAAAACATTTTTGGACTCATCCTGACTTGTCGTGATCTGTAACGTGTTGGTGTGACAACGTGATTGGCATGCTCAGATTCATCGGTAACTGAAGATTGAACAATGCGCATTTATTGTTAAAGTTGACCACGTGAAATTGAATAAATGGATTAACAGATCCAAAGAGGTACAGCACACTGGAAAGTGATTTGTTTGTAGAATATGCATCCAAAACAAGTTCTCCCCTCAGTGGCTTACAGATAACATTATACATGTGTTACAGTCGCTACAAAGAGGAAATGTGGGACTAGTTTAGTTTAGTTTATTTGCACAATTGAAAAATACATAACATAGATAAATAATAGTACAGTGCAGGAAGAGGCAGAAAGCCCACTGGGCTTATTTGAAGCCTCCACCTATATAATATAAAAAAAAAATCGTAATACTATAACAAATACAAAAAAATATACATATGGTATGAAATATTTTTGAAAAAGCATTTTTACAAGATATGATTTATAATAACAATACATTATAAACAACAAAAAAGAAAGAAAGAAAAAATGAGATGTGTGTGTGTGTGTGTGTGTGTGTGTGTGTGTGTGTGTGTGTGTGTGTGTGTGTGTGTGTGTGTGTGTGTGTGTGTGTGTGAGTGGTTGCGCGCGTTCATATGTGTGCATTTTTGTGCGTGTGAGAATAAGCAAGTTTGATTTTGATTAAGGGGATTTGGGTTTGTACACCTGCATTTACTCCTACACAAAAGTAATGACATTTTCAGCCAATGGAGTATTTCCATCTCCAGTAGCAGGACAGTGAGGTTTTCATTCATTCATTCATTTTCCGTAACCTGCTTATCCAGTTAAGGGTCGCAGGGGTGCTGGAGCCGATCTCAGCTGAAAACTAACTACAGTGTAGAGCGAGATAATATTTCACCCAGTGCAGCATTGTGACTCATCAATGTGTTTTAACAAATTCTCGACAACAATAGAAGTATTTGGAATCAAATCAGGCTCTGGCTAAACAGAAAGTACTCAATTCATTGTGACTAAGTGTTTATGAAATTTGAAGTGTTTGTGGAAGCACAATCCCCAGCCCAAACCCTGTTTCTAAAACGGCATTCCTTTATACAAAAAGTCCCTAATGTTGATCCAACAGTACGCATGCTCATGATTTGATGTGTACTTTCTAATCAAGTGATGTTACAGACCTGCACTGGCATCACTATGATGTACTCAAGGATGTGTACATTTAGACTTGAGTAGATATTGTAAGACAGATGCATCAAACTAAACTTTCTACTATTTTGAGACTGCATTTTATGAGAACTTATTTAGATTTTTTTTCTTTTTATCATTAATTAATTTTTACCTGGTTAGTTCTGTTGAATTATTTTTTACTTTATGCTTGTTGACTCTTCCTAGTGCTAACATGACATATTTGCTGTAGACAGTTGTTTTAGGGACTGCAGTTTATTTGTTGCTGCAAAACATGGAAACAGCCCACAGACCACTAACTTATGTTGTTATTCATAAATATCCCTAACCATAAACACATAGGGTACTGTAGTTTTCATGACGATTGTCAGCAAAGATCATTTTAAAATACTCACAGTGAATATTGTAAAACCCCTTAAAGAAATACATTTTAAACAAATATGTATTTGAACTGAAAAATGAAAATTTGAACTTCTAAAGTTTCTTAACAACTGGACAAACTTCGTCTTCTGATTAGGATCTTTTGATATGTTCAATAGCTCTAAATTAAGAAATTAAAAATTGAATTGGTCAACTTGAATATTGTTAATTACTTCTCCCATAATGTAAAAGAAGAACAAGGATAAACAGCTAGTGGCGCTTATTCTTCTGCTGGGTGCCATAAAACCATTGCATAAGATATTTCATCGAGATGACATAATAAAAAGAGTGCCAGACCAATTTCAAACAATGGAAAACTGGAGGAAAACGTGATGACATACTGCATTTATATTTATTTTATGTATTAATTTAGGAAGGCTACGGTCTTCCATTTTTTTGAATTTCCAGGATTGCCACTCACGTTTTTTTATGCACAAATTGAACATGTGCATAAAAAAAGTGGATGGAAATGGACCTGATGACAGCAACAGAATATTTTTCAGTTCAAGTTCTATATAGTAACTGACTAATAAAAAACTTATCTTATTGAATGCTGGCCTAATGATCAGATTCTGCATTGAAAGAGTTATCTGGCGAAATGTGGCACTTCTAAACTCAGTTGTTTTAAATCTATTAGTTTTTGGTTTTTGGTAGTAGTCTTTAATTCAGCTGTTCTCATGCTTTAATTCAGCCCTCAAGTGTCACAGGCCCCACTCACATTAACACCACACCCAGATGATATCTTGACTGTTTACAAAACAATTCATCCCTTACTTGCAGTCCTCTCTGCAATCCCAACAAATAGTTGAAAAGTGAGATCAGGAGTACTTATTTCATAGATTGTTATCCATTTATTGCAACAATGGAACGACAGTTATACATGCCGCTGGTGGTTCCCTGGATTGCCCAAGCAGCTACTAAACCAAAACAGGGAGCACCATGCATAGGCCCTCCGGGGGATACAGCAACTATTACAACATGTCCAGATTCAAAACATAACTGTCACTCTCATAAACAGACTATAAAATTTACTTTTATTTTTCCAAACATTTGAAGACTGAACCTATTAATTTGATATTCTTCTGGCTCTCTCCTCGGTGTGTTGTTGTAGAGTAGGTTTTCTTGCACACAACTGAGATAACTAAAGGTTGTGGGACAGATGATATCTTCACAGTTTTTACATCAATGAGTGAGTCACATGCTAGCTGAGTGAGTCCACTGTATACAGGGGGCCCACTCAACCATGTGATCTCAATGATCTCACTAAAGACTTGGACAGTGAGTGAATACTTATTTTGGTCACGGACACTTGCGTCATATATTTTTATCCATTTATTGCAACAATGGAAATACAGTTATACTTGGTGCTGGTCGCTCAGCTCTTAAAACACAGCTACTAAGCCAAAACAGGGAGCACCATGCATAGGCCCCTGGGGCATACAGGTGATTAGTGTGGCCGATTTAGAAGTTATGATTCAATCGGCTGGCTGTCAGCTGGTTACAGCTGGGGGCATATGACTTCTGTGTCCTGCATGAACTAATGCAATGCTTCTTTAAAATGATAAAACTGGTTAGGCTATTCTACATAATACTGGTACAACACACCTAACCTCTGTGTTGTTAAAGCACTAATCCTAAATCATTTTTAGTCTCCTTCATAGATATCTGATACTTTACGATATAACGTTGTATTCTCATCTTTACCACAAATATCACAGTGAACTTCTGGCTTGGCTTTGACAAATAATCAATCCTAGTAACACACTCGATGAACAACATGAATGATACTAGATTGGTTTTGTTTTTGTTAAGAAGTTAATGCCTCAAAAAAGGTTTTACATGTTTAAACAACCAATCTAAAGTTCCGAAGAGTCTGTAAGGTTTTTCATTTTTAAATATAAATGTCACGGATGGTGTGTGGACCCAAGAGCAGTACGACGAGGAGACAGATAAAGTTCTGGAGCTTTATTTGAAGCTGAGAACACAGCAGACAGACAGGCAGGATATGACTCACAGTGGGAAACAGGCAAGGGATCAGGCAGACGGAAACCAAGTGCAGGCTAATCTCGTGGTCGGGGACAGAAGGCTGAGTCGGTTAACCGGGGCAGAGGCAAGGTAGGAATCTCGTGGTCGGGGACAGAAGGCTGAGTCGGTTAACCGGGGCAGAGGCAAGGTAGGAATCTCGTGGTCGGGGACAGAAGGCTGAGACGTTGACCGGGGCACAGGCAAGGCAGGGAAGTCCAGACAGGCAGGGTCGGCAACGGGAAATCAGTCCACGGGAAATTGCTGGAAAGTGTAGCATGAAAACAACGAACGATCTGGCCGCGAGTGTGTGAATGAGTGGGGCATTTATACTGCAGGGTGTAGGTGCAGCAGAGTGAGCAGGTGAGAGGGATGGTGCTGATGAGGTGGGTGTGGCAGACAGGTGCACTGCATGAGGCTGATTAGGTGAGTGAGGGAGAGTGTGGTGAGAGAGAGGGGGGGCTGGGCCGTGAGCTGGAAGTGGAACTGGGAGTGGCCGGAGTGAACTGAGAGAGAGTGACAGGCAGGTGAACAGAGTGAGCCAATTAGGTGAGTGAGACAGAGTGACAGGGAGTATGGAACTACTGGCAGTATGGTTCTGTGACAATAAATAGATAAATAGAGATGAGACACCTCTTCTGTTCAGAGTCATATTGACCTGCTCACTTAAAATCAAGACAAATGAGTCGTAAGGATTTGTATTGAAAGTAAACTCTGTTTATGTTTATTTAAAGTGTTAAGAAACAGAAATTTACAAAAATGAGCAAGAGATGAACACAATGAACGAGGTGTGTGTGTGTGTGTGTGTGTGTGTGTGTGTGTGTGTGTGTGTGTGTGTGTGTGTGTGTGTGTGTGTGTGTGTGTGTGTATGTGTCTACACAGCACACGAGTGACATGTCGTCACGGTGTGCTTTGTGCAAATACATTTTGCATATGTCGCACATGTTGTGCTCGTCTTGATGCTCAGATCTGTTTTTTTGAGTCACTGCCATCCTGGTGGGGTCTGCTACTGTCTTCATAATGTTTTCGGCAGACAGTCTTGACTGACGTATATTGGGTGAGGATGACCACTGTATTTCACCACTTTTTGACATGGATGTCTTGCTTGGAGGAATAGGAATATCAATTTCCTCATCTGATGGTTCATAATCAGTATCATCATAATCTGAATTGACCTCAAGATGGTCTTCATCTTCAGACACATCCTCCTCTATTTCACTGTTGTGATCAAGGATGTGTTTTCAGAGCCTCCAGGGCTGTCATCCTTTAGTTTCTGTTGCTCATGTTGTCTTACAGTAGGCTGCTGTATTGTATGTAGCTGCAGAGTGTAATGTTGGTAGGGCTTCCAAGCAAACCTTTTGTATGTTTCGCCCCTCACCTGCTAAATGTGGGCGGAGTTTTCTAAACTTGACACTTCTGACCCCTTATAGCCTCCACTTCCACTGCTGGGTCAAATTGACCCGAAATACATCTCTGTAATATAAACGTGAAGGGGGGGGTTGCAAATACATGATATGAACCTTTTTTTTTTTTTAACGTTGATAACACTAAACAAGGCAAGAATGAGAAGTTTCATACTGAAAAAGTACTGATATATAAGAAATGGATCAATTTGACAGAACAGGAGGGTTAATAAATAGAGTAGGTAATGGACATCCTGATCCACACTCTGTACCAGCTGGTGGCGGTAATGCACCAATTCGTTGTCTGCCATCCGCCAATAAACCTCGAAGAAGAAGAAGAAGAAGAAGAAGAAGAAGAAGAAGAAGAAGAAATCCAACGAAGAAGAAGACTTGTCTGCTGGCTGGTACAGCTAATGCTGATAACTGGAGGAAACAGTGAGTAAATGTATATATTAACAATATGAGGGTTCAGTGAAACGTTGGTGCGTATTTGATGTGACTGTTGCACGTTGTTGTGAGGAAGAAAAGCATGCTCTTATACTACTTTATTTAGTCAGAGTTGTTGAGCAACTAGCAACGTGCTGTAACGTGCTCCAAGTAAAGTTAAGATTACAAAATAATGTTATTAAACATGTCCTTGCTCGACCTTCCTGGGTGCTTTGTAGGCAGATGTGTTTCACACTTGTTCGCCTAAATGTCAAACCTTAGATGTTCCCACACACTGTAACAGCAGTTCAAAACGTGTTTTCAAGGTAATAACTTGAAGTAACTTGTACCACATGAATCTTGTATCAAAACCACGAAACGCAACCATAAAAGGATAAGGTTTTGTATCAAAGCACACAAGTCTTTAGAATGTACATAAGTTGTAGTATTAATGCCAAATTTGTTTAATGTGTTCTGATGCTAATGATGTTGAACTTATTAACTATATTGAAAGGGTGGCCTGCTTTTAATTGATTTAATTCCATCAATTGGTAAACAAGATATTATCCCAAAACAGAAATGCAAAAACTTTGAAGACTGTCCATCACAAGTTCCTAAAACACGAGGCTGAACCGTCTGAACAAGAGTTTTTAAACACCAAGTTATTGAATCATTAATGTTATAAAAACCGATAAAGCAGTAAATCTGCACATGGGAAAAGCTTGATAGAAGCTTTTTGATGAGTGACTAATACAATTAATCGCTTATCAAAATGATTTTCACATTTTGAGAATTTATTTTATGTCCATCAACTAATCAATTAAATGTTTGGATTGATTTGATGTGCTTTAAGGTAGTGCATGCACATCCCAATCTGATATCAAGTGTGCGGGATAAAAGGCCACAACCATCTCAAGGTAAAAAGGTGCCTGCACTCTGACAAACCAGATGCTCCTCAAAAGACAATTTATTAATTACAATGACATATTCAGTGTTTGGGCATCATTTTCTCTTGAGAATGTGATCAATTTTAAGTCATCATAGTGCATTAATCGTTTGTTATTGATTAATTAAATCACAAAAATGCAAAATCTTTATTCATTATCAAAATGTCTAGGTCACCAGTGTGAATAGCCTTTCAGCCAAATTATGGCTTTAAAAATGCACATTGTCATTTTATTGTAGGCATATTGCTTAGTTAGTTTTGATAATTTGTGGTTTTTTTCTTAATTGTTATCGGCAGAAAGACTCAACATGGCAACGCCGGTGTCTGTGCTCCGTCTGCCAAAAGGACCCGATGCGAACAGCAGGGGATTTGACCCACAATCACCCCGTTTCATTGCTCTCTGTCGAACCTCCATTCCCACTTCTGCTGGGTCTGAGGCAGATGCTGAGCAGCTGCCGAGGGAGCAGCATGCCCGATCCGTGCTGAGAGAGAGTTTCCTCCGATGTCTCCTGTCAATGGCCCATAAGAAGATTCAGTTTCACATGTATGAGAGGGTTAAGGTGGAGGCCACGTTTAGAGCATCTGACATCGATGTGCTGAACTTTCAGGTGTCAGACCTGCACACTCCCATCGGGGTGCAAAAAGAGGCACTGATCAGGTGTCAGGATGTGATTTCATTCACTTTTGATTCATGAACACTTAAGGCTTTTGTTTCCTGTTCAAACAGACTATGCCATTTGGGATGAGAGGCACTTTGGAGTCTCGTTTGTTGTTGCAACTGAGCTCTATTTTCACACTGTGAGATAGTATATACAATTGGTTATATTTTTGTAGGTGTGTGTGTGTGTACATTGCTGTTTTCAGTCTGTATACTTCAGTCAGTCAAACTGCTTTGTGAGATTGCTTTCAAGTCCAACACTGACGAGCAGTCCCACTGTTTAGCACCAGAGGGAGTCATATACCCATGTTTCATAAGATGTGAAGGAGACCTTGAGAGATACTTTCTGTGGATCGTCACGCTATCTTGCTTTTTGAGATGCAGAAAGAGGTTATTACTTTCCTGGTGCTTGAGTTGACATGTTACATGTATTTTGTCAAATGTAACATTGCACTTATCATTTCTTTTGAGGGAAACACTTTTCTATTTTAATGTCCATTTTGTTTGGAAAATAATCAAGACACCTGAAAATGTTTGTCTGATAAAAATTGATGTTGCTTAAGAAAATAACTTGTAACTGATGTGTGTAACCCCTACAACACCACATCCATCAAAACGGTATCATATTGCAAAGTCACTTCAAAGACAGAAGGTGTTATTGTCCAGAGAAAACAGAACTTTACAGTTTTCCTCTATGTGCTGCTTGGAGATAGCTGTCCATAACTCTAATAGAGTAGTCTAGTTTATCTCTTTGTCAACAGTATCACCAGTGTTGGGTATTTATCAGGTCCACATTTATAGCTAATTTTATGATAATCAATTAATTGTTTGCATCACTTTTCAAGCAAATATTGTACATTGATGATGACATCTTGGGCTCTAGGAAATTGTGATGGTAATTTTTCACAGTTCTGTGGTGTCTGATGGACCAAATTGTTAATTGGGGGAAAAAAATAATCAGTAGATTAATGGATAATGAAAATAATTATTGAATGCAACCCTGTTCACAATAATGGCAGATTTAGCATCGCTGAAGTTTTTTTGGGCCGTTTTGTGTCTCTTTGTGGTTGTTTAGCATCTTGTTTTATAAGGGTTTTGCTTCTTTCTATGAAGGTTTTGCATTACTTTACAACAAGAAATGTTCAGTCACTTTATACAGATGTTCAGGCATAGGGTTCCCAGGACCACTTGCACCCCTGGGCCTGTGTCCAGTAGGCCTATTCAGTACTCTATACATGAATACAGAACTTAAGTAAATTCTGAACCGGAAAACACCCGAAAGAGCTATAAATTAGTTTTGTTGTTTTCAGTCACCGATCTAAAACATTTATAGAGTGGGATATTTTACCCAAGTCAAACTTAAAGGCCTTCAAATATGCTGAAGTCCTAGATGGTTCAAGTGCACATCAGATCATTCCTCCTGAATGTTTCAATAATCTAACACAAACTGAGCCCACGTCTGATGGCAGCACAGATATTCATTATAGTCACTTATTTAAATCCCTGGTCATAAATAATACAGAAGAGCAAGATTCTTCATTGTTTAGCACCAGCCTCATGGGGAGGAGGAGCGGGCATCAATACTATTTAATCCTACTAAAAGGTGTATTTTGCGAGTTCCCAATAAGTCATTTTATTTGAGTGCCATTAGGCGGTCGTGCTGTGCCTGTGTCTCTTTTCGTACCTGAATTATCTGACCACTCAGTGGAGACAGTCATCAATGAAGCAGTGACTCATCCCCCCTCTCTCTCTTTCCCTCTCTCTCCCTTTCTCGCCCTCCCTAATCCGAAATATGACTTAAACCTTGCGTGACGTCATCGAGCCTGTGTGATTCAATCAGGAAGCCCTCAAGGACAACCAATGTTAATTTCATAAACAGAAGCCTGCTCTCTCTGTTCTCACTCTCACCTCTGTGATGAGCAGGGGGAACACATACTGTACATAAACATATGCATTTACAGTACTTCTTTATTGTACTACTTGTACAGTAGGTATGTTACCGGCTAATAAAATATGAATTGTTAAGATGAAACTGCCCAACAGTATATAAAGTAGTTAAAATTAGTTCCACATGAAGCAACTACATATTTAAGTCACCTGAAGTCTAATTAAGTGCTTTTACATTGTCAGATTACTATTTTTACTTAAGTAGATCTGAATTTGAATTCTTGGTAATCAACCAAACATACATTAAATTGTAAATCATTAGTATCACATTGAGTTAGTTTCTTAATTGGGAAATTTGGTGTCCCCTTTTAGAATAAAAAACAAAACGAGACAATGAGGACATACGCTGAGTCATAGCATCAACAAACAACTTTTGAATAACATTAATATGGAAACAAAGAATGGGCAAAGGGCAGAGAGGGGCAAAGGCATAAAATGAAATTATGTATTTAACCAGTAGTACAGATCTTTGAATTAATATAGATTTAGAAATGATATTCTAATCCGACTGTAATAATTTTGACCAAACTTCTAATTTAATGATGTTGGCCAAGTGCTGCCATAATTTATTGGCTCCTATTGTGTCATCTTTAAAGCTGCTAATCAATATGTTTTAAATGAACAAAGATCAGGTGACTTTGCAAAATGTGAAAGGGGTCTTTCCTAGTGAATAATGTAACCAGTATTATCAACTAACATCCATAGCTCTATGGAGTGTCTAAGCATCTTCATCTCATTGTTTTGGTTATACAGTGTTTTATTAAACCACAGCTTGTTTTCTTCTACTGTAGAGAAATTACATGATCAAGATATTAACAGTTTAGTAAAAATATACATGTTTTAAAATTGAATCTGCCATAAGAATGATCTCTTCTGAAGAGCTCAAGCTGGATTCATGTTCTGTAATTTGTAGTCGTGCACGGGGACACACTGTCTCAGTGTTATCTACTCTTTCTGTTTGTCTTTCCTGACAGTCTGCTTCTCCCCGATTTCAGTGGAAAAACATTCCTACCTCTTGGTATGCATGTGTATTTGTGTGTGCGTGCGTTGGCTGTGTCAGTTATGATGGCACAAGGAATCTGCCCTGTATAACAGCGCTGGCCAACAGGAAGCACATTCCGCTTCTTCCTGTTTGTGGCCCTCGCTCACTTCCTGGTAAGTGTCTGATAACTTACAAAACCACTTAATCACCCTTTTGCCCCAAACTCCTACCAGCAGATTAAAATATTTGGGCAGTGATCTCATGATCATGTATTTTTAGTGTGTTTTGTTATGGACACGAGGGAGGAGATGATGATCATTCACTTGATAACATTCCTTTTTGTGGAAGTATCAGCTCATGTATTATTGTATCAGACTCATAGAACACTAAAGATACCATTATTAAAAAGTAGCGGTGAGATGGGGAATTTACACAACCAGCTGATGAGTCAATGAAACTGCTTCTCTGCTGCTCATAATGAAAATAAAGTAAAACAGTGACAGAGTTACTCAGCCTGCGGATAATTTGACTCTCATAAATTTCACCTTTAAATAACATTTGTGTAGATTTTCCTTTGTCTCGCTTATTTCCAAGTTTAATTCAATTATTTTCTCTGCTTCTGTGCATTTCATTTTTAGCCTCACAGCGTGGCTCTAGGCAGCCCTGTCTCCTACAAACTGATGTTCCCATACAACTGAACTGCATTCTCAGTTACGTTAAGAGGGAAACATGTCTTCTCCCAGATTACGGTTGAGGCTTTAAACACATGGTTTGCATTGTAAATTAAAGCTAAAAACAAAACAAAAAGACAACAAAAGAACTTGGGTATGTTAAGGTAAAAAAAAACTACATAGTGAAATCATCGCGGTTTGGCTTAAAATAAGTATTTTTGATACATCATTGAATTTACGGATGTAAATGAAAATGAGTAAACATTGACTTATGGTTTCACAAGGGAAACAAACAGCAGTCTCCTGGTTGAAGGTCCTGTGTTTGTTTGACCCACCCGTCCATCTCATGTCTTCCACACCCAGACCACCGCAGACTATAATTAGAAAGATATTTATGAGTCATGGGCTCTACGTCACAAACAAAGAAAATATGTTTCCTTAAATATAACAATTTATATAAATAGCAATGATGGTCAGTTGGTCATTTGCCCAGACTGTAATACCTCAACAAATATTGGTTGATTGTCATGAAATTTTGTAGAGAAATTCATGGTCCTCTGAGGGTGAATCCCATTGACATGGTTGATCCCCTGATATTTCCCATAGCGCCGCCAATTAGCCTTTAAATCATATCAAAATGTATCATATGTATTTACACAACATTTGGTACAGACATTCATTGGCCTACGTGCAGTATTTTGATGACTTGTCGACTATAGTGCAGCCATTAGTACTTTGGTTTATCACCAAATACTTGCGAAACCATCCCCATATACTTTACAGCATGTAAATATTGTCATTGTGAGCTGGTTCTAGACGCTTAGTGTGTAAGTCTGACATCATACCCTATTTCCTATATTATGCATTAAATTAACATACAGCCATATCATTTTAGCGTCTTTATAATGCACTATAAAGTCCTTGAGCAAGACACTTAACCCCCAAATTGCTATTATTATTATGAACAGAAGTTTGGTGTAAAATCTTCAATCATGACTAATCTTAATCAACACACCCTATCTACATCAATGCATACAATACAACCATTAATGAATATGTTTCTTTAAGTAGGACTACATGGTGATATTTACTGTTAAGTGCTCACTGGAGGTAGCCAGACAAACAGACACGAGAGGAATGGCTGAGTCACCGTCAGTCCCCAGCTTTGTTTGAGTTGCCACCGGGGGGGAATGTTGGAGTAGCTCCAGCGATTGTGAGGACCAGGCGCTGTATGGCAGCCTCACTTCCCCGACTCAAGTGGCCGGAGAGATAAAGAGGCTGGCAGGGGAACATGCCAGCTGGACCTCAGTGAGCAACGGCCCAAACATAAACAAAGGTTTAAGGTCAATATAACATGAATGCAACACCATATTCAGCTGGTTTTGCTTTTGCAGAAGGCTGCCATTTATTTTAAATCGGTTTAACACTTGAGAGCTTTTAGCTCAAAGCATTGGTTTTCTTTGTCAGATATTTTGTGTGTCAGTCACATTATGACCTGCAACCCTGTGAGGTCAGTGAATCCTACAGCAAATGTCCAATTTAAAGAGACAAAAGAGCATCATAGGGACATGAGGGACAATTTTGCACAACTCAAGTCTAGACAGGAAGACATGTGAGGAGGTGGGAGGAGAAGGGAAGTGCTCATTAGGGCTGAGATTAAAGTTATCTTCATTTATCTATAAGTCTGTGGACTCCATCGTGGTCTACTCCCTTTCCCACAGGAGTAAACACAGGAAGATGCTGCTAATTAGTGTCTGTGATGCTGAAGACCCAATTATATCATCACTGATTGGATAAATTCACCATCTGTGACCATTTATCCCGACCAATCAGAAGTGGCAGTGCAGAGATGTGCTTACTGGTAAGTGAGTCTGAACTGTGGGAAAATGTGTAAAATATGTATCATGTGTTTTACACAAACGCCAAATTAGTGAATAATGTTTGTTTTAAGCCATAGAGATATCGTGTTGGTCGGTCAAATGCTTGTTCAGACGGAAATATTCCAACACTGGATGGATTGCCATTAAATATATTGCAGACATTCATGGTACAGGAGGAAACGTTTCACTGGCTTTGGTGACCCCTGACATTTTATCTAGTGCCACCATGGAGATGATATTTTTTGGTCTATAGTTAAATATTACTATATATACAGCATGCAACTAATGGATGGATTACCATGCAGTTTGATGCAAACATTCATATTCCCCTAAGGATGAATTGTAATCTGACTTTTATATCATCAGGTTAGCATCTTCATTTGTCCAATACTTTTGTTTATAACATCTAAACATGCTTACATTAACATATATATATATATGCATGTATTCATTATTTACTGATTCTGCTTTATACTTTATTCAAATATTTTCCCCCTACTTTCCAATTTGGATAATATAATCTTTACTTTGTATTTGTTCATATTGTTTTGTAATTATATTTTTATGTGTTCTATTGATGTTCTCCAGTGCAACAGTCACTTAAAAAAATTCATCATCTTATTCATCATCTTATTTTATCTCATGTCCAGAGGTAGGTCAGGCTCAATAAAACCCACTTCACACTTTTAATGACCAAGCAATAGTTTTAACATGAAATGACTTCCTGCCTAACCTCTAAAACATAATTCGAATCACAGGTTGCTCAGGAACTGAAGAACCACTGGTCAGCCAGTGCCTGCTGCTGAAACAGTTTATTTTTCAGTGCAACAATCCTTTAATCAGACAAAAATAGGAAGTAGTCATTCGGTATTTGAGAAGTGGTTTCCCGTTGGAACCGGCTGCAGGCACCGACCCAATCCTGACTTCTGCTGTGTGTGCCCACTCTCAAAACGGATCATATTATTATTATCAGCATCTTATGTGGGAAAACATATGGAAGCACTCCAGCGAGCAGAAATTCCTTTGGAAATGTTTCCATGACCTTAAATGACTACATGGCTTTTAAAGAGATGTGCTTATGGTGTTTGTGAGGGAGGTTGAATGATGGTTTTTGTAGAGGGGAAGCATCCTTGGCAGAGGAGGTGGTTGTCTGCTACAGAGCTATTTAATCAAGAGGAAGATCACATGCTTGTGTAAGTTAATCTTCCTCTGGTCATTAACTGAGTCTGTGGGACAGACCTGCAACACACTCTAGCTGTTTCCCACAAGGATGAAGGGATGTTTCTGAACACCAGTGGCACATTTACCCAAGTGCTCTGCTTTGTACTACGGTCATACAATTTTGATGTATTTCCACTTTACTTGAGTATTTAGCATTTTCTTCCTCTATACTGTACTTATTCATTACTTTTTACTTGTGACTTTACTTACTTATTGTGCATTTTTATAATGTTGCATTGCTACTTTTTCTACTTTCTTCACCCTCCCTCCTCTTCTCTCAACCTCTACACCTCATTTTCTCTCTTCCACCTTCGTCCACTCCTCTGTCTCTTCAGATCACCTGGTTCCCTCTCTGGTCTAAATACAACACAGCCCACTCACCCTAAACAGCTTAAAACACTTTACCGGAGTCATTTCACCTTCTCCGGCTTCCCTCCTCCGTGTTTTCTGCCTTCAACAAAACAGCATTTCAACAGTGGACTCAGGCTGAACTAATTGCTCATAATTTCACTTAGACACGCACTCACATCCGACCCCAGTGACGCGCTCCTCAACACGGCAATCTCAATCTCAGCCTTACTTTTTTCTTCCCTTCCTCTACTCCTCTCTTTCTTTTATTCTTTCCCCCAAGAGACATGATTTACTTGTGTCAGGGACAAGGACATCTGCCTATTAGCAAGTGCCACTGACGTAGCCAACGACATCCCCTCCTCCTTATTATCCCCCTTCCTCATCCGCCTTCTTCTCCCGCTCCTCCTCCTCCTGCCTTACTCAAATTGGGGTCACCAACCTTCGTCGTGCAGGCTGGTGAATCATCAGTGGGACTCGTGCCGCACAAGGAGGAGGGACGCTGCCCGCCCAGGATACTTCCGTCCTCCTTCCCAAATTACCAGGGTAACCCGACATTGTCTGCTCTCTACTGTCACATCACTCTGTCGCAAAGAGAGGAATAAAGAAATAGAATATGAATGAGGGACATAGTGTTTAAGGGGAGCGGGGACTTGTGAAAGATACTGTTTAATGTTGCCTCTCTTTGATACATAGTCGTATCAAAGCTCACCACCTTTTTCTTGCTACATCAAACAGCTATTGTAGTGTTATGATATAGATACCCCACTACTCATTCACTGGATAAATAGGGTGGACAGAAAGTGGACAAGAAATGTCGCCTATACCCCACCATTACCTCAGCATTTTTACTTTTTTCATTGCTCTATGTTGTCATGTTTAAAAGGTATACCACCACACTACTCAAAATGTGTTCCAGGACTAAAGAGTAACGGTTTGGGGTTGGCTTCACCCAAATTCCGAAATAGTAGATTTCCTCTCTTGTCCCATGATCCCTAGAAATTAAAAACAAAATCAGACAATTCTGCACCTCACAATTTAGGTACGGCCAATGTTCAGTACCACTGTGGGGTAGTGGGCCTTAAGTCTGTAAGTAAGGCTGTGGAGCTCGTGGTGGTGGATCAGCATCTTGCATATCATGCAGGAATTTAACTCGCGTCACAGACCTAACCCTAACCATAACCACTATCTTAACCTAACCTAAACCATTATTTTCTTATTTCTGACAAGACATGATTCCACTCTCCTACATAAGAGTTAGATGTGCAACACACCAAACCACCTCAGTAAGAAAATAAATGTGTTTTTTGAAATGAGTGTGAACTGAAACTTTAATTCAACTGCCATTGAAAGTTATGGTCGGCAATTTTTCAAGAAACATTTTTCTGTTGAAACATCCCGACAGCACTCAATATATGAAATTATCTGGAGAATAATATGGAAAAAAAATCTGGTATCTGCCTACCTGTGCCACTCTGCCGTGCACTCACTGCTCGTCACAGGAGTCTTTCACAAGCCGCTTGCTAAACAGCTGTTTACGTTAATAATAATAATAATCATTTTGGGGGAGTGGCTTTTGAGGGAGGCCTGATGAAGGGATGTACTGTTAGTTACTGGAGCTAGTGCTGCTTGCTACTTTCTTTGGGAAAGAGTTGGGCTGGGTCTTACGGTTGTATACTTTCAGCTAGCTTGCTTTTGCTGGTTTCTCCAATGTTGCCGACCCCAGCTTCAACATGCTAGTAGTCAGACACAATATACAGATTTATATTTGCATTTTCACATAAACTACAACAAAATATCACACAGTGCCTCACAAAACAAAATTTAAGATGAACATATTGTTTATTTTCCTCAGCTGAACTAAACTCTCTTGTTTTTCTCTTTGGCCCCACCAATGTTCAGTGTTTATAACTGGGCAGAATGTAGAGAGCAGCAGGATTGTATGTGTGTGCGTGTGTGTGTGTGTGTGTGTGTGTGTGTGTGTGTGTGTGTGTGTGTGTGTGTGTGTGTGTGTGTGTGTGTGTGTGTGTGTGTGTGTGTGTGTGTGTGTGTGTGTGTGTGTGTGAGTGTGTGTTCACAGAGGGAAAAGGTCAACTCTGGCTCGGTCCAAAAGCATGCTGACTTGGCCGCAGCTTATTTGCTGATGCTATCTGTGAGTAGGAATCTGAGTAAACAGTGAGGCAAGATAACAAGGAGGGCACATCTTCCTTCTCCCCTCTATCCTTCTGTTCTCCACCACAAACTTCCCAAATCCTTACAAAGAACAAACAGCTCTCATCATCCCTCCATCTCTTTCGCATCTACCTCTTGTGAAATCTGTATTTAATATCTATTTCAACCCCATAGACCCATCTCTGTGTTTCACTTTGCCAGATAATGGAAGACTTGAGGGCCCTTTTCCTGTTGTGAAATTGCCAGATCTCTGTCTTCAAGCTCGGTCCTGTTCTCCTTGCCGAAGATATCAACGGACACAGCTGTCCTGACTGGACAGACGGCGACATCCTGCCAAAGATAGTAACAGAGAGATGAATCACTCGACTTTATTCAAGCCAGAGATGTTAATTTATTTTAGCACAAACACAGATAAGTTCATGCAGTTGCTAATGACATGTTTGAAATCTTTTCTTTCACATTTTCTCCTCAAACATTCAGAGAATCTGGAAATATGCCTGACCCTGTCTCAGGGTCTAAGGAGAGTCTGGACTGCGTGACACTGCAGGCCACACCTGGACACATCTGGACAGTAGAAGGCAGCCCCCAGCACATCTGGAGCTCACACAATCCGAGATAGCGAGGAGATACATAAATAACGATCACCCATATGTATAGTATGGTCTTCATGGGAAATACACAAATGCAGACAGGCATGCACTTCTGCACCAAAGAACAAACTTCAGTCCGCTTACATGTGTCGTGAGTATTTAAATGCACATGCATGCAGAAAGACAAAATGTATGTCAACTAGCGCACACACATGTAGACCAGATGCAGCTGCGCTGTCCTACCATGTCATGAGTTGTGAGCCTGAGTTTTTATTTTATGTATAAAAAGGAGACTTGTGTTTTATCACACTGTCTCAGAGAGAAATATGAGCAGGTGCTGCAGCTGTTTGAGGGGCATTTTAACCTCCCAGAAGAGCCCACTAACAGTGCCGGACAAAACATTCCAAATTGAAGCTCTGAACCTCCCTCGGGGTCAAGCCACAGATAGAAAATCATCTGTGTTGTGGAATGCTTTGAATAAATAACTGGTCATCTGCAGTCAAAGAAATACATAATGGTGTCGGATAGGAAAAGTCTGAGTCTACATAACAGTATGTATCTATCAATCGTGAACAATCATCTTTTTGAAATGAGCACTAAAGAAGTACCTTTAAAGGGTTGTTTTTTCCAGGCAATGAAATGACTAAAGAAATTAAGCCTCAAAGTTTATGCTTGACCTTAGAAGGATTAGTTTTTAAAAAAAGTCCACTTACTAGGTATTGCATGGTCGCACGGACTTCATCAGCAAATGCTTATTTGACTGTGACATGAATGTTATGTGCTTAAGTTAGAGCAAACACTGTTTAATCCATCCCTCACAACTTTACTCTTGTTTTTTTTGTTTTTTTGGAAAGGCAAAAAATAAAAGACACACCCTCGGAACTGTTGATGCAGAATACCGCTCTTACCTACTGTACCATGCTGTTAGAGCGGCACGTTGAGAAATCCAAAGCTTGACAGGCCTGCCTTTCTTAGTCCCTTTTGCAAAACTATGACTGGACAATTGCTGTTCAGGAGACAAGGTCAGTTGATGCTTGAAGTCATACCAAAAGCTGCACACATATACTTATGAGAAGTGACAACTGGTGCAAAAAGTCCAGTGATGTTTCTCTGACATAAGCATAATTTATTTCACATTCACACTGGTTGTCTTAAACTAAATCCCCTTCCTGTTATTCTCTTTGTTAGAGTTTCCCTCATTGCTCCATATGTCCGACAAGAGGTAGGGCCACCATTAACCACATTGTTATTTATCCACATTTTAGGGATGCTTGCTGGTCATATACAAATACATTCCTTTTGTCAGCCTTGTGGCTTTGGTGCTCCACAGCCACTTGCTGACTCTGAAACCAGTACAAACTCCTACTCAAACCACATCCCAGACTGGGTCTCACTGTCTTTAAAATTCCCAGTCTTTGGTCACCATACATCCCCACTCTCCACTTTATCATCTCTGTGATTCCCTCTCTCCACATTACTCACCTTCTTAGAGTTTATTTCTTCGTCTGCCGTCTTCTAATTGTAAAGTCTGTGTTTCTGTTCAGCTGTAGCTCATCCACTATCTTCACTCAAGCCCAGCTGGCATCTTCAAAATCTCTCCCACCCTTCCTCATCCTACTATAAACTGTTTGCATGCAATGCAATTGGCTTTCATGACTACGGTCCGGCCCGAGGGTTGAGCTGCAGGTGTTCCTGTTTGGGTTTAGTGGCGCGGAGCGCTCCGCATTTCTTATTTTTAGTCTCGTGGAGAGCTCTTCTGCTTGTGGGTTGAGTGGGCCACTAGTTTGTTTGTTTATTTATTTCAAATAGCCAATGACCTGCTCAGGTTTGTGTCAACATGGAGGGCCAGCTTCCTGTTATTACTGACCACACACACGTATGCATATACAAACCTATAATATATGTACTGTGATTGTGTATCTGCATGCAAGCGCAGAAACAGACACGTGCTGTATGTGCACTGTATCCGTTCTCCGAGACAAAAAACTAAGCATACAGTCTTCTTGTAGAAATGTGCACAGAGCGGTTAACTGACCTCAAGACACATCTGCTGGAATCCTCTCCTTATGTGTGCTTTCTGTTAAATTCACATTTTTAAATAGTTTTTCTATTCAGAAGTCTCACTGCAGGCTCATCTGACAAAGTGCACCCACAGCTATAATAAACAGATCTTAAATCAAATCAGCCACATTTGTATAACACTTTTCATATATATTAATGCAATGCAAAATATTTTAAAGACTGACAAGCTGGCAATAACACTGCACAGGTGATGAAAGTAAAACAAATTGAGACTAATGTACACAAGGAGTAGAAATAATGAGGATGTAAATTACCATTTATTCATGTTCAGGACAGAACATGAATTATGTAATCCACACCACTCATTCAATGATTGTGGATCATCTTCATCTCTGAACTCCTCCTTCCACATCAGAGAATCAGAGGATATTCTTTTTCAGCCCTGACAATCTGAGAGATATAATATCTTAATTATCTTAATGTAAAGAGAAATGAGGCTTAGCTCTTGTTTCTGTGACACATTATCCACTTTGTACTGTATGCAACAGGATAAAACAAACATTGCTAATCAAGGCTGGCTGTGTTAAACTTTAAAACCCCCTCACAAGGGAGAGTGTGCCAGTAAAGACCAAGTTTGGCATCTGTGTTTGCTGGCACCTGCTTTCTAAAATATACACTGACTATATTAATCATCTGGTACAGAAGCTAGAACATCTTTTAACAGCTACTCAATATACTCACATAAGTGTAATTAAAATGTGGGCACTACATTATAATTTACCACCAATTCATCATTTTGAGTTTGTTAAGGAGGAATATTGATTTAACTTTTTATTGAGTGGGTTGATGTAATTTAGTTCAGAATTTTACTGGTGTGTGAAAACTTTGGATTATTTTTTTTTGTTGCACTTTACACTGAAAGATTGAATGTTCACTAAAACATTTAAACTGTATTTCCAAAGTCTTAACCATAACGTAAAGTTTATGTCAACAGTGGTAATTTTTTGGGAATATATTTGAGTTTTTAATTTTAATTTTAATTTTTTTTTCTTCAAATTTTTAAATGACTATATTGCTCCATTTATTTTCTTATCCAAATCGTTTATTTAGATTAAATAAAGTTACTCTATTTATATATGTAACTAGATTTTTCAATCTCCTACAATACATGCATGTTACAGTTGGTTGCTTGTTTAACACCAAAATTCCATGTCAAAACTAGAGAAAGTTATGCTATTTTGGTTATCTTGTGTTATTTGGTACACAACCTACAAAATTGACTTATGACAGCAGGAAATCATTTAAACGTTAGCAATTGATGTACTACAAATCAGTGCATCGGATGCATGTGGTTTAGACTGCACTGGAGCATGCATGTGAATACGACTCTGAAATTATACATGTCACATCCTAATTTGATGTTTTCCCAAATCACAGTGCTGCTTTAACTAACAGGAACTGTAAGCATGCACTGCTGCATAACAGTTTTATACATGACAATGACTTGTAGGACTTTACTGCACAACATATTGCATGTTTCAGTTGAGTTATTTTATTCATACAGGAATTCAAAAGACAAAGCACACCTTCGATTAACCCACATGGTTGCCTATGGAAAGTCTGCACCAATAAGAAGAGGACATTTTTTGGTCCATTAGTCCGTCTTTGTATTTATGTGATTGTGTGTGTGTGTGTGTGTGTGTGTGTGTGTGTGTTTGTGTGCATGCGTGAACTCAGGTACCCTGAGCGCTGAATCATTGAATGAATTTGTGCAGCAGCAGTAGTAGTTTCTTGAGTGTGTAGGTGGGTGATGAATGAAAGACGAGTCCATTACTGTGTCAATGTCCTTGACAGAGATAATGAATGCAGACCAGCTTAAAGGATTCTCTCTCTGTCTCTGTACACACACACACACACACACACACACACACACACACACACACACACACACACACACACACACACACACACACACACACACACACACACACACACACACACACACACACACACAATGACCTTGTCTTTAGCATCTGCAAACATGATATGACTGAAATGTGGTGTGGAGGAGTGTGACCATGAAAATTCCTGTTTCCGTTTGCTTTTTATTGCTCTTTTTATTGACAATCGCCTTATGTATATTTACCTTGTATTTGCTCTCATAATTTTATTGGCTATAATAATATTGATGATTATACACTTTATTTATATAGCACTTTTCTTAACATGGTTACAAGGTGCTCTACAGAAAATAATAAAAAAACAGCTGATAAAAAAAAAAAGACATCACAGGGATCATAAAGCAAAGGGGGATAAAATTAAGTAAAAATAAATGTGAGGACCAGGATTATAAAACCCAAAAATATATTAAATATCCATAAATGCTTTCCTATAGAAGAAAGTTTTATGATGATAAAAGAGATGGTAATGTAGCCTGGATGATCTCAATATAGTGTTCCACAATCTGATTTATTTTATAGGTACCTTATTTCCAAATGAGTTGCTAATACATTTTGGAAACTTTCCGCTTATGTGTTTATCTCGTTTGTTTAACTGTAGACAAATTTTACATTTTTGTTTATATGTGCAGGTAAACTGCTCTAGACTGACAACTGACACTGCAGCAACCACATCTTAGCAGCGACCACCACCTGAGATCTAGTTTTTTACAGGTAAATCCATCCTCAGCGTGTCCCGATCCTTACCTTTCTTGACCTGTCCAACTAGCTGGAGTTTTAGATCCAGGTGCAGGTTGACACGTCAATGTTTGGCTCCCGCAAAGAGGCCAGAACCAAGAGGGAGCCATTCAGACCTACCAAGCCTTCTGAGAAATCAGCTATCATTCTGCTGGGCACTGGGCATCCACTGTCAGAAGTCAAGCCTAAGGATTCTGCCAGCCAGAAGAAAGGAAAGAAGACGTGCCCATAATGCGACCAAGGGAAGCACTTCCTTAACAACTACTCAAATTTCAAGAAGCTACAACTACAGCCCAGAGCTGGATCAGAGATAATAACAGATGTTGGCGCTGTGCGGGAGCCCACCGAGCAGTGGAGTGAGATCTGAAGAAGACCTACAAGAGTTCCAACAATAGACACTTGAAGAAGTTCCGACACCTCCAAGAGCTGCCGTGTCAGCAAGGAAACAAAAAAGCAGGAAGTGGACTAATGATCTAAAACAATGAAGGATGTACAAAGGCAGGGAGGAGCTATAACTGTAAGCTTAGATCCTTTATTATTATCTTTAAACATTTTAACTGTTACTGCAGTGCCATCATTATATTAGTTAATACAACTGGGCACCTGATAGCTTTTCATAGGTTTACCAGTAGTTAAGTCCAAGATGTTTTTGCAGTCTCTGTTTACTTTCTAGCGAAATTGTAGGAGGTGAGAGGGACGGGTCTGAGTGACTCAGTGGGCAGCAGAGGGGTCATGAGGAGTTGGCATGACAAACCCACAATCACATACACAAACACACATTTATTCCCCATGTCTCTCTCTGCAGAAACAGTGATCTCACGACGAAGGAATGAAATCTTATCGCACCAAAAATAATGATTTGCTTGTGAACTAAAAATGTCCTGTTTGTGTGACTTTGTAGCTGTATAGTCTGTCAGTGTGTGTGTCTCTGTCTGTGTGCACATTCATAAAGAATGTGTGGCCATTTCAGTGGAGTGGACTCCTTTATGTGAACATCCAATAAAAATCTTATCGTATTTGTCTCTGTCTCCTTTCTCTACTTCCCTCGTTCTGACATCCATTCGTCCTTCCTAGAACGTAACACTCACAAATCATCCTTCTTCAACCTTTTTTCTTTTTGCAGTGTCATTCCCCTCTAAGAACCACTCGATGTCTAAAACAGCAAAGGTATTTACAGAAAGCATGTATCCAAAAATCTAAACACTTGACTCATCATGTTACAGCAAACTCTAGTGCTTGTAAGTGCAAATAAAACAGTGTAGTCGCCCACTTTTGTCTGGTTAGTGTTCGGTTATTGCAAAACCTTGTGTTTTTTTCAGCCAGTAGAGGAAACTTTATTTATCCTTACAAGTACAACTAAATGCAGTTTGTCATAGATTGTGCAAACAGTAGCAAAAATGCATATTACTAAGATAGAAAGAATGTACAGAAAGATCAATAAACCAATAAACAAGCCAAGAAATAACCATCTATGATATGTACAGTATGGATACAATTTAGTTGTGTTATTTACAGTAAAAACAGCAAGCAGGTATAAACTATGTATGCACAATATAAAACACAATGTACAGTTGAAAACGGGTAGAGTTCAACACAAGCAAGCAGTTAAATATATATTTATATAATGGCAAGTGCTAATACATTAGCTAGTGAGCTCCAACAATGTATGATGAAGCATTCGGTATCTTGAAAAAAAAGTATTCTCCATAACAAATACATACACACACACACACACACACACACACACACACACACACACACACACACACACACACACACACACACACACACACACACACACACACAAATACACACACAAGCCATAGATTTATTCTGATGTTTAGATGAATATTGAATAATGTGAAGATTTGTATTTATTGTACCGCAAAATAACTTACAAAAGACCCTCAAGCATAGCAACTCAACAGTACCTGACCTATTGTGTACTTCTACTTCAGTGGAAAATGTGTTGTATAAATACATTTACCTGACAGAGGAATGTTATTGTTTACCTTTCAAAAGAAATCAGCCAAGTCTAAGTTATTTGTGGTCGGAAAAACTGTTGAAGTTAAATTGGCGGAGGTATTAACTTTCAAATAGCCATATTAGTCGCTTGCAACATAACCACTACGGTAATAAAGTAGAGCATGGATAAACTTACTGAAGGTGTTATGATGTCATGTCTTTTGATTATCGTTGTAATCATATTTTTAAATTGATGACTTATATAATGATGAAAAAAGTCCAAACTTTTTGCAAATTTACAGGGTTTTTTTCTGTGAAGTCTACAAAGTTTTATAGTTGCACATCAAAGGCATCTGGAAAAAGCAAAAACATTAATAACTCATTACATCTACCCAATGAAGGTAAATGTAAGGTCATCCCAGAAACGACTCTCCAGCACCGCATGTTTGTCATTCAGGCTGTTTCCTAGTGAGGCATCGATCACATTAAGTGTTTGAACATCAATCTTGGCTTATTTTTAGGGCTGTGAAGCTTCTCTCTCATGACTCACTTTTCTCCGTGACGCTCTCTTCTCAGGAAAATTTGATTTGGGAAAAAGACTGCAGACGGACCGAGTCATTAAGCTCAATTGTTTCCATAAATTCCAAAACAACACTTCACATTGTGTTGACCAGCATCCCTTAAAACAGTGACAGCACTCGTTGCTAAGTATTAGTTGTTTTACAAAAGATCTGCAACACAATGACACATTTACAAGCTCACAACACCCAGCTGCAAAGTGAATAATCATATTGGTTATTTTGAGCTGTTTCCATGGTTCAAAGTAAAGAGATTCACCCCGTCACACAGGATTACATTAAGTGATTTAACAGATGGGGTAAATTATTTAGATTATTTAAGATGTGACTTTAAAAACAGTTTCCGGCTGCAGTGAATGTGTTCATCTGCTCTGATGAAAAATGGCCTCATTCACTTAAACAGAATCAGATAATCAGAACATTTTATCAGTTGGAGTTTTACAGTGACCTAACAACTTGAAGATGCAAAATAAGTCCGATTTTCAGCAGCTGCAGCACATTTCTCATCATATTTGCAATTTTTAAAATGGTTTTGCCACCTGGCCTATATGAGTTAAATATTCGCTCTCCTTTTAGCAGCCTTTTCATGCAGCTAGTTAGTAGTTGGCTTTTTTTTTATTTTTAAACCTGATCACTGTAAATTTAGATTGCATGGACATGGTAGTCGAGGTGAAATGCTGCCCCCTATTTTTTTGGAGCAGGTGACTAGAGACTACACATGGCACCTTTCAGTCAGTGACTAAAAAGCCATTTATCAAAACAAGTTGAATCCTAAACATTGAAAATAACAATCTTGTTTTCCTGAAAAATCGGACAACTTTTATTTATGTGCATGCATATGTTATATGATAATTTTATAATATTTTGGCAAGAGCAACTGCTGGCGGTAAAATTGGCACCATTGACTATTGGCTGTTATCGGCATCTGTCTGGCTATATTTACACTTGACAAGTAAATATCACAAATGCTGTCATGGAATCAACCAAGCCTTTTTGCATCTTACTTGCCAAACTCCTGTCATTTCAGAGCCTGCATTCCCTCTCCGTCCAGCAGTCCTCAGTGTGATCATCATCTGACCTCCACACCCACATAAACCCCCGATCCCAGTTCCCTCATCAGCTCCTCAGTATACACACCTTCCCTTTAGCCACACAAACTCATTTCAGCTGAAGTGATATGTTGTCCTGTCTTCTTTTGCCCCTATGGACTTGAATGTTATGACTTCCTGTCTGTTGCCAGACTTTTTTTTCTGTTCAGTGATCCAGTAAAATAAAGAATAAGATAGTTAAGAAGTTTTATTAATATCACCTTTACTACATAAAGTTACAACAATAACCTCACCATTGCAGTGACAGACGACTTTACCATAAAAAAAAACCTATTGTTGATGCACATAGATGATTGTGAACTTGACACTGTCTACATCCTGGACATTATTTAAATACACATATTTACCTTTGGGTGGCAGTCAACAGTCATTGGCACAGATAATGTGTATTGTTGGGCTTTTATTGAATTGCTAAAGAGCCTCATAAATACCTGTATTATCATAGTGGAAGCATTTACTTCACACATATGCACACTTAAGCTGGTGTGTGTGTGTGTGTGTGTGTGTGTGTGTGTGTGTGTGTGTGTGTGTGTGTGTGTGTGTGTGTGTGTGTGTGTGTGTGTGTGTGTGTGTGTGTGTGTGTGTGTGTGTGTGTGTGTGTGTGTGTGTGTGTGTGTGTGTGTGTGTGTGTGTGTGTGTGTGTTTACAGCTGTTTCTGCTCTTTCTATGAGGCCAAGTCACCTTTCTATTCAGATTTGCCGCTCTCCTTCCCACCTTCACCACTCAGAAGAAAAAGAAGGAGTTGAACAGAGATTAAGTCCAAACACCCTCTTCCTCTCTTGACAAGGCTAGGCTCTGTGTCCGTGGAGGGATGGAGTAGTATGGAGGTGGGAACACTGGGATGCAGGAGGAATGGTTGGCTTGTTAAGAAGGCAGAGAGGTATTACTTTAAAAAGTCTTCCCACCCCCGTCGGAAGTCAGCGGGACAGGCAGCCGACGGCTTTTCCAGAGGATGGGAAACCTGGAGGCTGGAATTACTGCTCATTTGGAGAAGCCAGAGCTGTGGCTTAGCTAGGATGCCTGAAGGCCTTTATCCATTTCTAAAGAACAAATTCTCATACATCTCAGATCTTTTAAAGGGCTGTATCAGTAAATGTATCATGTTATTGTGTTCTTTAAATTATAGCTTTAGGACTGGAAAAATCATTTTATAGGCTACCCCACTGTCTTAAAGTATCATATCTTTAACAGATTGTTCCAGCTGTATGAAACCCATGAAATGGAGATATTCTTGATGAATGCTGCATGATTTATACATGTTTCCCCTAAATGTGTATGTATTCCCTGATACATTTGATATTCTTGGATTCTTGAGTTTTAAATAAAGTTCCAAAGTTTGGCTGCTCAACATGAGTTTGTAATGTCTGGCCACCTGTGGGTCAGTGAAGTTTCAGAAGCTTTCTGAAATGTCTGTGTATATTTTTTATTATTGCTGACTCACTGTTATATATGACAGATGTAATTAGCCTCCAGGAAGCTGTTAGTTTCAGCATATGCCGTATAAAAAAACAGCTTGCAGTGACTAAGCTTGAATTATGCAATCCATCACTGTTAGCATTAGGCCATTGTTATTGTTTTATGTTAACATAGTAATGCAGTACAGTAACATTTTCACTGGTGGTGCTTTGAGAAGTTTGTTAGAAGCTCTAAAATCTACAACTACAAATTCACATTATGCATCAATGGTGTCCATGTTTTCCTTCTATTTTTTATTATCTCCTGATAAAATACCATAACTCAAACATGTTTTTGGACTCTAATATCAGAGCTTTTTTAATGCACCAATAAATAATGGTTTTAAGGCAGCCACTGCCCAACATTAACAAGAAATAAGATGGCCCATTAATAGTCACTGTGATGGATTACCAATTTATAGCAAAATTTGAGTCTGTGAATCGATTTTCTCTGCATACTGAAATTAACTAAAAACAACAGCTGCCTGGATGGTAGGAAATCAATCTAAAAACTTAGGCATGCTTTTGGAAAATGGTCAATTAACTAACACAGACCACACCATTTTAGTAACCAAATTAGGGATTTGGAATGGCAGATAATGGAGGTGGGGTTAAATGGAGTTGAGCACAAGGGGACGGACAGAGGGTCAAATGAGGATTGATGATAGCAACCCAGAGAGTGCTTCATTGTCCCCCCTTGTGGTTTCTGTAATGATAGAGAAGGACAAGATGAAAAAGAGAACGGTCTTTGGTTGAGAACTGACAAAAAAAAACCAGAAGGTGAAGGGGTTTAGACACACCCATACAGGTATGCAGAATCTGAGGACAGTCTGAGGACAGAATCTGTTTGTTGTGTGAGCTCAGGGAAATTTAAAATGAGGTGCACTTTTTGTTTTACTGTCCTGTTTACGAGGACATAAGGGATGTCCTCTTCAGTAAAATGACTTCCATTTATGTTGATTTCTTTTGGCTGGATGATTACGAAAAACTTGAGTTGTGTTTTAGGAAAGGAACCTTCTTTGTAGCAGATTTTATTTGCCGGGCCTGGAAGAGAAGGCAGAATGTTTTGTTTAAGATGGAGCGGTGAAGCAACATGTCATTTTGTAATCAAATGTGACCTAATGAGATGTGGATCCACTGCAGCTGTATTGTTGGTGTCTTGTAAACCCATGAGGGTTGGGCACGTTTTTGTGCATGACACGAAAATAAAAAAATATCTATCTATCTCTATCTATGCAAAGGAAATTAGATTAGAGCAAGACCCGGGTCTCTCTTCCTTAAGTTATATATCAGAAATAAAAAAGACAGGATGTATAATAACAGAGTGACCAGCAATTAATGCAACAGTAGGAGGAGGTTCAATTTGTATCTTTCTATATGTAGCTCACTAAAATACATAGTCCAAGCAACAACTAAGGTTATTTGTGCTTTTTCTGTGGAATTTCTTGCTACAAATTCTTCTTGGCAACATTGATGGGGGGGCTATGATTGGAGTAGAGTACTTTACCGGAGGACACATGGTGGATGTTTTAATACACGAAAGTTTTAACCTCAGCTGAAGGTCACACTCAGTACTCACTATAACTCCAAGACGGACGATTCATTGAGGTGATGTAAAATTCTGTTAATTAGGTGTTTCAGTTAAGTTTGCATCCTGTCGTCGTTGTTGAGAGGAGAATGTGTGAAAATGGACAATTTAATAATTATCTCACATTTCATCAAATGATTTACAAAAGCATCCTGAATCTGGTAAAAACCCAATGCAGTCAATTATTAAAAGAAAAAACACATTTTACTAAATAAAAAGTGTGTGCTACGCGAGCAGAGTCAATCTGTGTTTGTGTGTAAGGCTGTTCTGCGTTGGGACAATTACTCAGCTTCAGGGATGAATGAGGTCTGTGGATTAGTTTTTTTTTGTGTGTTTGTACAGGAGTGGCCGGGAAGAGCAAGTGGAGGGGACAGAGAGGAGGAGCAGAGAGACGTGGGCAAGTGATTCTCCAGATGAGATCTAATATGTGAGACGATGCATCCTAAAGAGACGTTTTCTCATGGGTCCACCCCATGAATACAAATTCACCCCGCCACCCGCTCTGCGCCGAAAGGACAGATGCACCTTGCTTCAACCCATAGTGGATAAGTACAGCTTCTTCCATCCAATCACAAAACTCAACTGAAGTGACTTCATGGTAGCTGCTATGAGTCATCCATTCATACCTTTTTCTTGTAACTGAGTCTGTGTGCTCTTATTCAGTGCCATGGGGCCTCGTGTTGGCCGAAACGTAAAATGGTGCCAATGAAAAGCAGCAGGTGAGTTTGTTAAAGGAGATGTTGTGGAAAAGAATATGTTTGCTTCTGTGTGCTGACCTTGGGGTTATCTGTTTGTGTGTGTAAAAGTGAGTGTGCACATGCGTATATATCCTTGTCTGTTGGTTTGGTTTTAGCACAATCATGTGTGTGTGAGCATGTCCATGGGTGTTTGGTGTTTGTAGTCATGCTTGTTTGCTTTTGTGTGTGTGAGCTGTGTGTGTGTGAGTGATTGACCGAGCGTGCATGTGTGTGTGTGTGTGTGTGTGTGTGTGTGTGTGTGTGTGTGTGTGTGTGTGTGTGTGTGTGTGTGTGTGTGTGTGAGAGAGAGAGAGAGAGAGAGAGAGAGAGAGAGAGAGAGATAACACTAGTACAGTAAATGTATTGGGGCAGGTCTTAGTGACATCACTATCTGGGAGGATCTTACTGGCCAGGCAAGTCAATTACAGTTAAACTGAGTTTACCAGCTGGGCAGTTAGTTTAGCGTAGAAAAAAGCAAAAAGAAGTGTGTATGTGTGTGTGAGGGGGGTGAGCGAGAAAGAGAGAGAGAGAGGAAAAGGGGAGGAGATACAAAAGGGAGGAACAGAGGCGAGTGCAACTGAGAGAGACATAGTAAGAAGGTTTAGGAACTAGAGGGGGTTGTAGCCGGTGATACAGTACAGACAGACACAACTAATATTCCTCCTGCAACTTCAATATGCACAGCGTCGACACCAGTGTGTTTTAAACAACCAGTGCAGGCAGCAGAGAAAGGGAGTTGCCCACTCGCAGAGGTCAGGCAGGCAGGCAGGCAGGCAGGCAGGCAGGCAGAGGGGAAGCCGGTGGATGTTTTTAAGAGTTTGCTTATCTGACACTGACAACAGGATGAGAAGCTGAGCCAGGGAGCAGAGAGGGGAGACAAACATGGAGAGAGCAGCATTACCTACAGCCTGTTTACATAGGAGACATAGAAGAGACAGACACGGGTTACCTTGAGAGAGGTAAAAAGGAAAGAGACAAGAGGTAAATAGTCCACTTCGTCCATTCTGTCCAAAGGAGCGTGAGCGAGAGCCGAGGGATCGTAACACTGGAGCTCAAGGATAAACCATGGACTCTGCATACATCCCACTACACCTGGACGTGAGTACTACATCTCTTTCACACACACACACAGACACACACACACACCCACACACACACCCCCACACACACACACACACACACACACACACACACACACACACACACACACACACACACACACACACACACACACACACACACACACACACACACACACACACACACACACACACACACACACACACATCTGTCTGTCTGTCAAGCCACAGGCCACAGGAACTGTGCTGCTGAAACCATTAGTCACTCTGGGGAACAACACACACACACACACACACACACACACACACACACACACACACACACACACACACTCATGCATACTCCGCTGGCACAGTGTTGCTCAATCAAAATCTTGTCCGTCTAGCAACTTGTCCAAGAATAATGCAGCCATTATGAGTTCAAAGAGCATAACGTAACTCACCACCGCTGCAACATGCACAGTATGAATTGGCCCTCAGTGTTAACACTCGGCAGCTTTAATGTGAAAAGCAGAGGTGTGTTTTTGTTCTGTATTTCACCACGGCTTAACTGTCAGACACACCATGAGAGCGGTCTCTGAGCTTTCAGCAGTCACGGGTTAGATATGTCAGTGTTTCCATTGATGCTTGTGCAGTGTTGTGCCTCAGCGGGGCCTCCTGTTAACCACAATGCACTTGTGACACTGAGACCTCCGGGCATCCCAGGCTGAGAAAAAAGAGGAGATACTGAGGAAATAGAAACAGCAAGCGGATGAAAGTTGTCAAATACATGGCAACCTGTTGATGCTCTGTTCAAGCTCAGGGAAGCAGGGAAACACCGGGTCTACTCCAATCCTGAATATCCACTAAACCGAACGGGCATGTGTGTGTGTGTTTGTGTTTGTGTGTCTAAATCTATTTCCAACCGCTCTCACATATTTACAACCCAGCTCCACCACAGTTCTACATCTTGGCGTGTGTTTCTGCATACGTGTTCACCCTGTATATGCTGCTCTTAACATGTGTGTGTCTGCATGTGTGTGTTTGAAGTCTGAGTCATTAGCCAGCTAATCGGTCCAGCTGGGATGAATTAGAGAGCGTTCTATAAAGTCCAATAAAACCGAAACAGCAGCCTACCTGGAATATTGTTCTAATGATTTCATCTGTTTCGTCTCAGAGAGAAGAACCACAACTCCACAACTGTTTTGGACATTTTCATCCTGCCCCCACTATATATTAACTTCCCAGCTCAAAGTCGTTTATTAATGACTAGTTAAGCATGCGGAGTATTGTGCAGTTATAACCTCACAGTAAATTATACAGGATATGGCGTGCATGCTCAGTTTATATATATGGCACAGTTGCAAGTGGAAAAAGAACAGCAGTGAACACAGATGTATCCTCAGAAGTGTTGTCAGGTGTGCATACTGTTCACTGTACATCACATTTGGTCTCATGAGGCTGTCCAATATGACATATTTTTGAGTGTTTGAATATGCTCAGAGAGAAAAAATTAAACCTGCGGCATATACGCTGCACGTATCATGTTCTGAAAGAATGAGACGGCAGCTTAGAAAAATGAGAACTAGAAGGGGAGGGGGGGATAAGGGAGAATGAGAGGAGGAATTTGGGAAAAGAAACACGGGAAGAACAACAGGAAGGGAAAGTTGAGGGACCAAGCGTAACATGAAGACAGCGGCGGTGGATAAATCAGCCGGCTGCGGTGACACTCCGGCCCTCTGGCCCAGCAACAGTCTGCTGCGCTCTTCCGCAAAAACACCATTCATTTAAGACCTAAGGAAAGAAAGAGCAACATTAATGGGAGAGGAGAAAAAGGAGAGAGGAAGAGAGGAAGATAGGGAATTGGAAGGTGATGCAGAGAAGCACAAAAACAGATATTATTAACAAGGAAGAACAAGAGAAATATGGCAGAGAGGGAAATTGATGGATGAATCCAAAAAGAGGAAGAGGGAAACAGAAAAGAGAAAAGCAGTTAAGTATTGTATGTTAGCATAAAGCACAAAGCAAAAGGACAAAGTTCAAGGAATGCAAAAAAGGAAGGAGGAAGGGGAAAGGGGAAAGGGAGCAGGGTTTGAAATGAACCGATAAAAAGAGAGGCAGTGAGATAGAAACATGACAAAGGCAGGAGTTGGAAACGGATGTCAGAGGGCAGAGGTTTTAATCAGGGGGTTCAAAAAGACACGAGACAAGCCGGTGACGATTCTCGCCCGCTGCACACCAGGGTCGCGCCACTGTCTGCTAGGGAGGTCAGGTCTAATAATTCTAATAGGCTGAGCTGCATGCATGCACACACAGGGAGAGGATGCACAAGCTGAGGCCCTAACCCTTCATCTCACCTTATCATGGACCCATTTATCACAGAGCTGTCCTCCTTTATCCCCCAAGAACATTTGATTAGTCCACATTCCTGCCAGAGAGAAAAAGAATAATAAGTGTACAGAGAGGCAGGGATAGTCTGACAGGGGGAATGTTATCATAAAAACATATTTTTTTGTGGATAACTGGAATGAGACGACAAACGCATAAAGATGCCAAATTAGGCCTGGATCATCTTTGTACAGTTTGAATTGGATAAAACCAGTCATAATTATGTGGCTGTATGTATGTCAAAGCGATGTAGGGCAAGCTTGTCTCCGCTCGCAAACCTCTTCCTCCCCTTTCCGCGATTCTCTGTCTCGCGCAGGTTGCGGCACACCCTGTTGTGTGAGGACTGAACCTTTGAACCTCAGAGTCACCTGGGTGGTTTTGTAGGTGAGGAAAGTACAGGAGAGAGATGGTGTTGTTGTCCTTAATCTGCTTTACAAGCCTCCAAAGAATATGGGAGAGGCTGTCCAGCATAGTGTCTAATCTGTAATTGTCCTCTGCTTCGTTGCCTCAGGTGAAACAGCCTTGGGTGGGGCCGCGAGAGTTAAATGGATAGCCAGCAACAATCCCACGCTTGGAGGTTGCTTATTTTCCCAGGCCTGCCCTTTAAACAGCGTACCACATGAGCAACACCCAATGCATAAAAATGTACACACCTTCACACCTCTGACCTCCTTTTAACCCTTTTTCTGACAGTGTGGCAAGATTAGCGGTCATTACAGTGTCATTATGTGTTCGCTCAGCCATAAACCCCTCTGTTATCTCACCATAGAGGGCTTAATCAATTCTCTGTCCCTTAGAGAGATGAGATATGGAGATGGAGAAGAACGATATGAGAGCTCGGACAAGGAAAGAGATAACTACAAGCTTAGAGTTCTTCTTTGAGTAAGTGATAGACAAGGGCACTTTCTTTTAAAAAAGGATCATTTATACTTGTTCATTCAATGGGTTCCTGATTCAGTTCTCTTCTACTTCTCTTATGTCACACTTGTGTTCATTAGTAGTTTATCTTGTCTTGTCTCTGACTCCTTTTCTCTGACCCTTTTACTCCTCAGCTCGACCTCCTCAGTTAAAGAGGGCCGTTAACTTGCTGGTTTCTAATTACTGGCTCAGTTATTATTAACACCTGCACTACAGAGGTGCAGGGTGTTAGCCAGATTGTAGTGGTAATTACATGATTCCACCGTCTGTTGTCCTGTTCCCGCACTGAGAACAGTCATGGAGGGAGAGAGAAACTGATCGCTTGAGTTGAGACAGCTCTCAACACAGTCAGGTTTAGCTTAAAGGAGCGCTTCTGTGCCATCTGTGGGGTTTTGGTCAGAATCCTGCTTAAGTAAACAAGAATAGCAAGTGAATGATGCAGATTTTGGCGTGAACGTCAATATACCTGTGCTGTCAATATACCTGTAATTTAAGGGTCAAATTATTGAAGCTTTTAGAGCTGGAGTAGGCTGGGGTTTTTATTTGGTGTCATTGGTCAAAGATTCCCTGTTAACCATTTAGCATTTTGTTATTCAAGTGGTACCCCAGGGGAGGCAGTTTTCTGGAAAGAAAAAGCCAGAATTTGAAAGTACAGCCCTTCTCCTGCCACTCTCCCCCCTCTGTCCTAAGATCCTCTTACCAGACGAGCATGAAATTCATACACTGACCTGTACAAGTAGTCATTCATTTCAAACATCATCCTTCATACAGTTACCAAGTACCAGTCGTTCATTTCACACATCATCCCAATCTTAATTGTGATAGCGATGCCATTATAGCAGAAATGCCATGAGAAGGAATGTAAGGAACTTTGCGGTGGCTAAGTGATTCAAAGATCTTGCTAGCTACAATATCGACAACACTTTTCAATAGAAACATGCTACCTTTGAAAACAGCCTGTGTTTGGCCAAAAACAAAAACAGCCTGTGTTTGGCCAAAGTCTCCCATCATGAGCTAGACTTTCTTAAAAAGGAGAACAGAGCCAAGAAGAAGTGCAGAAGTTTAGTTTTCTATAAGACCATTCAAAAATGCTAAAAGGTTCATATGGATTTTTTTCCCAGTTACACCAAAAAATATACTGTCTACCCCAGCTTTAAATCAAAAGCTTTCAATGTTCTTCACTCACGCAGACATCATTTTAGAAAGCTACTGAATGTTTGAATGAATATTCTCCAGTGATTTGAAAAAAGAAAGGAGAAGAAAATATCATTGTGACTGGCCTCTACAACTCCATTACACTTCACTAGAGTCCACAGCCGTTGATTCATGTTAAATGTTTTTCATTCATAGTACTGTGATCTCTTTCACACACAAACACACAGCATCATTAAATTACAAAGACTGATTAATTACTCATGCTTAGGTGTACCAGGAGATATATGGGCCTTGGGGGTATGAAGCTCGCCATAAATTAACAGAGAAAAAACAAAGTGGCACTGTTTCTACAGCCAGGAGTAACAAGCAAACAACTTCATATGGATATGCCGACAGTAAATTTCTTGAACATATGCCACATGAAGGCTGAAGACTGATGAGAAACTAGTGTGTCCAGGAAGGGGAAGACATAAGCATGATATACAGAGTCCTGTAGGATCTCAGAGGAGCTGTCTCTTTTGCAAATTTCATGCTTGAAAACTTGAAAAACGCTGCATAACCTGCCCTCATAAATGTGTTTATTGATGTTTAGATTACTTCTCTTTTGTCTTCTATTAACCTCTTCCGGTCTTGGTCTTCCTGTCTCCCTCCAGGTCCACCATGTTCCCTGCTAACCTCCTGCTCCTCATGGTCCTGCTGCTACCTCAAGCCTCGTCTGGTCGCCAGGGTGGAGACACCAGCAAGTTTGACCATGGCAGGGTGTCTCCCATGCCTTCCTCCTTGTCGCCCCCACCAGCTGGTTCCCTCCTCCCGGAGCCCAGTCTGGCTCAGACCATCCAGAATCTCCTCCTGAGCCGGCTGGGCCTGCAGTCTCAGCCCGACCCTCGGCCTGGAGTGCCAGTGCCTGGGTACCTCCTTAATCTTTACCGCTTCCACCAGCAGCAGTACCATCTAGTGGAGGACCCCTCGTTTAGCTTCCCCAGCCAGCACATCCAGCAGGCCAACACCGTACGCAGCTTTCACCACAATGGTAAGCTCACTGGTACATCATGATGCCATGCTGTCAACCTATTTAACTGCAATACAATAAAAGTATTTAAATGTTATTGTTTGGCCTTTGAACTTTAGTTTCAAGGAAGGTGTTCCCGCATTCTGTTAAATTATTTTATCAACCACATATGAACTATAAAGGTCCTATTTATGACAGTGGCAGATGTTTGTTGTGACTCACCATCACTAAGTGAGAGCCATCTGTGCGCTCTTAGATAAGATGGGTTGTTTACAGTCCTGAAGTCTTCTTACAAAAAATGTGTGAGAGCATACTTAGAAACACTGAGGGGAAGTTTGTTCTGGATTTAGCTCTGCAGTTCTGATCATGCCTGGATTAACCTTTTAGGGAGTCCCAGGGCAAACATTTGCTTGCAAACTAGTTTTATACCCTGTGTCATAAAACTAGATTTTGACACAGGGTCCCTGCAGCAGATTTTGAATCATGCAGTGCATATTGGTGTAAGAGAGGTTGACTGCTTGAGTGCCTCAAATAAAAGTTCTTGACAACAAAATGCAATTCTGTTGTTGATTTATTGTTGATAATCCAGCCTTGATCCGGATGCAATAAACACAATGTACAATTCACAAAAGTACGAAATAGTGCTTGTAGTGGTTTGATTCCCTCAGTGTCTTCTGGCAAAAGGTAAAAGTTGAAACTTACAGTGTGAATGTGAGCTATCCACCCTAGTAACATAACTTATTTGCTAATATTAGCAGATCATTTGGGGATTTTCCTGCTTTTGAAATTGATCAAGAAATATCTGGCAAATGACAAATCGGACTAATGTAGCCACTGCTGTTTGTGTCTTAATGAGTGTAAATAATACTTTTAAACCAAACTAAACCCCCATACCCCCTTGTCTCTCTTACTCTTTCTCTTAGAGCCCCTTGGAGACCGTCCTTTAGCAGAAGATCTTAAGAGGGTGCACATCTCTTTCAATGTTTCCTCAATCCCTCAGGATGAGAGGGTGCTCTCCGCCGAGCTTCGGCTCCTCCGCAGTGACAGAGCCTCCCTGGGTCCTGAGGTCCACAGACTAAACCTATTCCTCACTGAGCACCATGAGGACCCTGAGCCCACTCTGCTGGAGACAAGGTTACTCACCACCGGCCTCCACAATCATAAAGCACGTGGTTTCTGGGAGGCTTTTAGCCTAAATGCAGAGCTCCTCCATAAGGCCCTTGCTGGGACTGGCAGTCTGGATTTCCTCTTGGAGGTCAGACTTGAGAACAGCAGCACACTGATCCCTAAACAGAGCCTCTTCTCTGCTGAAGCTGAGGAGGAGGAGGCAGAGAAACACAAACAGGGACACCTGAGGGTACGCAGGTCTGTGGGTCAGGAGGAGCATAGCTGGGCCCAGGAGAGACCCCTCTTGGTGACTTACAGTCATGATGGCCGTGGAGAGCCCCTGGTCAAACATGGCAGGAGGACCCCCAATGGAAGCCAAAGAATGAGAGGGAGAAAAGGGACAAAAGACAGGACCAGGAGCATAAGCAAGGGCCGCAATACAGACCAAGCCTCGGGAAGGGCCAAAAAAACGGGGTATACGGTGCCGGGCTGGGGGGGTGTCAAAGGAGGGCTCAGTTGGAGCGATGGTGGAAGGGTGAAAAGAAACGGTGGTCGTGCTGCGAAACTGAAGCGCCTTTCTCGCAACAGATGTCGCCGTCATCCTCTATATGTAGATTTCAATGATGTGGGCTGGCACAAGTGGATCATTGCACCCAGCGGCTACGACGCCTTCTTCTGCCTGGGAGAGTGTCGCTTTCCTCTGGCCGACCACATGAACTCCTCTAGCCACGCCATGGTGCAAACTCTGGTAAACTCTGTGAATGGAGCAGTGCCCCGGGCTTGCTGTGTCCCAACCTCCCTCAGCCCCATCGCCCTGCTCTACCTGGACCCTCAAGACCGAGTGGTGCTGAAGAATTACCAGGACATGGTGGTGGAAGGCTGCGGCTGCCGGTAGTGGACTGGAGAACTCACCCAAAGAAAGCCAGACGTGGATGGAGGAACATCAAGGGAATAGGAGAAAGACAGAAGCATGAAAAGGCAGATGGTGGGAAGAAGAGATGCCAGCTAACTGCAAAAAGACATTGAGACTGATAGAGACAAATGTAAGAGCATAATAAGGGTGAGTGTAGAGGAGGAAGATAAGCAGCTAAATATGCATTAGGAGTAAGAAAAAGGCGTAGAAAGAGAAAGACAAAGAGTGAACAGACATAATCTGCCACACAACAGGATAAATGATTAGAAAATAAGGCAGAGGAAGAGGAAATATGGTCAACACAGATATACTGCCAGGAATTACTTTTCACGTTTTACCATTTAGCGACGATGCAGCTGTTTACACCATCAACCGACAGGCTACTTGTTCTCTCACGAGAAGACAGCGCTTTAATATCAGATGGCGTCTATTCTATATCCCAGTGTTTGCCACTCATCTCATGCGACTGTCTGACGGGCACATGCACATGTGTTTTTAGCAGTGGGCACATAATTGAAGCTCTGGAGCAGAATCCTGTAACTTTCTCATGGACTTCCTGATGATCTGATGATCAACAGCATTAGCAATATGACAATGGCACTAGCACGTCGTCTAAACTTTGTGTGACAGTGATGTTTCTGCAGTGTTTGAACCAAGAAGTAGGGTGCATCTGTAATATGAATGTTCATTTAATGACAGACTGTCCCCTTACAAGTGCCCCTACATCACAAGCTATTTAAAACCACAACAATAATGCTGAGGAACTATTATGCTATTGTTTGAATGTACTACTATCACTATTATTTAAAAAAAGAGATTTTTTTATGTTCATTTATTTTGCAGACATGAAGAAAATCCAAGTGATGGTTGTCTTGTGATTTTACATAATTCCACTGAATGGCGATTCTAACTTAAAAGACACATTATGTATTTAAGTAGCAGCAATATGGTGTATTTAATCTTGAAAATATTTAAGATACCTGCACTCAGCAGAGCATACAGCAAACGAAATATGAAAGCCTGCCATCCACATGAAGTAAGTTATGGTAGCTTTACATCCGTACAAATGTTCAGTGTATTGAATCAGCAGTCTGTGTTACTTAAACGTCCTACCTTATCATTTCACACATTGTGCTGTCCTACACATGATAGCAGACATAAGTGGTGTTGCCTTTAAAAGCTCAACTAACAAGTCAATTGAAAGCTCTTTGTATTGTAGCTACTGAAGTGTGTAACAACAGGTGTCTTTGCTAGTTGTGTCTGCATGTGTAAAGAAAAAAAAACAGGACCGACATTAAAACTGGGACTTTAGTGCCTTTCAAACAGGGGCTTTAAAAGTGTTCTCTGCTGAGCTTAGTAAATGTTTTTCCGTGTTGCATTTTTCTCTCTAATGTTAAGCAACAGCTTGTAAAATGTTTGACAATATACCTCTAATAAACAAAGCAAACAGCACAACTGTCACATGACTTTTCTTTTTGCATAAACAATGTCCTTCTTTCTTGCAAGTTTTGTTTACTTTTTCTGGGGCCTGAGTGCATGGAAACTTTTTTCATATTGTTTTTCTTCAGCCTACATTGGATTTATTGCCATGTTCAGGAAGAAATAAGGAAGTCGGAAGTCCCACCGAGAGATTTAAACAGGTTTGTGTATATGATACTGTAGCTAAGCAAGTAGCTTCAAATTCTCATATGTGAAATTGAAATGCACCCTTGCTGTGAACCACTGTATCACTTCACACTGCTACCAGGGAACAGTGCACACATGTTTTTGATCCCAGATATCACACGTGAAAGCGAAAAAGACAGAAAATGTGGATGAAGGTAATAAGATGCAGGAGCAAAAGTTTCCACACTTGGCTGCAGGTCATTCCTTAATGCAGGGGTTAAACCAACTCAACAGCATCTTCAACCTCCACATTCCTGCCTGTTTGAGAAAAAGGGCCCTGCCCTCTGCATCCTCCACCAGATGGGCAAGCTCAATGCAGGGGAGGGGAAGGATGTGATCTGGTCCATGTGACCTAGAGAGCAGAAAGCAGTGTTGTACGTAATCCATTAACATCCGACAAGCAGGTACAGTAACTGGGATGCTACAGACTCACCTGATGCCCTCTTCTGCTCTTTACATTTTCTATATTACCACTTCCCAGGAATTAATCATTCTTTACCCAGGATTTACTGCCATAAATTAAGGTTTGATCTTACACAGAACTGTAATCATAAAAATATATAATACTTTTTATTCAAACCTTATAACGTTGTCTTTCATTTCATATAATTCATACAATGATGTTGCCATAGATCGACACATCCTCTTAAAGATTTTCTTGGACAATTGTCTGCACAGGATGTCCAACTGTTGATTGTTGCTTTGTACTCCGTACTCTGATTCGGGGATGGAGGCCTGTATATCTTGTTGAAGTGTTTGCATTTCACCTCTCAACACTTGTAAGGAACTAAACTATTGCCTGTGTGTGGGGGGGTCTGTGTGTGTATGTGTGTATGAAGAGAAAAACAGAGCAAAGACAAGAGTGTAGAGGCAGAAAAAAGATGTGTCATATGATATCATGTTCACAGATGCTTTGTGCCTCTCCACTGGTAGATAACTATTTGGGTTAGTGCCAATATATTTCATCTCATGGGCTGTAACACATCGTGGTTCACTTAGTGGTTGACTGATAACCTCTGGCCTTTTTCCTCCATGACCCCCTACTCACTCTGTCTCCTACAATCCATTCCTTTTTCTACCTTTCCTGACTCATCAATCTCTCTGACCCTTCGGCTTCCCCTTTGCAAATCACAGGTTCTTCAACAGCGTTTTTTTCTCAGCCTATTTGTCAATCGTCTGCCCATCTTGACACAGTTTTGCCTCTAAACCTTTTCCCTCTTTTAACCTGACCTGTCGACTCATTCTCCCAGCTGCTAGATCAGAAACAGGTGTTTAACAGTCCATTTGTCCCTCATGATGAAGGGAGTGGAGTGAGTATTGATAAGACCTGACCTTTCGGTTCATTGTGCTGCTGATTGGATTGCAAAAAAATGTTCAATGATAAGTCAAATGTCCCTCTTCCAGCTCATATTACAGTGTGTAGCATTAAGGGGAATCTATTGGCAGAATTACATTTTTATTATGTTTTCTTAAGTGTATGTCACCTTAAAATAGGAATCATTTTGATTTCAGTACCTTAGAATTAGCTGTTTATATCTACATAAGGGGCGGGTCCTCTTCACAGCCGTCACCATGTTTTTACAGTAGCCCAGAAGCGACAAACCAAACACTGGCTCTAAATAGGGACATTTGCGTTTTTGTGTTTTCGTGTTGGCCATCATAGTTCTCCCACACGCTTGTCACACGGGAGAAGTTTCAGTTAGTAGCAAACTGCAACCTCACCACTAGATGCGGCCAGGTCCTACACCTTTAAAGGAAGGAATAATTGTAGTTTGCTACAACATGGCTGTCATATGTGTTTAGCAAAGATCGGGGATCATTCAAAGCCAGTGTGATTGTCTGACTTGTGTTCCTTGATCGTTATTGCAATATTATTAATGACAGAAGTTGTGACGGCCCTCCTGCTTTGGCATGGCCTGCTGTGTGTGTTTCCCCTGTGTCTGTCTCCCTGCAGGTCCCTGGTAGGCGGAGTCAATCAGTGCAACTGGGCGCACATCCTAGGTCGTTCTCCTAGGAGTACTTTAGAATCAGGCTGTTCCAGTCCATGCTCTCTCCTCCTCCTCCGGCATCATGGTCCTGTTTGGTTGGCTTCGGCCGTGTTTATAGTTTAGGTTTCACACCATTCAATACCTTTCATTCAGCACAACCACTTACTCATCTGCTGACAATCTGAAAACACTGATTAACATACCTCATAACCTCAATATGTTTTGGGGTAATTGTATGTTTAGTCATTAATCTTTACCTTTAATTTTACATACTCGTTTGTCTCTCTCAATTTCTCATAACTTATGTGCCGGGTCATGACAGAGTGATGGCCAAAACTATAAAAATAAGGTTTAATGAAACCAAAATATCCATTTACCTTTTGTCATTACAAACTTGTGCTGTGCAGTTCAATTTTGTTCAAACACACAGAAGTTTATTTCTAATTCATGAAGAGGTCCCGAAGCTTCAAACATCATTAAGTATTTCAGGCTGAACTTTGTAAAAAATAATGCTTAAGACATCTAGACTATTTCTATCTGATGGAATGGTGGAGCATTCAAAACATTAAAGCTGCTCTAAAGTGGGAAATTAATATCACGGACATGACTTTCAAATTGCAGCAATTGTCTCAAGGCACCATACTTCAGTTTCTTATTTCGTTGTTTGGTCTGGGAGTCAGTAAATTGTGCAGTTCTAGTTCATCACACTTTGACCTCTCCCTTCATCCAAGCTGTCTTGATCTCATATCTACCTTTGAAACATGTTTTATCCCTCTGGTCTCCTTCCTCTCACAGGTGCTCTGGGTATGAATTCTCGAAGGTGAGGTTGTCGAGCACAAAGACAGGATATGACCAGGCTTATCTTGTCAGGTGTGGAGGCTGTCTGAGGCAGGGTAGCAGCGGCCTTGATCCAGTCGGCCCAGAGGAACACCTTCCCTCAGTCCATAAATCATTCAGGGGGCTACGGGGGAGCAATGGAGGGTTACTCCATTGTGACAGGCCGGCTCGGACACATGGCTGTGCCTCTGTGTTTGGATTTATCTGTGATGAACGCCAGATAAGAACCAGGAAAGCAGGAGGGAGTACAAATGCCTCACATTACAGATAGTTCTTCACACAAGGAGTGGGCATGTTCTATCCGGGGTTTAAAGACAATTACAACCAGAGAATGTTCCACAAAAATGGTGCAGCTGCAGCGAGGATTTTAAACAGTACTGAGGTCCATAGAGCCTCTTCTTTAAGAAAGTTTCCCACTCTGAATTCACGTTTTAAATGTTATTTTTGAATAATCTCCTCAATGTTGCTCAACATAGAAACAATCTTATAATTTATGTTACGTTGTTGATCATATTAATTATGGCCAGTTTGGCATGAGAGGGTGCAAAATACTACCGTTCCCAATAACCTTTAACACTGTTGCTATGGAGATTAAGCTGGTTTAAAACGCAAATCGTGGCTTAAGCAAATTTACAACACTTTATCTTGATTGGGGACAAAACACTTTGCCACAGTTGCAGAATTCATCCAAAATGATCCCATAATCGAAAAGTTAATAAACTGAAATTTGTTTATGATTGTAAAAATAATTTCCTCCTCAGGTTGTTAAAAACTTGAAAATACCAGAAACAACACTGAGAAGGTGACTTCAATATTGACCAGGGTACAGATCTCCATGTCAAGATTTTTAAATGTGTCAGAAAACAGTGCTGCAGTTGAACTTTGGAGCACATCCCAGTTTTTTGTATCATTATACTTTACCATAACACATATATATACCAGAGACAACGGCTCAAAGACTGATGTGATACATGGGGATTGCCTCCTGGTTCCTGGAGAGTGGACCGATCTCATCAGGACTGGCCTGCCAGTCTTCCAACCCACACTGACAGACCCGGCCACAGACAGAGACAGCCTGGTGTGTCCCTGGTGTGTCCATGCAGACTGACAGCCAACTCCACAGAAACTACAGTACTCACATCTCCCTGTCATACTGATGGGTCAACTGTGCAGCCCACCCACTGAACATATATAGCATTTAATCCTACCTGTCTAAAGCACATCTTGGATTACTTCTTTTTAAATTACAATATGATGATTTAATAAACCAAGAATTTGACAATTGTGTACACACAAGAATACACCAATGTATGTAGACAGAATGGCTTGGACATTTGGAAACCCTTTGTTCCAAAACGTTTTCCATATATATCTGACAGGGTATCTGCTATTTGGGAAAATGTGTGGGTTTCGCAAAGAGGCTCAGCTACAAACAGTGTTTGCCTGCAGGTTTTTTAAACAGTGATGATAAATAAAAGCCAAGATGACAGTGATATACCAGCAGCAGAAGTACCGGGGCTTCACTTATACTGCCGGGGTCACAGACCCCTAATGACTGCAAAATATTCCCTTTTGGACATCAGAAAAGTTTTCAATCATGCTAACCCCTTAAGTACACTAAATTGCAGTTTGATACATATAGTGTGTCACACAATAAAATGATAGTGTCCCAAATCACTGTAGCAGATGTGGATGTATCTACCAGTTGTGTGCTGCGGCAGCTGCTGAGTTGTTGGTTTCCGTCTGGAACACACAAAACAGATAGCGAGGGTTTTGGGTTTAGCCTCCGAGCTTCAAAGAAAGACCCATGCTGAAACCGAACGAGCAAAACTGGACCTCTGGGTCGCAGAGTGAAGCAGGTGCAGCGCGTTGAAACGCCAGGAAGGCCGACAGGAAGCTTGTCATGACACGAGGCAGAACCCTGACCCCTGCAGTCTGTCTCTCCAAGTGCACATCTCTTTTTTTCTGACTCGTATGTGAATGTGTGTTTGATGTAACCGTGCAGAAGTTGCATAAGGAACAGCTGTTTGTTCTAAATGTTTCTTTGTCAGTTGAGTCTCCCTGAATGTTCCAGGTAGCATTTTTATCAAAAGTGATGCCAGTTTAAACACTGAACCAACAACAGTCTGTACACCGTGCACCTCTGCTCTTTTTCCTCCCCCTCTGTCGTCTGTCCATCTCTTCATTTATGTTTTCATCTCATTTCTGTCTTCCCTTTCAGCTTAACGATGAAAGATTATGTTTTGACAGGTGTCTCACAATGCGGATGCTGTCCCTGCTTGAATGGGAATTGCATTCATTCCTTCCCTCCTTTCTGCTATTCCTACTTTCACTCACCGCCTCAGATTTGTTCTTGACACTCGAGGCATTTGTTCAGGGACCAATGAAGTTGAGAAGAGGGAGGGGATGTTCATAAGTTCAGTAAGATTTAATTGGCCCTGTGCTGAGGATGGAGGCAGAGATTTGGACTCTACAACATTTAGCTCTTAATTCTCCCCTGGACAACAGATAAAAAATCTGATTTATTACAGCTTGGGTCAGTTGTGATAAAACCGTACTTACAAAAAATAATTACAAAACAATATCCGACAGGGTAAGAAACATAAGGGGTCATGTGATCATCAAGCATCAAGTTGTAAACATGCTACAGGCCTTCGGTCGAGCTTAGTATTAAAACCACTGCAAAGCAAAACACAAAAAGCAGGCACAAAGAAGTGGGGCAGTTACCTGTGATGATCTTAGAATGTTTTTGTCATATGCCTTATTTGTTCGACATAAATTTGGTTAACCTGGAACCACTCACACCAAATTTGCCAAATGAGATTATTTCCTCTCACTCATTCTGGCATGTTTTACTGATCAAAACAAACACTATACTTGCAACCCATATGATATCATAAGAATCCTTACGCTGCCATTGGGCATTTGCTTAAAACTGATTGTGTGATCAGACTTTTCTTAACAATGTTTGGTATTCACAGCTTTAGGGTATTAAGTCAGTGAGTACAAAGTTATAGCCAAAACTACAAAGTTAAAACTCTACTCATAATAATATGGAATTATCTTTAATTATATTACTCAAATTAATTAAAACCTTTAAACTTTGACCATCACTCAATCTGTGTCATCAGTGTTCTCCCTCAAGACCCAGACCGGCAGGGTAAAAGCAGTATAAACAGGTCCATCAATGATGGTTAGCTGTTGATGAGCCAACAGACAAGAAAAAAACAGAGAGGAGGATACAGAATGACTTAAACACAGCCTGTGAAGAAAAGGAGAGCGAAAGATAAGGAGGAATCAAGTGATAAAGAAAGAGAGAGATGGCAAGGGAAAAAGACAGGAGCTGGTGGACAGCTGTTGGTCTGTTTACTATGAGGATATCGCCTTTCTCCAGATGTTTAGCAGCACACAGAGGAAAAGGGAGAAAGGGGAGGGTATAGTGACGAATGAGAGAGAGCAACAGAAGGATGTGAGTGGAGCTTTGGTGGCGGTTGCCAGGTTGAACTCATCGTGGTGTACTTTATGACTTGCACATTCAAAGTGCTGCATGGTCGGTAACCAGGTGTCACAGTAGGAATGCCCTGTCACCGGAACACAGAGGAAACAAACACCAGGCTCAATAATGTGTAACCACATCCACTGATCCTCCTAAATCAACCTGACAAGTAAAAAACATAAATGGAAAAGTGAAAATCACACAATGTGGAAATGATATGTTAACCTATTAGTCATTAACTAATCTTCCTCATGCAGAAGAAAAGGTGCTTTATTTCTCTGGCTATATTTCCAGGTTTTATGACTTCTTTGTTTCTTGTCCAGCTTGTCAGGAGGGAAGTGGCTTTAACCACAGGATCTGGGTTTGCTTTTAAATTCTGCGAAGTGAGATTAACTCCTGTGCAAGCACATCGGCTGAATCTAAAGGGAGCTGTCAGTGTATTTCAATGAAGCCACACAGAGTCTCCCTCCCAACGGTCAACTAGAGGAAGTAAGGCAGAAAAGCCAAGAGGGAAAAATCATGGAAGAGAGTGACAAGAGAAGAAAATTACTTAAAAGTCAAAACGGGGCCTTAAATGTATTAATTTCACAGACATGAGAGGTCAATATATTCCCCCTTCAACCTATATCAAAGCCATATAATACAGCTGCAACACATTTTTGGCTGAGCTTAAATAACAGGCAAAGTCTGTGGACCAATACGAGGTCAGAATGTAAAAAAGAAGGCCAATGAACTTGATCACAATTTAAAAAAAAAAGGAAAGTTCATCCCCCCTTCCTTGTTCATCTTTTCTTATCGATAGTTTTGTTCAAGGCTATTTTCACTGTACTTTTTCTCAGATCCAGACTGCACATGTATCTTAGTCTGAAAACAGGTCTGATAACAGGCACATGAATAACTAAGGCCCATCCCTAAGCAGCAGCAGTACATGATGCTCCTGAGATGCATTAACACAGGCCGCAGCCTTTCCAAACTCTCTCCAAAAAAGAAACAGGAGGAAAAGAAAAAAAATGAGACAGGGAGAGGGGGAACGAAAGAGAGAGGAGGGAGAAGGCCTGGCATAAAGATTAGATTAGCACTTTAAAACATCTGTGAACTCGTCCGGCCCAAGCTACGCTTCCCCACAGATTTGGGCCTGATCTCACATTTTCTTTCCTCCACCTCCCCTCCACTGCTCACCACCTCTTCTTCCTCAACCCTGATCCCCCTTTTGTGTTTTTTCTGTTCTGTTTGATCCGCCACTAGCCTTTTATTTCTAAGGCTGAGGAACGATTTGTTTAATCACTCTTATTCTTATTAGCAAATATTGTCTGTGTTGCTGGGTTTTTGTTTAATATGCCACTGTGCAAGAGAAATCAACCGTCATGTAAAATAAAAGTGTCTGACCAGAAAATGGCCATTGGCCATTTGTTGAAACACCTTTTTGAGAAAAAGAATATATATCACTTATATTTCTGAATTTCAGAAACTGTACAATAACATATCTAGTGCACGCTAATGCGCACACACACACAGGGCCACACACAACCACAGCATCAACATATCATGTTATAAACATCCTCTTCCAGACCATCCCTCTCTGCATGTGAAGGTAAGGGACGACATGCCTCCTAATTTTACTTTTTACTTTTACTATCACTGTTGTGCATCCATTAGGGGAAGAAAGCACTGGCCTGGTTCGGAGGAAAAGGGTTTCCTCAGTTCCTTTCCCCTTTAGCCATGCATTTGTTTCCAGCAGCACTGAGCTGTAACTCCAAAGGGAGGAAGGGTGGGAACAGCATGAGACAAAGCGATGGAAAGACTGATATATACTCTCTAATCTCCTCTGGTGGGCTGGTAAAGACTCAATTATTCTGTCTGAAAATCAAACGATGAGCTGAACTCTTGAGGGACCACAGGAATGCCAAAAAAAAAATGTGTACTGAATACTGTATATTCTTAATTGAACTGTATGATATCTAAATTTAACTATGCTGGCACCCCCAAAAACTGTTCCTCAAAAACAGTCCAGCATAATAAAAGCTGAAAAGTATTACAACTTTTAATTGAGAATAAGCTTTCTGCTAAGCTTCCTGGGTTGTAACACTATACAGGCACAATAATTTGACTGATGATTAAAAAAACATGAATAACTGAGCTGTAGACAGAAAGAGCTTCACTTAATCAAAATATTAGAATACACATAAATAAAACACACATGGCAAGTGTGTACAAAATAATGGAAAGGCATGGCAGGAATGTCAGGTTTTGGATTTCTCTACTCATTGAAGAGGTGTGTATATGTTTGTAGGAAAAGATGATAGGTATGTATACAACTTTGTTTTTTATTGCCTTTCCAAAACACAAACACAAGGAAAAGTGTAATGAATGGATTATCATATTTAGAGGACGAGGCATAAATATAATCATTACTGACGCAATATAAGAACAATGCTTTTCTCATTTCTACTGTATGATTCATTGATCATCAACTAGCCTTAAAGCTTTAGTTTCAGACAGTTTCATCATCCTGTATGCTATGTACATATTAAAGGCCAATCTAAGACCCCTGTTACAGTATTCTCATTTTATAACGAGTCAGCTGGAAATAAAAAAAAGGTCAGTTTGAGACACTTTTTTGAAAACAACTCAAAGAGATCAGTTTTTCTATTGGCCCAAAGCTACGTGGGTCGGAGTTATGGACACATTATGCTTGTTTTATTGGCGCAAATGGTCTGCTTCTGTAGATATACACTTTTTAATGTTACAGCACAATTTTTAATATGGGAATTTTTTGGCAGACCCCCTTACAGAGTGCCACGGACCACACTTTGAGAATCACTGATCTGCCACCATTATCTTAAAATGTGAATGTGCTGTGCTAGAACAGGAAGCTTGACAGCAATAGCAACCAAGCAGGGAGGAGCTAAGCGGAAAAAAATCAGTTGCCAGGTACAACTGTCTGTTTGTGGCTGGCCTCTCTGAAAATAATGTCTTTGTAGAAAAACAATATTCTTCATGTCCCGTTGTAAAGCTCCTCTCATTTCTTTTGCTGATGTATTATTTCCTCTCTCTACTTCTCTCTGGCTGTACTAAAACAAAAACTTTACTTTAATTCAAAATCCAGACAAGTTCACCATCAAACAGATGTCCGGACGAGATCAGTGGTTTACTGGAAGCAAGAACCCTCGAACAAAACAGACCACATGGTCCTGCAGGTTCCCAAAACTTGGTCTGAGTCAAGATCAGTGTGTGTGTGTGTGTGTGTGTGTGTGTGTGTGTGTGTGTGTGTGTGTGTGTGTGTGTGTGTGTGTGTGTGTGTGTGTGTGTGTGTGTGTGTGTGTGTGTGTGTGTGTGTGTGTGTGTGTGTGAGAGAGTGTTTGAGTGTGTGAGGATGCTATGTACCATTTGGCAGAAATTTGACAACAGCTAGTAGGAAGGAAGAGAATTGAGGCCAGCAAGAGGCTATGGAGCATTTCCATCGGAGCGCTTACGGGACATCAACAGAGTCTGTTGAAATAGCAATGAGCACTATAGCAGGTGTCGATATTATACTTGTTTTGAAGATGCCTGGCAAAAATTGTTGCAAACTTCCTCCTTAAGATGAAATACTTGTACATTTTATTGGGCGTGAGAGAGACATTCTGATTGTGGTTTGGTCACAGCATGGAAACACCAAAAAACATCACACACACGGCATTTTAATTAATTTATTCAGGAAGTAGCTCAGGAACCAAAGGCTCAGAGGTACGACTGTATTAAATCCTAGACAATGGTGACCACATCAAGAGAGTGTGTGAATATCCATTCTAAATAAACAGTGTGTTTTTATTAGGGTTGATGAAGATCTGTCTGTCTGGTTAATACAATGTTTATTGAAGAGGATTTGATGTTTGAAAGGACTAGTGCCTTAATGCTTCTGCAATTGTTTGACTGTTGATTGCATGAGGTGTCCAATCTTACTGCTGTCGTTTAAGCTCCGATGAGCACCTCATGCTGTTTTTTTTTACTATTTGTTGTGAGTCAAATTCACCAAAATGATTAAGACATGAGGTAATTCCTTTGAATGCTATCTTTTTCCTGACTCTATTTTGTTATATTGTATGCAACGTGGGTGTATGATAAGGAATAAATCAGTCCAACACGTTCTGGGTTTTCTTCATAACTTAAGTGAAGTCCCAACCCCGGACAGACAAGACAAACCCACTTCTCCTCGCTAGCCTCTATTTTTCTCTTCTCTCCTTACTTAACCCTATAAAATCCTGCTGCCTGAGCAGCACCGACTAGCAGCGATATCTGCTATCAGATCATCAACTTAACATAACTGTAGATATTATGTGTAAACAAGATTATAGACAGCAATTTAACATCATAGTAAACTTACGTTTCCACATGCACGATTATGTTTAAACCTGTGTTTATGTTATAATGTTTGCATTACAAAATTTCACTCTTACAACAATCACACTTACTCTTCATAATGCACGGATCAGTTGAATGAGAAAACCAAGCCTTAAGCTACGAGAGCATCTGCTGTTGCCTATCTACAAAAATACACAGACATGCACGCAAACAATCTCAAGCCTGGAGCTGTCAGCACAGGGGCCTGAATCCTGCAACAGGTTATTTTTATACGTATTGACAGGCAGGGAGGGATGGACCTGAGGCCTTGTGTGGTCCAGATGGGAGAGGGAAAAATAATGAAATAATGGAAGAGCGGAAAAAGGCAGATGACATAGAGGAAGCAAAATATGAGCAAGAACAGGAAAGGAAACATGCAGATATTACAAAAAGCTGCTTCATGGTCTCTGTTTATCAGTGTAGATGTGTAGCAGAGGTAATACTATAAAGACCACTCGCAAGTCAGTGCTGACCTCTGTTTGAGTATAAAATGTTCCCCGAAGAGGAAGGGTTTGTGGAGTCGATAGTACAAAAAGGTCTATTGAATAAACTGTGAGGACTAACTGTCCCGTTTGCAACTGTGCTCACAAGTATCACATTTACAGGTTTGTGTAAAATCATCCCAATGTAAAGTTTGTGGGCAAAGCAGGAAGCAATATTACAAATCCCACTATGTCCAAGGCATGACCAGCCCTATGACTGAACCTAACCAATGCAACCAACGAAAGCATTGAGTAAAAGCCATGTAGAGGCAGAGTAAGGACGGTCGTAACGGTCGTAATAACGGACTCGTAATTTAGCATACAAGAACGTACTGGGGGGGGGGGGGGCAATCTGGTGGTACCATTGAATCACTCTCATTAGCATAAATAGCTTTTTCCCCATTTCAGTATCTCCCAGCTAGGGTGTTAGCGGTTAGCTCGACATCTACAGTAGTTCACATACTAACCAGGCAATTATGTAACCAAGTTCCTAAAACAAAATATTGCATAAAGAAACATGGACATATTTCCCTCTGTCACTTTTTGGTAAAACTGAGTGAGGAGCTGAATCAGCTGCACAAAGATTCATGATGTCGCCCTGCTTCCCCTCTTTGGCCTCCCTTTGAATGAGACCACCAAAGAGACTCAGTTTACGGTTATATGTAGATATCTTCCAGCCTGAAATAAAATGCACGGATTCAAGTTCACGTTTATGTTGGGGAAAACATGCCATGGCTTCCTGAGTGAAAACCTGGGGATTGTTTCTGTCAAAAGAATTAGAGAAATTCAAAGAAATTTCCAGCTGTGAAATAGAGTAATATGCTGAGTTTATTAGCGAGAAGGGATGTGCAGCTGTGCAGTAAAGAAGGTGATATTGTCTGGGAAAAGGCTATTGCAACAACAATTTTTCTAACAGAATCCAGAAACCAGTAATATTAAATGGACAGTAAACTCCATGGCAGAGGTCCCTCTCTCTCTTTTCCCTCTTTTCCAACTCGGTCAGTGGGGTAGGTGGGACTGTGACCAGTCGGAGGGAGGAGGAGGAACTAGTGCCAGGACTGCCACTTCCTACATGGCGGTTCTCAGGGAAGCAGCAGGGCTGGGAACGGGGAACTCCCCAAAACACTTCACAGACAGGCGGAAATGAATATTTAAAGAAATGAAGTGTGTGAATGACTCTGTGTGTGTGTGTGATGAGGTACCAAGGATGTTAGGAGGAGAGAGAAAGGACAGGAAGAGGATTACTTTTTTTTTCAAAGCAAGTTATACTGTGGACAGTAGCAAAAACAAGTTATGACTGAAAAGAAAGAGAGGCACAAAGGAAAGAGAGAAAAACAGATGGAGGAATTAAAAGCAGGGAGGAATGGGAGTTTTGCACAGGTGGGATGAACGGATGGGTGGCTGGGTGGATGATGGAAAATCTCTTTGTCCTTCCTTCTCCCCCCTTCTTCTAGTGACGTGGCAGTGATTTGCTGTGCCTGCCTTCTTCAGGTCAATCCCCACACACAGGTGTTCAGTGGCAGATGAAATCCTTCGCCAGTTTTTATATCTCCTGAGGCTCACCCTCTGTTTTCATAATGTTTAAAAAGGGAAATGTTTTTTTATTAGGGAAACCGGTGACATGTGGTAAGGACATATGGTAGCCATCACAGCTGGCTTAGAACCTGAGGAGGATAAAAGATGCGTAGGATGATGCAAAAGCTGAGGAAGGTGGAGAGGAGGATGGTACGAGAGAGGGAGGGCCGGAAAGGATAAAAAAATCATAATTTCCAGAAATAGTAAGCACAGGAGGGACTACTTTTGGAAACAGACATAACCTAATGTTATTACTTTACCATAGCAGGATGACCAAGCTAATATGAGGCTTCAGACTAAGTGAGACTACACAAAGATGAATATATAAAAGCTTTTTAGTACCGTATTACCTAGTTCTTGCTATCCCTCCACTCTAGCTCAGCCATGCATACTAAAGAAGACTCTAGAGAACTTTGAAATATACCTGTTTGAATCATCTAAAGCAGACTGCTGAATGCTTGTTTTAGCTTCCGCTGAACATTACTAATAAGTTATTTTTTAACAGATCGTGACTTATAACTTACATTGATAACACGTCAGAGAAAAATCTCTTAATGGCCAGAGAGGACAGGAGGAGCAATTACAGCAACAACAAAACTATTTCAAAATGCATATGGACATATGACATACATGGAAAAGGTGAACTCATCCTTTAAGATACAGTATGTCTGTATTTAATGTTCATTGGAGCACTGTAAACTAAACCGCTCCTCGTGGACCCTGATGCTCTTTATACTCTTTTTGAGCTCTTAGCACTGGCCTAAATGTTAAGTGACTCTCACCACGTACACTTTCTCTGCTCAACAGAAAGGTTTTGTCATAACCGTGGCTCATGATAGACGTCAGCTTGGTGGCCCACAAAAAGGGTTATGTCGTCATGGACATGACAACTTTTTAATCACGTATCACAAATTGCTGTTAAAAGTTTCAAGTCAATGTACAATAAGAAAATTAATCTAGAATGACATACGTTATTTCTTTGTACTAATGTGCACATTATTGTTACCAAAAAACAGCAAAGAATGTATGGATGTGCATGTGCCTCTTGAGGATTTCCACAAAAAACCTTTGCAAAGAAGCGCCTTCCTTGTCCTTCCTGCTACAACCACAGTGGACGCTCCAGCATTCCAGTCCATCTTTGTTATAATAATAGAGAACTGTCTCTCAATCTTGTGATGATGTTGATGATAAGGATGATGACAATGATGGTGCATGTTGATGCAGCATGCCCTAAGCACACGGTTCCCCACATTTATGCTTTAATCTGATGCATAAACAGTGTGACCTACTTTAGAGTAATACTTAAACCAGGTAGCCAAAACCAGCAGGGTGATTAGTCAACCTAACAGCCTCTCCAAAAGCTTTTGGGTACACATGTGCCTTTAACTGAAGTTGCATACACTTGCATTGACATGATCCTAATCACTCCACTGTAAAACACACTGACAAACCCCTATAAAAGCAAACTGGTGGTGTCCGGTACTTCCTGCTCTATCCAAAAACACCAAAATCGGCTTGAAAGCACATTTGGACAGAGACAGGCTAGCTGTTTCCCTCTGTTTCAAGTATTTTCGCTGAGCTAAGCAAACCAGATGCTGGCCATACATTGAATGGACAAATATCAGAGTGGCATCAATTTCTCATCTACGTCTCTGCAATAAAGCAAACAAGCGTTTTTACTAAAATGTCAAACTAGTCCTTAAAAAAGCTGCTTCAGAGCAATAAGGTTATTGCTCAAATTAATTTAAGCTTACACATAAAACAAATAGGCACATAATATGTAAGATTTCACTCAGGAAATAACTTTGAGACATAGTCTGTCAAAGTTTTCCTTTATTAAATGGGACTGCATGAGTCCAGGCTGTTGCAAAAACAGTCATGGAAAAACAATCACAGCCTACCAGGTATTTTTTTCAGGAGGCGACCGATTTTAAGCGCCCAAAGATCCTGGGACCTCAAGAAACCCCGCTGCACTGTGGGTGTCCATAAGGTTTCATAATTAAAGTAGATGAACTCAGAGAATGACTCATTCTCCAATTACTGTGTGAACACCTCCCATTCATTTTCGCTTTATTGACTTCAGATTACAAGAGGGGCCAGAAGTATTTAACACCTTCTTTTGCTGCTGTCAATGATGCATACTGAGGCTAATGCCTCTGCCATCTTAGAATTTATGAATGTGGAAAAAAGAGGTTTATGATGAATATGCTGTTATACGTTGAAAGAAGTAAACAGTTGCAACAAAATAAATAGAAATTCTGTTATTTTCAGTGGGGTTATTGCCCAAGTGTGTCTGCATGTACGCAAGATGTCATTGACCCTTGACTTTGTTTCTTGTAGAAGATCAATTGCTTTCCTAAGACCGGGCACAATCTCCTGTAGTCCGCCGCTGACATCTCCATAAAGCTGAGGAAAGGGGAAAAACTAGAAGTCAAAGTAACAGCAATCATTCTAAAAGCCACATCTTTAGATTTATTACTGCTCAGGGAAAAGAGAAAAAGGCCTCTGTGTGCGTCAGCCAAAGAGAGCATGAGGCTACCTTCACTGTTTACCTGTCCACCTGTCTAGTGGAAAAACAGAGAAAAAGACCGACATGTAAATTCAGCAGAAATTTGGTGAAAAATTGCATATCAGGGAGAGATTATTTAATTTATCATGGGTTTAGCAGATATAAAAGAAATCTTGTTAGGGGCTTTGGTGTCTGGTTTTGCCTTCAATCTCAGAGTTTAATCGTATGTTTGGATCATTTCTGAAACTTCCTCCACTCTCCTTTTCATCTCCTCTTCTTACTCGGCAGCAGACTGCAAACTTCAGTGTTAGTAGCTACTGTTGCTAATAAATACAGACGGCCTTCAGCCTTTATCCAGACAGAGACTCTCAGGAGAATGGCACAAAAAATGAATGGCTTGATTCAATGATGACAACTCACATGATGAAAAACTACGGTTTATGCACTGATCTAGTCTCTGCTGAGTGCAAATAAATTGTGTTAGGAACCAACTCAATGTTTGCACTGGCTTTATCCTTTACATACTTGAAAGTCAGGCTTCGGAGATATGCATCATGGGAACTGCTCTGTGACAGCTTGTGAGTCCCGTCCTGTCCTCCTCATGTCGGGAGGATGTTGTGAGGTTGAGGAGAATCACATCTAATCTGTCCAAGGACAACCTGCTGGGAAGGTCCCCTCTTAATTTGTCTTCCCGCTGCTCTGCAACTGGCTCTTTGCCATGTTTTAAAGTGAATCTGAACAGTCAAAATGTCTCTCTGTGTCTCGCCTCCATCTCTCACTGTCGGTACATGGGGGAGAAGCAGAAGGTACAAAGGACGAAGTTGGTCGCCTTAAAATTTGGCAATGAGGATAATGACAATGACTGAGCAACCAGTCATTGCTTTAAAACAAAAAGAAAGTGAGAAAACATGTGACAGAGGCCCTTTAAAGTGTGATGTTAAAATATTAACTTTTAGCTCAGCAACTGGAGATCGTCTGCCTATTCTGCTCAGTTCATGTGTGCCACTAGCATATTTAATGAATCCTCGTTTGGTGCAGAGTTCAGTCAAGTTTTATATAAAATATCACACTGCTATTTAAATTCTGTGTATGTTCTCCAATCAGAAACCTGTGCACTAACCTTTATTATCAACTCCCTCTGTCCATTCAACAAAATTGTTTTATCAGTTACTGACTTAACGTCTAATTACTAGCTTTTTCTTTCAACCGTTTCGTATGGTCTTCATCAGCAGGTGGAGATGCTCAGTTGCCATGGGAATGGATGTATTGAAAAGTGAGTTTACGTTCCGAAAAAAGGCGATATGCCTAATGTGGATTATGGAAATATAAACAATACTGAGTTGCAGCAAACCAGAAGACTATGTCATAGTGTTGAAAAAGACAGTTAGTGGACCTTGATCAAGGATTGTTTGGTCAAACTACTGTTTACAAAGTCAGGAATTAACGTCGATGCTTAGTTTAAGCAGTGTTTATCCTCAATAATGAGATATAACTCCAAAAACACGGGCTACCAAATGACTAATCACGAGTTGCCTTTTAGACCTTTAAAAATAAATAAATCCCTGTTTATCTCTGTCCTTTACTGATTGTGATGAAACACTTGATACTTAGTAATACAAAGCGGAGATGAGTCATCACCACTCCCCCAAAGCAGTTAATTAGTAAGCACATCGGGCTCTCAAGGAGACAAACACAGTCAAGCACCTTATCATAAAGTGAAGGATCATGACACCATTAAATGTGGTTTTATAAATGCTCCTTTATTAATAATATGAAATTTAAGTTAAAAAAAAACAATCAAGACAACCTGAACAAGCTATAGGTTAAATCTGAGGTCTGTGCTGCCATCTGCTGTCGATATGTCTTAGCACATTATGAGATGAAATTCATTAATACGGGTGGAATAGATGACAGGCTATTGTCTGTTTCATGTTTAAAAGAATATATGTTTTATGAGCAGCCTGCCCGGATGCATGTGTTTATGAAAGGAGTATAATGAAGAATATACAAACATTTTATTTAAGGTATTTTCACAGTGAGGACTAGTTCAAAAGTGAACATTAACTACTTGTCTACACAGGTAGAAAATGTAACTGCTTCCAATTGACATTTGTCCCACACTGTGCATGCAAAACACTTTTGCACCAGAAAATTACTATGTTTCTTTTTATTACTAAAGGAGCTATTGTAACTGCTGTGCTCACTTCAGCACACTGTTGAAACAGAGTAAAGAGTTGTGGGTTTTTAAGACAGACATTCAAAATATCAAACAGCTTTTTGTCCAATAGTTTTCTTTTCCTCACACACATATTATACTTTAATAAAGTAACAAACTATATTAGTAATAAAAGGAAAAGTGCTAAATATGCAGTCAAATGTCTGTATGTTAAATATTACATTTGATTATTTGTTTTTGGCTCTGAAAGGTTGTAGAGGGGAAGTATAAAGTAGCATTAAAAAATACTACCAAAAAGCACCTCAGAAATGTTCTCAGTTACATGCCACCACTGCCTATTACTCATACAAATCTTGCTAAATTTTTTCTAATCTAACCCGCAGCAATTTTGGAGCTCTATTTTGAGATTGATTTGGAGGTTGCACTGTCAAAATTGCAATCAGGGCCGTTGCAATTTATTCTTCTCTCTCCACTTTCCCTTTTATAAAAAGTGTTTCTCCACTAAATTAAACATATATCATCAGTATGTTCAGGTAATCGTGCCAGCAGTGTATAAATCTTAAAGTGACAAAGGATACTTTTTGTCCAGTTATTATGATCTTTTCATGCAGGTGTTTGGTTTTTGGACTTTTCTACAGGAAAATGTGTGCTTGTGCAGAAAAAGCACAACTTACTCCTTTGCATCAAGAAACAATAGTATCCACCTGCAGTGTAACTCGGTTAAATGTATGGGAGAGATATCAAACAGTTTTGCAATTGTAGGCTGTTCTTCTTTGTTTCTTAATAGCGGTTGGCATCCAAACATTTGCATTACCACAAACTACTTTTTAAACTTCAACTTCCGACTACTCTGACATAAATTCTCTCTACTTTCCAGGTGTTTGGGAGGCAAACGTTTCTCTCAACTGCTACTGCACACCTTCTCCCAGAACTCACACTAGCTGCATCTATAATAATGTCAATTTTCTAAGATGTCCTTTCTACTCCAGCAGTAAAGTAAATTACCATGGCAAAAAAGGCCAAAACCTTCACCTGATCTGACCTGAGCGAATTGTCCTTCTTGTCTCACACAATATATTGGTCTACCTACTTCCTCGTTCTTATGTCTTTTCTCAGATCTAACACTGATTATTTATGTCTCCTTTGATAGCCTTTAAGACTGCACAATTCCCTTTGCAAAGAAGTCTTTGGTTATTTCAACATCCATTCTCATGTAGCAGAGGAGCCAGGTGTCAGCAATCAACAAATTACTGCCTGACTCATATAAAAGCAGCATTCTTTGTTTCAGTGTTTAGCTGCTGTCGCAACTGGAAGGAAGTGCAGAATACTGGTGAGTGTTTGTTAAGTTTGATGTGGGTTTACTGCAAGAGCAATGAGTTTATTGTTTCTTATATTGTGTTTTATAAGACAGTGTTTGCTCTGATGTTGAAACATGACCCCTAATTCTGTAGGCCTTAATTTAAAACCCAACAGCTGTTTTAATGATTCTCTTCTCTAGTTGGAGAATCAAATATATTAAATTGATTTATTTCTTTTTTCAGATTAAAGATGTCTGGCCGTGGAAAGAAAGCTGCACCCAAACCAAAATCTCATGTATCCCGGTCTGCCAGAGCAGGGATCACTTTCCCAGTGGGCCGTATCCACAGGTTTCTAAAGAAGGGCCACTACGCCGAACGAGTTGGCAACGGCGCAGCAGTATACTTCGGAGCCGTCCTGGAGTATCTCTGCGCAGAAATCCTGGAGCTGGCAGGAAATGCCTGTCGTGACAACAAGAAGCACCGCATCGCTCCTCGCCACATCTTGTTGGCAGTGAAAAATGACGAAGAGCTCAACAGACTGCTGGCAGGGGTCACGATCTCGGAAGGTGGCGTCATCCCGAATATCCAGGCAAGCCTTCTTCCCAAGAAGACTAAGGTGTCTAAGGATGACAGCCCAGCCAAAGATGTTGAGTCCCAAGAGTTTTAATTGTGAATGTACAAGTTTTTGCAAATGTTATATATTAAAGTTATTTTTTTTAAACTGTGCTTTTATTATTTCTTTACACTTGTTGAGCAAGCAGAAGTCTGGGGAAAATTGTCAACCAATGAGTGGGACTAGCAAAGGAAGTGTGCTTTATTTTCATCTTTGTGTAGCTGAGGAACTTTCTTTGTTTTTTGAGGAATCTAGTGAATCTTGCTCCAGTGGCCCTACTGTCTTAAATATCAACTTGCAGACAGTGCACAAGGCCATTGAAGTTGCCATTGATGCAGTTTTACTTTTTGGCCCTTGCTCCAATGATCTGTGCTGAAATCTTGATCAAAATGTTACCCTTGTGAAGACCTTCTGTTGGCAGTAAGGAATGACTGGCAACTTGAACTGTTGGAAGATTTTGTGCAGGCCAACATTTTCGTTGCTTTTCAGAGAAGAGGTGGCTTACCGCAAACATTTTTAATTGTTAATCTCTGAATTATAATTTTGTTGGGTAACTGCTACAAAATTCCTGCTCCCAATTACATTATTGGAAATCTGGAACAAAGGTTGATCTGGCAAGGCGGTTTGGGAACTTCCTTGTACCTCGCAAATGGTTGCCCGTGTGTGGTTTTAATAAAACTACCTCAGACACATTTCACACCAGATAGCCTTAAAACATTTGACGCCCTGTGCCCCATCTAAAGTCAGGATTTGAACAAGTTTTGTCAAAAGACTGTACCGAAACAACCGGAAGGAGAAGTTTGGGAATAATTACCATAAAATGAAATGCCACAGAAACTTGTACGGCAGTAAGATTCGTGTATGTTTAATATTCTTGACCTTTTATTTCACTGCGTTCATTGAATTATAAGATGGCTCAAACAGAAAAAATATCAATCAGATAATTTGGGATATTTTTTAACATTTGTCTATACAGTACCAGTCAAAAGTTTGGACACACCTTCTCATTCAACTACTTTGAAGAATCTAAAATATAAAACATATTCTGGTTTGTTGAGCATTTGTTTGTTTTCCACATAATTCCATATGTGTTCCTTCATAATTTGGATGTCTTCAATATTAATCTACAATGTGGAAAAAAATAAAAATAAAGAAAAACCATTGAATGAGAAGGTGTGTCCAAACTTTTGACTGGTGTGTGGCAATTATATTTTTGGAGTGAAATAATTACAATAAAAGTAACCAACCCTGTTAGAACTATTTTGTAAACTAATTCCTCCCCCCAAAAACAATGTTTAAATGTCTTATTTATATGTTTTTAAGCAACCGTCTGTAACAGTGCGTCTGTTGAACGTGCCCCCGTGGGTCACGACGTGCTGACGTCAGACGTGTGAACAACAAACAGTTGTTGGACTTCAACAAGCTAGCGAGTGGAAACGCTGCACAAAAACAGGTTCAACGTACTTCTCCCCGGATAGAGAAACACCTACGAAACCCGTGCGGTCGGAAAATCTTTTCATAATCTCGTCGCAATTAGCACCGTGTGTACCGGGGCAGGTGTAGCCCTGCGCCGCGGTTATTACAGCCACTGAGACATGATCACTGCGCGGAGTGTGACGCCTGTTTTTTTCTGGCTGCCGCTGGTCGACGGCTGTGATGCGAGCCGAGCAACACGACAGAGGGTGAGACGGGTACAGAAACGTGTGTGTGTGTGTATATATATATAAATATATATATCTGTGTTGGCAGAGAAGAATGGACTTTGTCGGGGAGAAACGCACGGGCTCACGTAGAGAAGCGGGCACGCGACCACACACGGGCCTGCACGTCATCGTCGGGGAACAACTTTAGCACCCGAGCTAACACTAGCCTCACGTTGATGCGGATCGGTCGGGCTGTTGTGTCTCTGCTGAGGACCGCTCGCCTCGGTCCGCCGCCCTGCTCTTCTTGAGGACCGTCGGTGATGTGCTGACGACGGGGCGCGACGGGAGCCGACAGACATCGTGAGGTGGTTTGTCTGTCCTTCAACAAAGTTGCCTGGTTTTGGCACAAGGATCATTACTGGGATCTGTTTCACTCAAACGTCACGTGTTTCTTGTAGTGATATTTGTGTGAAACTGCACTTTAATTAGCTGGTTGTTTTTTTTTTTGTTTTTTTTTAATGATGCACCAAAGTCACCTGTGATTTTTTTTTTTTTTTTTTTTTTTTTTTTTTTTGGGGGGGTGGGGGTTGTGAAAAGTATTATTTAATTCACACCAAATACATAAAACTAGTTAAAATATAGGTATAATTTTCCCAATTGCACTTCAATATAATTTGGTCAATAAAGGCCCAGGATAAGGTTGTTGTGGGACAAAGGCAAGAGACAGGCTTATCCGTGTCAGTTGGTTCCTAGTTACTGTTTAACCTAACACCCAGGCTGTCTGGCACAGTTACAATCTTGAGTTTCACTGGAAATGAAAACATGAATATCGAAGAGCAGTGTCTAGATTTGTGCAATGTCAAGACCAAAAACAATGTGGACGATGATCACAACACTACCAACAACACAGAAGGGGTCACCCCCCGGATCTCTGAACTGATGACGGACAGTAACACGGAAAAACAAAACATTGTTCCCACAGAGGCCTCCGAAACGTACCTTATGCCTCAGCTCACTGACAACCTTCAAGCGGTTGAGGAGGACAACCACCAGGCACAGGACACACTGGAAATTGATGAGGTCAATGGAAATAGAAAGAGCACGGATCAAGACACCCCTGCGGTAGTGAATCCCACTGACTTGATCTTTTCTAATGATGAGCAGCACAAGGGTGATATTGGGGTGGAGAAAATGAAGGAAGATAAGGACGCTGACCCCGCTATGTTTGTTGTGGAGGAAGAGGATGATGGTGGGGACATGGACATAGGTGTGGATCTGAGTCTCGATGAGAGTGGTGTGTTGGAGGCGGAATCGACAAATGATGCAGCATTCGTGGACAATACTTTAGACTCGGAGACCACGTCTCAGGATGTCCCAACTGGCAGCACGGGAGATAACCCGTCGGCTGCCACCCAGACCAGCAGCACAGAAGCCTCGGCCACGGACCAAGCTGGACTGTACCCTTCTGTGGAGGAGGGGGATGATCAACACAAACCAAGTGGCAAACGGGTGACGTTTCCCTCAGATGAGGATATTATCTCTGGAGCAGTGGAGCCCAAGGATCCCTGGAGACATGGTAATACTGTGTTTCTGTTTCTGCACGCCTGTATGTGTGAATTACTTTCTATTTATTCTACTTGTCTATAGTGCCTGTATGAACATGTCACTTGGACATTGTTTGCCAGGATTAATTCTCCAGTCTTTAAACAGCATATTTCTCCAGCTCCATATCTAATTCAGATTGGGTTATGTGACCTGACATGGTCCATATTCTATGTGTAGTCGTTAAAAAGGTGATTGGTGGATGTGTGTTGACACTGATTCATGAGAGGTAAGTTGATGTACGTTGTTTTTTTTAGGAATATTCTTTTGTGTTTACTTGTCATCTCTTGCACGATCACACTACAGTGCAATAAGTGCAGTTCTTTTCTTACTTTAAATAGTTAAATAATTATAATTATAGCTTAGTCTAGCTGTACTTCCCCAGCAGCCAAATTACACCTATGTATCTTAATAAAGGCCCAGGCCTCTGCTCTATTCCATAGTATGAGTGGATCCCACCACTCCTTGAGGTGTGCCTTTTTATTCTGTCGGATCCTGTTTGTTCAGTGAGAAAATGTCAAAAGGAAGCTCATGCAGGATATGGCGCTGCCTTTTGTTGTGTAGAGATAAAGTACCCAATCTTAAAAAGTGCAGCAAAATTAAAAGCTACTTTTTCACCATCTTCCATGTAATAATAAGCCTATATTTTACAATAAATGCTATATGTTTAAGTAAAAACTTTTTGATCCCCAGGAGGTGAATTTAGCACCACAGCAGCACATAGACAATAGATAATATATATTTTTTATCTGTTTTTTTCTGTCTAATTCCTCTTATTAAAAGTTATAATGCTTTAGTATACAGTTGTTTCATGTTTAATTCATTTTTAAAAAATTTTTTTATCAACTTGCAAATCTTGAATGATCTGACCGTGACTCGCACGCACCGCCATCTGTTGTGGAGTTGGGCTTCATTGCATAAACTGACCTACAGTCATAGTGTGACAACTGGCGTTTGCTCACAGTACTGTGACGGAAGTCAACATAGTTACACAGATTACAATCAGAGAGGATGCCAAATCTGTTTATCTGGACTAGGCTTTATACTTTCACCCTTACAGTTTATTTTGGACCTGTGTGGTTTTGAGGGGAAGCCAGTGACAGTACAGTTTTGTTTTGTTTTGTTGTGGTGTATAAAGCCAAAAATGTAGGCCAGGACAAATCAAGGGTCAGTGATGGGAGATCTCCAGTTGGGGGAGGGTGAGTAGAAAATAAACAAAACTGCCTCATGTTCAGCTAAATATGAATTGTTCTACTAACACCCCTGCAATTAGTCAGATGGCCATTTAGAAAGACATTTTTGTTTTTCCCCCCCATTTGTGCTCACACATGTAGCTGCATGGTACTCTGATTTATATTCTTCCAACTCAAAATAATGTACCTTGTTGCATCCATGAACCTCACTGCTTGTCACATAATGCTGTTGCTGTTCCAAATGTTTCTGTATACATTTTCAGTGCACATGCCAGTGCACATGCCAGGTAGTAAATTGGACATGAAATATCACCAGCCAAACTCCACGGGGACACAGTACAACCAAGTTAACCAAGGTTTCTTATGAAAACAGACAGACAAGTATCTAAAGGACCAATGATCTGTGGCTCAGATTAATTATCACAGTACACTTATCATGTAGTTTATTTAAATTCCAAAGGTTGAACTGATTGTGCGGTTGATATGGAGGCAGACAGACAGTTGATGGCAGTGAAGTTATCACATGGTACAGTGTGTTCAGAAGGTAATGTGGGCAGAGGTGATTATATCATGGTACATTTATTAGAACAATTTAAAGTCCAATCGATCATCGGACAATCCGACGATACAATCATTTGAATTCCAGAAACTCAAACTCTCAAAATTGTATCCAACTACTGGACATTACTGGCCATGTTATCCTTATGCACAATCTGCATTTGCATTTGTTCATATATTTATCTTAAATTTTGATTTGATAAAATCCACAATAATCATTATTCTTGCACTGTTTTTACTTTGTAACTTATTTTTAATCACTTTACATTTGCATTACCTTCATTAGCAGATACTCTATTATATTAAAACTCTCTGTAGTAGTTCTGGTGGGTAGGCCATCACTTCACTGCCGTGTTTTTATTCTTATGTTTTTATTCCTGTGTGTATCGGTGTTTTGTCGCATGAGCTAGGATGCCTAAATTCCCCTCTGGATCGATTAAAGTATCGATACAATGTTTATACTATGTTTTTAGACCTTTTTAATACATATCTTCATTCTCAATTGCTTCCAGACCTCTGAATTTTCAACAACTCAAATAGACCTTTGGTTGTTTGTTAACAGCAAATCTTGGATTTAAACAACTCTCTAGGTGAGTTTAAAAACGTCACCATTCCGTAGAAGATGGATGCTTTTAAAAGCCCATTAGACAACAAAAACACTTAAGTTTGTGATAGCAGGATTTTACAACCATGGAAAGTTATGGCAACAACTATTTTTATCATTCATCACAACCATTTTGAGATGAAGTACAACATTCAAGTTACTGATTCTTTTTCTACAGTTCAATTTTTCAGGGAAAAGTGTCACTGTTTTGACGCTGACCGTTTGAATGGGCTACTGTGTCATTTAAAAGCTAACAGCACATACAAGTTTATAAGTTAGGAAAACAGGTGGTCAACCCCTTTTTAGATAATTAGATAATCATATTTAATAACCGACGAAGCCTGATGATTACTATAGGCACATTTGCTTAATAACCTGACTGCTCTACCAGTTAGTCAAAGGTGAACTCCCTTAACCTTTAGGTTCACCTAGATATCTTTTCCTTTGTCCTGCTTCTGCCGTCTATCTTTAGGACAAAGCTCACATGTGGGACCTGCTATTTGAATGTGTGTGTGTATGTCTGTGTTTCTGAGGCAAAGTCCAAAAATGAAATGTATCTCAACCTCCACTCCAAGGCCCTTCATGTTTTGTTAGGAGCACTATGCCGCAATAGCTCCATGATCCATCCAGACCCTTTATCTGCAGATCTAGTGTCGGGTTCTCTTGGGTCCCTGTCTTATGTCATCTGTCAGAAACAGAACAGTGAGCTCAGAGCCTGGAGCTCTATCCATGCACACCATGAGTTACTGCTAAGAGCAGAGGGAACAGTTTGTGAGATGGGTATTGAATGTTCGCAAACCAACATATATTTGGTTAATAGCGGTCACGAAATGAGCCCCTGACATGAAAGCTGCGGTTCAAAATGAACACCTGAGATTAAAGAGGGAACCGAGTCGGGGGAGCAATAGCAGCCGGATGGGGAGTTAGATTTCCATTTCTTCCTTGGCACTCATTTTTCCAGAATTGATTTCCAGTTTTGTGGCATCCTCTAGCATACAATGTGGAGGCTAGAGTTTACACTCAAAAGACCCGTCATATTGTACTCGAGAGTTACATTTTATCGACAGTTGTAAAATATGTCCATGTCATCTTGCTCTGAGTTAGATCATATCTTTCCTAGAACTCTTTTTTTTTTCTTTCTCCCTGTTGAGACTTGAGGGGCGCCTGTTCCTTCCCACCAGGTCTGGGCAAACACTACATCATATCCTGAGATTCCTGAACTTCCCAACATGCTGCGTTGCTTCCCCTGCTCCCTTCACTTCTCTTCCCCTATTTCTCCTCCTTCCTGGCGGGTCAAAGAACAGCAAAGCATGCGGGTGCAAAAGCAGTAGATCCTACTGGAAGCATGGCATAGTATATTTTATTTAATCAGACTAATAAGCCACTGCAAACACTCTTCAATGCAGAGAAAGTGTGTGTGTGTGTTGAGTTAAATGTTGTTTTTTACGGCAGCCGTAGAGAACAAAAGAGCATGGTAGAGTACTTTAACGTGGTTGTAATACACCTTTTGTACAAATGTGTTGAAGCCTAATACTTGCAGTGCAGACAATTAATTCACATTGATGACTGGTTATCCTGCAGGCAGCCAAGCTGTTTGGCCTACGTGCAGCTCCGTCTCATGTCCTCAGACCCAAGGCCCACTTGGCACCAGGTTATTAGAGGCTCTGTGACCCATGAAATGTTATGTGTTGTGGCTGTGGACCAAGTTACATAGTGATAAGCAAAGCTTTCAGGTTACAGAATGGACAAAGGCTTTGAAAACCTAGAAGTTGGATTATTTCACGCTAGAGGCACGTCAGTACTGGACTTTCTGGGCCAAAGCCAATTGAGGAAAAAAGTCCTGATTAACTTTTCTGAGGTCCTCGATAAATGGACAAAGTGTTGAGAGCACTGTTAATCCTCTGACACACCTTTACATACTATTTTAAAAACAACATGGCTTCAAATATTTGAGTGTTAAAAATCCGCCAAATTAGCATGGTCAAATGTTAGTTGATAACGCCATTTTTCGAATAGATGTCATCAAAATCCTATGTCCCTTTGAAAACATCTAAAGAAACAAAGTTCACACTATTACTGAGGCAAAGAATGCATGGAAATAGAAATCGTTTGAGGATAACAAAGCTGATGACTATGGTTTAGTTTTTGAAATGAATGAAAACCGCTTGGGAACATTGCAGAAAGAAATGCACCAATTGATTGAACACTGGTTGAAACTGTCTTATTGTAAGCTGATCGGACATTGACCGGGGGGTTTATGCGACTATCATCTTGTCTTAAAAAAAAAAAGCTACTTGTTGGCTTCTGGAAACAAGTGATGATTTTTCATCCTGTTCAAATGTCTGAGTGGGATTTTCTGTCCTTGTCAAACAGTAATTTATACTCTTATCACTCCTAAGGAGGCTGGTAGTGAAAAATGTTGCATACACATTGCCCAAATTGCCCCCTCATTTATAAACTGGAGCATACAACTGTTGTTTGCTCATGTCACTCTCCATCTGGACTGGCACCCTCTCTTTTTCAGACACAGGCCTGGTTTCATGTGGGAGACAGTTTAAAATGGCTGCTCTGTTTTTTTCGTTTTTTTGACAATCAACATAGTTCAACATGACAAGACACAAGCTGCTGTTGATGCACACTTACTTCTTACTGTTTTCAGTATTGTGCAAATAGCCCTAAAACACCATGTTGTCTTAGAGCAGTGATGTGAAATATGGGGGAGGTATTGTCATTTTTTTCCAGATTCCGCCTCAGTCTAACCGGAGCGCTGTCTGTTAATTATTGATCTGCACACGGCCACTTGGAATCGATTCCAGAGTGTTTGCATAATTACTCTCCTGCAAAGTCTGAATGTTTCCTGAGCCACATTATTAGAAGCCATCACTTTGTTCACTTTTAACCCGCTGCCCTCGTACAGACCAATGCTTATGCAGTGTGATCAGTAGTTTAAACCCTTTGGTTGATCTGTTCCTCTCTCTTCTAAAATGCAAACATCTCTCTCTCTTTATGTTTACCCACTGCCACCGTCTTGTCATCCTGCCTGGTGGTAGAGGCACACTGTGGCAGTAGCCCAATCCTCTCCGCCCCACCTCTGAACAGCCAGGCAGCTTACTGTCATGTGCGAATGACGCTGCTGTCACCATCCAACGCATAGCCGTGTGAAATGGCAGGAATGGTACTGGAGACAGGCCGAGGGGGGCTATTTTGAACACTGGCACTTGCATGTTAAGTAGGAGTGGGCGATTTGGTGTTCCACCCACAACATACTCACATCTATCTCTGGAAGTTTGCCCACAGACTTGTGATACATTGTGGTGTATTTTGAAATCCCAACCACTGCAAAATTTAAGTGATTTTCCTGTTTTATTTCTTTAGACTACGTCCATACTATGCCAGCTTAATCACAAAATGATGTTTATGTAACAGGAAAATGACTAAACAAAACTTTTTTCTCTGCCTCGTTTATGCATGTTGGTAGACTAAACAACAGTCTCTGACCTCTCTTATTTCCGAAAATTCAGTTTTCCTCTTCCGAGCTTAAAAAGCCAGTCTGTGCTATCAGATTCATCCACGATGGAGACCGTGTTCTAAAAGCACATATTTTTGGCTGCATAAAACACAAGGTGTGTATCAAAAGATAAAACGGATTCAGATTATCATTTTTTATCCCATAGAGCAGGGGTCTCAAACTCGCGGGCCAATTGCGGCCCGCTAGACGATATTTTGTGGCCCCCACCTTAATATGAAAGTTTAATGTTAGTGCGGCCCGCGAGTTTTATATGAATGGCACTTTACAGTGTTGTGTGCGGAGCTGAACGAACCTACCAATCACGGTGGGGTATATGGCTCTCGGGGGCGGGACATCGACCGGGCTTGATGCAAGCAGAGAAACATTTCTCAATGAGTGACAGTTACAGGAGCGTTGCCATGGAGAGTTTTCTTCCGTGCCTGGCTGGCTGCCTCGTTTCTATGAGGCAAACGCGGACATTCGTCCCAGCGTGCTGCGTTCACAACACCTCCAAAAAAAAGTTTTTTAAGTTGCTGCCCAGCGGGACATTATACGTATATATGTCTCTCTCTGACAAAATAAATCAAAGTGATGCGTACGCGCGAGATAAAAGAAAAGTAAGAAAATAATGTAGCCTAATGTGGTCTGCAGTCACATACCGACACCTGTCCGTCGGCAATAACAGTCCCCGATAAAGCAGAAGAGCTGCTGAGTTTGTGTCCAATGCACGGCCGCACCACAGCCAAGGATATATTTCAGGAGCTGTGCGAACAGACTGGTGGGCATTACCACGGATGGAGCCCCGTCTATGACCGACTGGTAGCGCTGGTTCAAAGAAAGTTAGAGGAAAATGCAGATCCAGCAGTCGTTCTGCACTGCATCGTACACCAACAGGCACTGTGCAGCATGTCATGTCTGTTGTCCTGAGATGTATCAGTTACATCAGGTCCAGGAGTTTACAGCACCGCCAGTTCAGGGCCTTTTTACAACATATGGTGATGTACTTTACTTTAGTAAAAGTACATAATTTAGTAGTGTCCTGAAGAGATTTTTTGACTTAAGAGCAGAAGTGAAGAAATTCATGGAAGATGACAGAATGGATGTTCCTGAACCTGATGATCCAGGGTGGGTTATGGACCTTGCATTCCTAGTGGACTTAACACAGGAGCTGAACATCCTTAACCTGAAGCTCCAGGGCCCTGGTCAGCTTATCACTGCAGCTTATGAAAATGTGAAAGCCTTCTCCGCTAAACTGAAATTGTGGAAAACTCAGCTTTCTGTAAAATATCTCAGCCATTTCACAACATGCAGGTCTCTCGTGGAGGAGGGCACAGCCTTCAGTGGTGGTGAATATGCCTGTGCTAGTGAAAACCTTCTGCAGGAGTTTGATCAGCGTTTTGCTGACTTCAAGGCACGCTGTGACACTTTCCAGCTGTTTGCTGACCCCTTCTCAGCTGATGTGGAGAGTGTCCCAAGTATGTTGCAAATGGAACTTATTGACTTGCAGTGCAACAGCGATCTAAAAGCTAAATTCAGAGAGGCACAGGGAAAAGCAGACATGACTGGACAATTCATGAGAGAATTACTTCCATCCTTCCCTGAGCTGTCAAAAATGTTCAGTCGGGTAATGTGCCTTTTTGGAAGCACGTATCTGTGTGAAAAACTTTTCTTGACTATGAACTTTAATAAATGCAAGTACTTAGTGATGCCCATGTTGAAGCTGTACTCAGAGTTTCTACTGTAACCTTGATCAGGGCAAATGTTGCTCAGCTGTGTGAGCAGAAGCGCTGCCAGGTCTCTGGCAAGAAATAGAATAAAGCACAAATGTATTCAGGGATTGTATGTGTTGGTTCAGTGCAATGTTTCAATAAGTTATTAAAAACATGGAAATAAAAAAGTAAATTTTCAAAAATATTGCGCTTTCTTGTAGTGCTTGAACGTTGAAGTGGCCCTCCTATGAGACGACAATACCAGCAGTGGCCCCAAGCCAAATTGAGTTTGAGACCCCTGCCATAGAGTATGAATCGATCATAGTTGAAGGACTACATGATTTAGAATTTTCTCCATCCATGCTTAAGAAACTTTATCTGATAATGCATGTCAAACTAATAAATGAGCTACTGACCCACAGACTGAAATGGTCTCCGTCACCAGGACAACAAATCACACCCGACGTCATCCTTCAGCTAAAACACGGTGGATTATTGGACACCTGGCCTCCATTTGTCTTCTATATTGGAGCACCTTTTTTGAACTGCTTGCTGGGAATAATTTCCTCTTTAAAGCATGTAGCCTGTCAACACTGGTTTCTCTTTGGTAACCTTTCCTTACAGACATTTAACCTGATAAATGTTGTCTAAATGATCAATTCAAGGTCACTTTTCAGACACCTCACACTTTCTATCATTTCAGTATTTAGCTTTCCCTCCTCTCAGTATGCTAATCCTTCCAAAGGATTGGTTGTCCGCTGTCTAAGAGTAGTATTAGCTGCTACATAACAATTTGTCGAAGAATGAACTAGGTCAGTCAACAGGCTGACTGTCTTTTCAGACCACAGTTTTTCTCTCTTAGGTTGTTGTTGTTATGCAACTACTATTCTGTGCTGAGACCGCTGCTGTCTATGCAGCCCCAGATGTGTGCAGACAGAAGGTCAGGTGTTTATCTGCAGTAGCTTGACTGAGGCTGGTACAGTCTTCACCACATTTCCAGTCACTGCCAACGTTTTTCGTAGCCCTCCACATACAGATTGTGCTGTATCGTTTTTAGCTAGTGAAGCCAGACTGTGCATACTAGTGTGAACGGAAGAAATTCAAGACATTATGCCAGTTGTTCCTTTTTTTTCATTGAAATTCTCTTTTTTGCCAAGTCTTTCGGTCATCAGTCTGTCTTTCTCTGCAGATAGTGTTGCGTCTTCCTCTGCACACATGCAAACACTTGTCTTTGCTTGTTTCCCGTTTGGTGATGGAGTGAGGGCAGAAAGAGCATTACTTGAAGACTGTGTGTTTGCACTTTGTTTCTTGTCAGCTAGACAAAGAATAAGAGTGAGTGATGAAGACACAAATATGGCAAGGCTGAGGAGGATAATCAGACTGCACTCAAATGCCCTTTTCAACAATTTTAGATGTAATGTAGTTTACTGAGCGGTTCAACACAAAACTAAATTGGACTACAACAAAGCTGCGTCAAACTGCGACTTCCTGGTCGTGCAAAATTATCTTTTGCATTTACAAACGTCTGTTTGGTAGGTGAGGTGCCAGCTTGTTTTCACTACCTTTTTGAAAATAATAATCAGATGTTTTTACAAAGCCCTAAAGGTTTGGCTTCAACATCAAGTGCTCTCAAATAACTTAATAAGAAAATAGTTAGAGCCCACCCCTTGCATGTTTCTTTTAGATATTTTCCAAAAAAGTCTGAAAGCAGTGGAAAAGTCTTTTCAGAGATTTCGAGAAGGGGAGGTGTCCTTTTTGCCCAATTTCTTTGTGACTTTCCAGAATAAGCTACAATGCTGCTTTATGCATAATCTGCCCAGGTGTGCATTGGTATAAAAAAAATAGTCAGAGCTCAAAGTCTTTCACAAACTCTTCACAATCCAAACAATCCGACTTCCTCCCCCTTGTTTTTTAACTAAACCATACACACACACACACACACACACACACACACACACACACACACACACACACACACACACACACACACACACACACACACACTAGGAAATGCCACAACTTGTGCACTAGGATTTAATGCCGGGAAACTGGATGCCAGGGAATTAACTACTTCAAAAGAAATATACTAAAACAAGAAAAACTAATTACGCTCTAGTCATAAAGCAAAAAAGCTGAAGATATAGTTTTGACTATAGAAATATGTAAATACTTTACAAGTGGCTGCTGTCAGCAGACCGCGGTGCAGCTGCGCTCCTTGGACTGCAGGATATGTAGAATATAGAATCCATCTCCGCTTAATAAAATGACTTTCAAGCTGCACGCAAACTTAATGTTATCAATCAATTTGTTTGTCACATTAAATCGTACAAGGTTCAACTCCAGTGAAACGCAATCCCATCAGCTCCTTTAACTTCTGCATAAGAGATGCGAGGATCGCATTTATATTCACTGGATCGGGTGTGTTGGGTCATAAAAATTACCATTCTGATTATAGCGGATGGGCTTTGGGGTGGAAAATATTATACATCATTAAAAAGGATTATATGAATTATGACACCCTCTCTAACATAGCAGAGCAGTGCTGCTGCTGAGCGACAGTGCACATCTACGCTTGAGAAAGAGAGGCATATCGATTATTTCAGTATCTAAAGGTTGAGTTCTGTGTTCTTTCTGTCAAGTTTAATTCCTTATTCGTGGTAAGCACCCACCGCCTCCTTCTCTGCCACCGGAGTGTTGTGTTGTGTACCAGCTCTCCACGATCCAGCTCAGTCTCTGCAAAACATAGGAAACCACAGCTCATTTTTAATGTTGGGGTTCTTTGGCCCGATTAGTTTTTTAATATCACCAAATAATACACTAAAGCGGCAGGTTTTGAACTCTCAACCTGCTCTTATTCCCAGGAATATGCTCCGGGGACAGGAAAGTCTCATTTTAGGGAAAAATATTAATCTCTACCTTTTTTACATTCAAAATTGTATTTCCGATGGCCTGTTTTGCTGCAGTATTATGCATTTAGCAGTTCCTTGACCTACCTTCAAAGGTAGCGTAAACATTTACGATGGAGCAAGAAGTAAACGTTCTGTTTCATGTCCCATATAAAGCTTTTTATGGTGATGGTAACAGTTAAAGGAACATTCATACAACCGTTAACTCATATGTCCCAGTAAGACTAGCACAAACTGAGTCTGGGCCTAAAGCCCACTCTACCACTGCGGGTCGAGCTCTTCTGACCTTTTGTGGGTGGTGGTAGAGGCTTTGAGTGCAACAGTGTTATGCTGTGCAGCTCCAAAGGAGAGGAGAAGTCTTGTATTTTTAGATGCGTTTAGTAATGGCAAATTATTTTTAATGAGTTGTCATACTTTCATTGCAATGGCTTGTTTGCCAGTGATAATTCAAATAAAAATGAATGATACTAAGTTACATTCGTTTGATTAGTGGATGGGAGAAATTGGCAGTTAGGTGGCATTATTAAAAGTAACTTAAAATGATTAACTTAATTAAATGTATAGCTGACTTGAATTCTTCGTAGCTTTGACCTTCGAAATGGTAATTGAAGTTCAAATCGGTATTGGAAAGCATAATATTTGTTATTTTATTATATGCTGTGCACTACCCCAAAAAATCCCAAATAGCCCATGAAATAAGGAATATTAATCTCATATTATTCATTATGCATCAACATTGGTTATTCTGAGTTGTGCACTGAAAGGCATCGCAATAGATTTGATAAAGATTTTTCACAATTAAGAGGTGGCAAATGTAGCAGCTTCTAAGTAACGTCGTCCTATTGGCCTCAGGTATGTCGTTTTGCAGCTGTTGCTCTGATGCCTGCCATTGTTCAAATAAAATGGCATGTTACATTTTCACTCAAAACCTTGACCTCACCTTGTGCTTCATAGCTCCAGTGTAATTAAGGTGTGGAAGTGACATAGCAGGTTTCAGGTGAGCGCTCCAATCCAATGCCTAACTGTAAAAACAATTCTTCAAAAAGCTTTGACATACTGTAAGTAAAGCTCTATCCTCTCACCATATGTGCCTGTACTTGTTGCAGCTCTGCCGGTTGTTCATCTCACGTAATCCATTTATGGCAGGTATACCTCCCTCGTTGCCTGCAGTTTTTCCTCGCCCCAAGATACCAATCCAGCTGGCTGTGTATTGAAGCCCAGATGCAACAGAGCCTTAGTTTGTTAAATGTGTTAAATACATACATGGTTTATTGAAGAATTTAGGAGTGGTAAATCTGCTTTCCCACATTTGGTAAATTCATAATGCACTTAAAACCAAATACTACCAGATTGATTTTCAGATAGTGACAGGACTACCTACATTTGATTGCATTGATTTCTTTTTTTTTTTTCTACCTTCAACACCGTCTATGTCCTGAGGGGAAGTTTGTGAGGGTTAGCTATGAGGAAAATGATGTCGAGATCTCGAGTTTTTGTTTGATATTTATCATTCTGTCACTTGTTGGCACATAAAAAGCATTTTTAATAATTTGGTAATTTAAGTACAGTATTATTTTGACATGAAAGTGGGGGACCATCTTGCCTAACTACAGCCAGATGTTGATCCCGTTGTTCAAAATGTCTGCTCCACTTGAGGCTTAATCTGCATCTGCAAGATAGCGGTCAAACGCTCATCATCATTTCTTACCATGTCCACAGAGCTAGATTGCTCTCGTAGCAGGATCCTGCTCTTTTTTTCTTTCTCTTTCACCCTCAAGCTCAGTGATGGAAGAAGAGAGTTTAGTGTGTGTTGTTGCACAGTGGACTGTGGCCAACAACAATAACAGGGGGAAAGGGGCATGCTGCTTGTTTGGGTTATTTAGCAGATTCACTGTGTCAAAGCAGAGATAGACGAGGTCCCTTCCCTCTTTTGTCTCTTTCTCCTCCTCTTGCCTGAATAGGGTTACAAAGGGTTGGAAATTTGCAGAAGATTTCTGAAAAAAGTTATGCTCTGGAAGTTTTCTGCATCATAACAATTAAAAAGTGTTTACCTTTTTTATTGTGAACTTATTTAAGGGGGGAAATACTTAGCAATACTAGGTCTTATGGCATCTTCTGGTTAAATGTATGCCCATTTAATTGAATTGAAATTATGCGCTGCATCCATGTTTAGATAATTACATCAGATGTTAAGATGATTTTCAAGCACCCCAAAAAATAGGAATGCAGTAAAATTCCAACCCTCTGCATACACGGTGCATTTTCCCATTACATGTGCAGCCCACACTGCCAACACTACTGCACAAAAAAAACCTACAAGCTATACTGTATGACATTATTATTATTATCATTATTATTATTATCATTATTGTTATTATAATTCTCAGTTACAATGATCCTTAAAGGATTGAGAACAACAATGTTCTGAAGCATGTGGGTTTACACGTTAGCAACACTAACATATTAAATTATCTACTGAATGAAAAATAACTGTGAGCTTTTAAAATAATGTCCAATGATTATTAACAATTGGGTCTATTTATATCTATTTGCATCTCTGCCCTCTGCTTTTTTGGGGGGTGTTAAGTTTTGAGATAATAGTCACTTTTCTTACAGCAATTATGTCATAAGGGGAATTTCAGTATTGTCCAACCTAAATCCGACTCTGCCTCTCTTCTTCCTCTTTACCTGGTTTTCAAAGATGTTGTTTGGAGCAGTCCTTTGCCCTCCCTATCACCCCCTTCTGCGTACCTCCTCTTCGCCACTCCCTCCTCCTTACATGTACCAGCAGCACTGGAGGGAGTGCAATAAAACGAAGACAAAGCAAGCAGAAATTCAGCTGTAGCTCGGCTCTTAATGATCCTGCAGAGTAAAGCTCAAAGCTTCTGTTTAACGCCAAGCATTTGACTCCTGAGTTGCTTTCTTTTACAGTTTTTTCTATTTATCGTTGTCTCTTTCACCATTTCCTACTCATGGTTTTATTTTTGCTGAGGTGTTCAATCTAAGCTTCCTTACACTATTTTCTGTGTGACAGTAGTGATAGATCAGAACACACACACACACACACACACACACACACACGCACACTTCTCTTTCTCAATTTAATGAGCTATGTGTTAAAAATATTGTGTAGTAAACAGGGGACCCTCCCCACCTCCGCCCCCAACCCTTCCCTCAGGAAGTGTTTACACACACTTGCTCCACAGCGACTCTGCACAATAACACTTTTTCACAAGGACACCGTGTTCACTTGAATGCGCACACTGTGCTGTACAAATGTACAAGACTGCACTCTTACACATTGGCTGCAGAGACATTTAGGTTAAATCCACAGTTCTGTGTCCAGATACTTTTTGTAGATAAAACACAAATCTGCAACAATTGAGTGGCACTCAATTTCAATTGATTTTAAAGAATATATTCAAATATTTTGCACTTTTTGTCGCCATATTGATATATTATTTATATTTGGTCAACAATATTGTGATATTAGTTTTTCTCCAAATCACCCAGCCCTAGATGCAGAGTAAAAGAAGATAATCTATAAAAAATAAAACCTCTGTTCCCAACAAGAGCTTTAATCTTACATGAAGTGAGACTAGGCTTCTTTTTTTCCCCTCTTTAATATGTCTAAAAACTTAGGGAGTAGTCATATGTATTTATATGCTAACTGATGATAAATGGTAAATATTTACGGCTACTTTTATGACGAGAAGTTAGGCGTGTGTGCACAATTTTGTTCAGAGAGTTTGAGTCTTAAACCTACATAGGTTTTTATGTATCTTGTCACTGAACTATGCAGTCAGCATATATTTGTCTAACCAGCTTTAGTGAGTTTTTCTGTGTACATGTACACTTAGTATCTCAGTATTTACCAGCTCCTGGTAAAGTGGTTTCCATTTGAGTGGCTGTTTCGTCCGGGTCCCTCAAAAGAAGTAGAGGATGTGTTGTGGCCGTTCTTATTGTATTCATGTGGCACCGACTCGCCCTTTAATTTAGTCTCTCTCACACACGCTCACCATTTCCTCAGACTCACTGCAGTATCGTCTCTTGTAGTTTTTCCAGCCATGGTCTGACGTTTGTGGGTTTCATTGAGACGGTGAATAACACGGGTGGTCAGACATGCACGACTGCTCATGCAGGTTTTTGAACGGACTCTTTGTCCAACGAGCTGGTTATTCATTCTGACCCATGCTTGTACAAACATATTGACTTATATATTCAACCGTCCAAATCTACATGCTGAAACTATAAAACTATGACTATAAAAAAGACAAAAGTTGTATTATTTAGTACATTTTAGTAATGCTGGTTTGCGAAGTCTATTCTGCCACTACCTTATGCAGATGATGAACATGAGTTAAACTAATGAGGAACACTGTGGGAGACAAAGGGGAGAGGAGGTGGAGGCGACTGAAAAGTGAAGCGGATAAATTGTCACCTTGGCAAGAGAAATCAAAATGCTGACTGCGGCACAACGTCGGATTCACACACACACTAGTTTACAGTACTGTTACAGAAGAAGCATAGCAACAGTTTATGTCTGTATCAGCATTCATTGCCTTATCTGTCTGTATATACACAGTTTAAAATAAGTCGGTAGAATGCTTTTCATCCTGTTTGCGTTAATCACATTTTATGTTGTGATCTTTCTGACTTCTTGCATAAGCTATCTTTTCCTTATTTCTTTTCTTTGATTCTGTAATTATTTTTTGTCTTTCTTTCACTGAATGCTTCACCTCATCTCTCAGCAGAGTCTCTCAGACAGAACGGTGGGTTTGAATGTTGCCCAGTCATCTGACTGGAGTTAGCCCCAGCAAAAGTCTGGGAAGGCAGCAGCGGCTGACACACACGCACACACACACACACACACACACACACACACACACACACACACACACACACACACAAAGAACAATAACTCCTTTTTGTTGACTTAAGTAGGGGAGCCGTTACAATTTATGACCCTCTCCGTCAAAAGAGTACTCCCAAAGACAACCAGACAAACAGGTCGCCATAAAAAAACAGATTTTCCAAGTGTGTTCCAGTAGACTTCATTATTTTGATAATGAAGACATCACTGTCTGATATGCAGGATTGGCATCATGGCAGATCTAACTGAAGCCCAATCCATTTTAGATGCTTTGTTTGTGGTCATAACATCGATTTTGCAATTTGTTGCGCTGTTGGCACAGGTACTTCAAGCAAGTGACATGCTATTGAAGTGCAGAGCACACAAAATAAATAAGCACAAGTTAAGCTAGTGATTTAAAAAACCGTGCACCAGTAGCAACTTGAGCAGAGACACTATAGATTTAAATTATTTTGCATGTATTTCAGGGTCATATTGCAACTGTGGTCCTTTTGAAATGTTGCAAGAGATGAAGACAAGCTGTCTAAATCTTGCCTTCCTGACAACTTATTAAAATATCATGGGAACCCATCAAAAGAAAGCTGTCATGCACTTAAGCTGTCCCACATAGTTAAATTTGATTGCTAGCTTTAATGTAGTCAATGCATGGTGGTAAGCGCTGTGTAGCTTTATTATATAGAAACAAATAGAAATAGAATAAACAAAGATCACCAACAGATATCAGATTATATTTAAAGATAGGCAAAAAATCCTGATCATCGAGACATACTTGTCGTGTCATTTTGTTCACCCAGTTCAATTCTTTTGTGTGTTTGAGCTGGTGTTGTTTCCTCAGAGAAACACAGCAGTTAAAGCAATCCTAACCTCCTTAATTTTCTGTGTTTTGCAGCTCAGAATGTGACGGTGGAGGAGATCCTCTCTTCCTACAAACAAGCCTGTCAGAAACTCAACTGTAAACCCATACCCAAAGTGCTCAGACAGATACAGGTGAGGTTCAACTTGACACCAAACACAGATAAACAGACATGTCAGCATACTCACACGGACAGTCACACACTCTAAAACAGTTTCAACACAAACTGGGCATTACAACCTTCATGCAGGTAAGAATTATTTCAGATCTGTTGTATTAGTCTGCATAAGATTAAGTTAGGTGTAGTTTATAAACTGGCAACAAAGTGCTGTCTCTAGTTTTTTTTTGGTTTTTTCTCTCGCATTGTTTCGACTGTTTTGTGACTGAATTTGTCTGCTGTTGGGAGAGGAATGTTTTCGTTTCACCCAATGAGGAAGTGCAGAAATGCTGAATAGTAATGTCATAGAAAAGGTCGTGAATGAGAAGGGTTGAAATTGAAGTTATGTTATTTACCACTTTTAGATGTCGTAATCTTTTCTTAAGTCCCTTGGCAGAGTGGAAAGACATCACAACCCCAGCCCGCTGAGTTCCTGCTTTTTTTCCCTTTTTCACTCAATTTCATCTTGCCTATTACCCTGCTAAACCTTAAAAGACTTCAACAGTAGAACTCAAAAGTTTGTGTTAACCCCGCAGGTCCCCCTGCTGATGCCCCAGCAGACAGCAAGTGCAGGCACAAGGACAGGATCCCTCAACCATTTCCCATCCAACAGACATAACAAATTGTTCAAATTCTTGGGTTCCAGCTTCTTAAATATTGATACTTGGGTTTATTCTTATATCATAGGTTCTCTGGGTTTTTGACTGGTGTTCTGAAACACAAACAATTTGAAGTCATCAACTTGGGCTTTAGAAAACTGATGGACATTTGATAGATAAAACAATTAAACATGAATCAAAAAAATAATCTGCAAATTAATCGCTAATCATAATGATTGTGAGGTGTAGCCTCGACATTTAATCCTTTTAATTTGGCCTTATCACATTACAGTATTTGTTAAAACAGGTCTGAATCGTCAATGAAGTGATTTGATAAAGAATATATATTTTATCAACTCTTAACTTTAAGATAAAACCTCATTATCTAACCTGCTCTGCTCTTAGCTTTTCAAAACAATTGAAGCAACACCCCTGACCTTTGTGTTTCTAAACAAAACCGTTTCTGACTGTGTATAGGTGAACATATACAGAAAACAACACCTGGCCCAGTCCCCAGATGGTTACTATTAACGAGTGCCCCAATCTTCAAAACATAAAAGCCAATACAGAGAATTAACACATGTTTCTATTGACTGTGCTAGAGACAAAGCTGTGTGCTGCTAAAATCAACCGCGTTGACTGACACTGTAGTTTGATGTGACAAAATTGCTGCCTCCTGATTCAAAAGCCAGCACAGGCCATGAAAAGAGTGTGGAAGTATGCAAGCTGTGCAAGATCAAAACTGCTGGGGTACAAAAAACTATGTATACAACAAGGCTATACAACATATTACAATAAAAATGTGTCCAATTGAGGCAGCACTGGGCTGCGCTGTGCAGCCAGGAGCTGTACAAGCTGGCAGGAAAGAGTTGGGACATCCTGGTAGATCCACCCAAAAGTTGTTTATAATTGTGAAGGTTCCTGTTCGTGAGATTGAGAAAAATTTGTTCCAAGAATTACATCCTAAACCATCTCTTTTGGTGAAAACACTTCAAACGTCTGTTAATGTGGTTTGAGGGCACGGCATGATGCACAATGGCATGACTCTGGACGAGTGCTATCAAAGTATCTAGTATAGGTGGGACTTTTTCACAAGGGTGGTTGTTACTCCCTACAGGCAGACGAGTGTTTCATGTCTTTTTTTTTGCCTTCTCTTGTGGGTTAGCCAGAACAGTCATGTGTCTCATAATCCCTCTGCATAAGCAGTTCTTGAAATCCAGTGGGGGAAGCCTCAGGGCTGTTTGTTGTTATATAGGCTATTTCTGCCGACCTCGTGCCTTTTGTATGTGAATTGGTGCATGTGCTTGATCTGTATTCCGATTGTTAACATCATCAAATGTGTCTTAGGTCGTTTATTCCCGTGAATTTGGTACGTGATTTTTGTCACAACAAGCAAAATGGAGAGGAAACACAATGAATGGGCAGAGAAGACAAAAGGCATTTTTCTTTTTTTAACCTCCTCTTCAAGAAGACATACATTCCTGTCCACTTACGACCCATTTTTAATGATGCTGGTAACTTGATAATAGACGACGATGCATATAGTAGATACATCACAGAAAAGAAGCCCTTTTTTGCAGAGTTTCCATGAAGTTCTAGGTTTAGGATATTTGATTAATTGTGGTCACATGGAGACGTAACTACAGTTCTACGAATCCTGGATGAACGCCAGGATGAGGCAATGAGTTTTGATTGAATATCTTCGGTCTCATACAAGTGCAGGTCAAGTCTTTATATCAACAAAGTCCTGTGTGACCTGAGTACTCTGTTCTGTTGGGAGAATGTGCTCGGTGACACCAGTGGGGCCCCGGTACATATATGGTCCAAGGGCGCACCTTTCAGGGTACCTCATGACGTGGACACACTCCTGTTGGAGTGGCACTTACCTCCAGGTGGCAGAACGTGGCTGTTTGCCCCATATGCGTTGGCAATGACCCCAACGAGCCAGTGGGATAGTGCGGTCTCCAGCACAGCCCTGCTTAGGACCACCATAACCGTTAAAAAGTTGTTCAGACCGTCAAGTGCTGTAAGGGCCAGAACCGGGCATAACAGCCTTGACCTCTTCTCTGCCTCTAATAATGTGCAAGCTGGATAGGCTGATTGAGAGGTGAGCATGCCGGCCACCTAGGGAGAAATGATCTATTAGGCTACAAAGTGAGACCCGACTAGCTGAGTTCTACCTCAGACATGAATCATTCACAGACTGGGCATGGAGCTTATCTATGTGCTTTGCCTTAGTGATGACAAGGAGAAAAGCATTTTTGGCAGACAGCCACCGCAGCTCTACCTGTGCCAAGGGTTCAAAGGGAGGCAAGCATAGGTTGTCCAGTACCAGGGGTAGGCCCCATACAAGAGAACTTGGGGTACTCAGTGGATGCAACCTCAGAGCCAAGGTTCTCCACCTGTTCACGTATTGCAGACAGGTAGACGGTGCAATGGCATTCACAATAGTTCTTCTGACAGGCTCTATGCAATCCCTGTAATTCCCTCAGATATTCGTCGCAGGGAGGAACAGTAAAATAGGCAGGATCCAGAATGAGCCTGAAGAAGACACTAGCAGGTTCCAACTGCCAAATATCTAGCTGCAGGTGATTAAGTGCTATTCGAGCTGAGGAAAAGGAGCCAGGCTCAGAGGAAAAAGGAGGGCCCTTCTTCACCGTACTCGGTAAAAGATTGGCTGAAGATGCCACTCAGACAATGTCCTCCTCTAGAACCAACTCAGCCACAGGTAGAGTTGATGCATTCCAGCACCATTATGGAAGTTGAGGATAAGCGACTTCAGCTGGGCTAGCTCAGTAGTTAGCAGATCCACCCTAGAAAACAGCTTTTCAGGCTTAGCCTCTTGGAAGGAGGCCGAGCAGTCTCTGCGGCCCGAGGGGTAAAGGTTGTGGCCGTCTTCGGGCTGAAGTGGAGCCTTACAGGTTTAACAGACAGGAGAGCTAAACATAGTGGCAATGCTGGACAAACTCTGCCACAGTAGTTGCTGAGGATGTAAAGCCAGTCTGAACGAGAGCCCTCTGCTAACTGTGAAAACAATCCGGGAAAACAGCCCACGCAGTGAGAGGGCATAGAGGACACTCTCTGTACTAGAAACATAGTTGTCATTTTTCGCATCCCACCAAGTTAGCCCGTGAAAGAGGGCTCTGCTTACTCTGAAAACCGTACTGTTGCAGAAAACAGTATACACTATCGATATCAGCTTACTAATTAGCCTTGTGTTGGCACCCTGCCATCTGTGAAGACGGTGCGTAACAACGTTTAACTCTACAGTGAGAGGGGAGCGGGGGCAGTCTCTTCACTGACCGGTACAAAATACAACGGACACGCTCATGAGCACACCACTTAATTAACTTGAGCGAGAGCACTCTGCTAAACGTCAAAAAACATTAACCTTATGGAAAACAATGTCAATCGACCTCCTCGATCCCAGGCTCCCAGGTACACTGTCAATTTAAGTTAATAAATGCTGCAGCCATTTCATGGAATTTTATGTTTATTTGATATCTCTGATACTTGATAACTGGGTGTATTTAAACAAACCGTGTATGTGCCTGTCTCTGCTTGGTTTTGTGTGGAAACATCCAGCCACCAAACTGATTCCTTCCCAGTCATTCGAAAGAGTTGTCAGTACTAGCGTTTGCAGCAGGGACACATTAGCACTTTCTCCTGTCGCACAGTGCGCTGCAGCACACCCTCATAAAACCCTGAACTGGGCCTCTTCACTGAAGCTTTGCACATTTGTACCTGCAGGTGTGTCACCGTTTGTGAGCTATGATGTTGAAGTAAAGTGAGCCCCAAATGGAAACACATTTGTGATTCAAGAGACTCTGCAAAGAAATCCCCACACGCCTGGTCAGCTGAGAGAAAGAAGTTGGGTTAACATCTCAGCTACTTGTGGAAATGCACACCACTGTGCTAAACTGCTGCTCTGAGCTTCATTTTGTCCTACAGTCTGGGTATATTTCCACTGGGACTTAACAGCCCTGGGGGCAGCTGTTGCTCAGTGGGTAGAGCGGGTCTTCCTTTTAACCACAAGGTTGGCGGTCTGATCCCTGCCACCTACTCTCCACATGTCAAAGTGTCCTGACCAAGATGCTAAATCCCAAATATCTCCCCAGGTGTTTTACAGCAGCCCACTGCTCCTAAATGCTTAGGGTGGGTTAAATGCCATTTATGTACCTGGATGTATATGACAAAGTTTTTCTGGATGGTCATCACAGATGTGGCCCACCTTCTCCCCTCCCTCCTTCCATCATATTCTGCTTTTTTGTGATTTCTCCTTTGCTCATGTCTGGCTCCTCTCCATCCCTCCCTGCCACTGTCGTCTTTTGGTCCACTACCGCCCCCTCTCATTTTTGCTTAGTCATCCTTGCAGTTCCCAGCCACACAAGCAAGCCAGTCAGACCAAATGGCTGACCAGTGAGAGGGAGGTTTGCAAGAGGAGCTCCGCCTTTTTTTACACTTTTTTTTCCGCTTTCACTCTAAATGCTTTCTTTATTAAGTCCAACTGCACTGTACACGTGGCAGCTCGCCAGGGGCCCTGCAGGTTATGTACATTTCTGGCAAGTCATTGTGTGTCTGTATGTTTTATAACGGTCACTATTTAGAAGCTGCATGTTGAATGCTTGCTCTGCAGTAACTCCCAACAGAGTCTTACGACCAGGACAACTTTCTAACCTCGTGTCACATTTCTGCTGCAGCAATTCCCTCAGGGACAAGTGGTTACCCTATTATGCAATGTCTCACGCGCAGCCATTGTGCACAAGAAACTTGCTCTCTCTAGATTGGCTCAGTATATCTGGCACAAGGTAGTTTTATTCTGCTGGGAGTTTTCTGTAAATCTATGTAAAATGAAGGATTCAATATTTTGGTGCGTATGTCATATGTACATCAGAACTGTAAGACTTTGCAACATCCGTGCAAAGCACCAACACCTACTTCTATTATGCCATTTAAGCACCGACATGTCACTTTGAAGTCTTCTAAATATGTGAACCGACTGATAAAGCATTTCAAAGGCAGACTGCAAAGATGCAGTGTGTTCAGTGTGATGCATGTAGAGCAGAGGATTTAAGATAATGTGAGAGTTAGATGAGCCGTTCAATGCCAGGTTCATATCTGTACAGAAAATATTGTAACCTTAGCTTAGCACAAAGACGGACCAAAGACATAAATCACTGAAAAATAGTGAATTGTAGTTTTTAAACTTCGGCTTTTGACAAATGTGATATAACATGCTAATTTGTGAGTTTAAGAGGTGTTGAGAACTATTTCCGTGTGTTTCCAGTCGTTGTGCTAAGATCAGCAAACTAGCTTCATATGTAATGAACAGACTTTAACATGGCATCAATCTTCTCATCTAACTCTTTACAAGAAAATAAATGAGAGTATTTAAGAGAACGTCAAATTATTAAACAGTTCACAAGTTCATTTCACACCTTCTGAATGCTCCATTTTGGATTCTTTTTTTGATTATTAGATGGATTAACTCATTTACGGAAGTGGTGCATGTTTGTCCTGGTCATCAGATCTTTTTAGGAGGCATTTTCTTGGGCCATGCATTTCAGAACATCCAGCTCATGGATTTGGACTTGGCTATAAGGTCACATGAAGGTTTTCTCATGCATCTCCACCTGTCCTTCTTTATGACCCCCGGATTTTATATTTCTTGATTCACTTCAGGCCGATAGTATTTGGTTTTGTAGAAGGTCCTTCACTAAAACACATTTGGCCAGATAAAGCAGACTAATTAAAACAGGGCAAATATCTAACATAGATGAACAGGAATCAGAAAGAGAATCAGTAGCTCGATGTTGTCCACCCACAACACACACACGCAGATCCACCATCCCTCGTGCAGAGGCACACTATGCGTCATGCACTATTTTGGGTTCTAGCTGCTCTGACAGGGCGGTATTTACACTGATAAAGTAATTCTCGCTGACAGGTGCAGATCGTCTCGCTGCTAAATTGCTCAAAATATGCGTCTAGTTGCTTTTAGACAGTAAACACCATCTGGTTAACGAAGAACATCCAAAGCTTTTAATTAAACCATATTTCATCAATCGTATCGAAGACATGCTGTTGAAATTTTCCATTTATGGTTTTTCATATAATGCTATCGAAGATGAATGATTCAGTTGGTTTTACAGATTAATTATCTTCATTATTACTACATTCTTGTTATTTACTGTCCCACTGTCTCTTGCTGTATTATGCGTTACAACCTTCATATGCGACATTTGTCATATTCCATCATCATGTTTTTGAGACCCATTGAGTCACACAGGAGACCATTAAACCCTCTGTACAACTAAAGGATCCAACAACTATATGTTCAGACACGCAGACAGGTGATGGCAGTGTGGCACTGGGGGAGAGGTTATTGAGTTCACGCTGAATGGGCTGGGCAGCCAACTAGAGAGAGGGATTTGCTGGGACATAGTTTTCGAGGGCAGCACTCTGTATGTTTGTATGTGGGTTGTTGGGTGTTTTTCCAGGGCAAGAGGTTAAATATCTTTCCACCTTTTGATCTGTGATGATATTGTGTCAGACTACAGCACTGTATAAATTACATGGTCAAGTTGAACACACAGAGACGGACAGCGGGTTTAAAGAATCAAGTGGAACAAAAACAGTCGAGGCACGTTACGGCTAGTTTCTACTGGCTTGTGTAACCTGCTTTAATGGTGCTGTGCTGCACATGTTTAATTTAAACTACTTAAAGGCATGTTTTTTTTTTTTTAACTTTCATTTTAAGTCCTTACGTAGCTTCTAGTTGACTCTCTGTGGTTCGGAGTCAAATTTAACTCTTGAATGCCTGTTATTACTTAAGAAATAAACCCAATTTTTTGATTTACTGAATGTTATTGAGGCTTTCCTGTGGAAAACTAATTTATTTTTACAAATAACACTTCAATGGTCACAGTTAGTCATGGTTTGTCATATGTATCCACACTTGAACAATGTATTTGTTTAAAAAGGCACCAAGCATGGAAAAACCCTTATTTATCTTATACAGTTCCTATCAGTGTTGCCAACAATTGGGACTCACTCAGTACTTCCCAAAACTTTGTAATGGTACCAGAATTTAAAGCCACAATGACGCACTTTTAGTAGGAACACATCAGAGTTGAGTTGACTCAGCGTGTCCAACAGATGCTTTTCTTTGCAACGAGGTTTATCTAAGTTTACACAAGATCTGTGTTAGTATCTCTAGTACCAATGTATTGAGTGGCCTCCTGTATGATGTATGTTTCAACCTGTGAAACGCTAAGTTTGCTACGATGGAGTAATACACAAACTCACTGTTTCTTTTTGTCTCTAGGAACTGAAAGACCTGACTCAGCGAAATGAATGCTTAGATCTGAAAGGTAAGCCCCAAAACATCAGCATACCATAAATCAGACTAGTGGGAATCAACACATTCTGAGGCTTTTTCATATTGGGAGATTTATTTTGACTAATTATATGGATGTATGTCTTTAGGTGAGAAGCTTGACTACAAAGCATGTGAGTCTCTGGAAGAGATTTTGAAGAGGGTCCAGTTTAAAGTGATAGACCTGGAGCAAACCAACCTGGATGAAGATGTAAGAAGATCCTGCCTTTTTAAAATTTGTCTCTGTCTCATTCCCGTCCTTCATTCCTCTCATGTTTAGCTAGCATACTTCCATCTCACATCCATAATGCATGCTTGTCACTCTTTCTCTTTCAATGTTGCTTTCTGCCCTCAGTCACGATCTGATCCTCTTTTTCACTCTCACTGCACTGACAGGATGTGGAGTGTTTGCCATGGGTTTTCTGATTACTCCAGATGTCCACTTGTGTAAACACTGTTAGGGACGTTTTGGCTGCAGACACGCACAGATAGAGACAGTGCTGCAGTGTGGAGCAGAGACGCACAGCCTAGACCACTTCCTTTCACACAGAGCTCCAAAGATTCTGTATAACATACAGACACAAGCTCTACCTTTAGACAGATTTGCATAAGATAAGCTTCTTTAGGGTTGGAACGGTCACTTTAATTACTGCTCATTATTTTATTCCGCTAGCAAAGCCACTTTCACACTTTAACCACAGAAATGATTAAGGCCCCAATCTTCTGCTGTTATTCAGCACACTTGTAGATGTTGTGATAGTTGTAGTCCTGTCTTTAGGGACACATGTGGACTTGAGGGTAATTTAGGCAGCTGTCACTTTACCTCCAGACTGTCAGTTAAGTGTGCAGTTTGATTTTCATGAAAGTGAATATGAATTAAAGGTAGCCTGTGGCGTTTTTGACCACTAGTAATGCTAAGGAGCAATGTCTTTTAGTCCCCATTTTTGTTTGTATCATGTGAGTGCACACAAGGACACCCAGGATACACTGCAGATGGTTGTATACTATTATGCTGATGACGGATTCATGCATTATGTGTAGAAATTCATCAACCAAGCCAAGGAAGAACAATGCTAACAAGTAAACCTGGATGTAAACAATATACACTGCAAATTCTTCCAAAGATCTGCTCTGCAATTGTTTGATGTAAAAATAAATGCTTTCAACACATTTGTTAAGCCATAGGATACACACAGTGGAGTTTGGTAAAAAATGCTGGATGTAGAACATAACCCAAAATCTCCACATGGTACCTTTTAACATAGAAGAATGTGAGAAGACCTACAAACTGCTTCAAAACCACACAAACAAATGAAACGAAACAAAGCTCACAAAACTGAAGTTAAACAAATGCATGAGCCGTAATTACAACCAACCAAATTTCATCATTTGATTTATTAGCAGGCAGTAACAGTGTCTTGGCTGAAAGCTCTATTATATAGGACAATAGTTTGAATAAGTGGCCGAGCCCCTTTTGTGTTGAGGGTACATGATGGTATTTGTGTTTGGTCTGAGTTTCTCAAACTTTCTGATTTAATCAAATCTGCCCAACAACTTCAAAGAACACCTAACTCCACCTCTTAGTGCAAGCTTAAGCAATCCTGGCAAACGCTGTTATTAGTAGCTAGCAGTCTTCACTTTCAAAATTGATTTATAGATGAATGATGTCCATTTGTGGTATTTATTCTCTTGACTTGGGAGGTTCCATGAATATTGAAGGGTTGGGCATCCCTGCCTAACTAATTTTTTATATTGAGATCCGATCACAATGCGCGAACATCTGAGATAATGAGAACGCATTTTAATACCAGGTGTAAATCCTGAGACCCCTGAATCAAATGCCATTATCCAGATATTGTATCCAGATACACATCAGGTTAATAACCAGGTGTTGTCTACATGTGTTTGCCCTTAGATGGACTGGTGTTCTGCGTATATAGCTCATGTGGAATAGGTCCAGCCCCACCAGATGGCAAAGACAATTATGCAAACTCAAAAATGTCCCTCTCAAGTGGAACAGACTTTACCCAGTTGCATGCAGGAACATTTTATTGTGTAATTTTACTTCACCTACAACCAATCACGAGAGAAGTGAAGTGTAACCTGACAATGGCAACTCTGATTTGTTTCATAGTATAGTTTTTATTTATACACAGAACAAAATGCAATGAGTTAGCTAATTCATGTTTATATTGTTCATTCATCAACATTATTGTACATATACTTTTTCAACAGATCTATGTTTTAATAAACTACACACACACACCAGAGCTCCACATAATCCAAACAAATGCAGAGTGACGTACGCACTTTTTAGCCAACATGAAGCGCTCCCCCGGAAATATGAATGAGGTAGTTGAATGAGTCGGTGACTGAGTCACCAAAGAGCTGCATCTCAGTCTGAGACAAGTGTCTCGCCTTGGGCTCAGATGAAATGAAAAGTGTTGAAAGGAGAAGAGGAAGTCGAGGGTAGAACGTAGGTAGGTGGGATGGAAGAGGAATGGAATGGTGAAATTAGAAGATGGGAGTGAGAGACGTGCAGTGGTAGCAGTTGATTTGGCACAGCTCCAGTAGTGTCAGCTTGTAAGGAATGATATGGGAAGATGAAAGGAGAAGAAATGGTTCTGGAGAGGTGTTTTAAGAAGCATGGGGAGCAGAAACACAGTATGGCTTTTATTGGCCTCGATGTGACTCAACTTCCCCCACCCTGTAGATAAACAAACTCATATATAATCTATAATGTCTCAGAGTTCACACCCACACACACAAACAAACAAAGGGGAAAAGGTAAACATGAGACGCTAAGCAGCAGCTTCTCATCAACCCCCGCTTGAGGATAAACTTAAACGCTCACACTCCCATTTTAATCGGCTACTTACATCCTGCAATTGGCTGCACAATTGAGCAAATTCACCACTGGCTGTTGGTTCTGGTGGTGTTTAAATTTGCTTTTAACTGTTGCTGAGTGAAAGACGAGGGGGACACAGAATCCACACATGAAAGGTAATGACCCAGGAGCTAATTTTGTTCTTAAAACATGCTAATAAGTTGCTGCAAAAATTGCAGACAAGCAAAAATAACAAGCCATCCACTTTTACTCCAGTTTCATAAACACTTCAACATTGTTAGATGAAAGAGATGCACCCTACGGCACTACCAAAACCAAAATGAGGTTAAATCACTCTGATCACATGAGTGCACTTTGGCTGCATCACCTGATATTTCATTTCTTCATCTGCTCCTTTACCAAACAGGGTTTCACCTCACCATTTTACAGTGTTTCAGCCTTTAAGAATGCTGTTCTTCTCATTATCTCTACAACATAGCTGAAATTAAAATGTCTTGTTTGACATACATAACTGTTTTTTTACTCAATCTTTTTTTTTTTAAGCAAAAATGCCAAACTTTTGATGGTTTCAGTGTCTCAAATATCTGTATGTGTATATCTATATTACTATAATTGTAAAGTGAATTTTGAGGATTGGACTGTTGGTTGGACTCTGGAAAACGATGGGCATTTTCCCAATTTGTATGTGTTTCAGAAAACAAACTGTTAATCTGTTTATTGTAAAAAATAACCTACGTATTAATTTATAATGACAATAATCTAAAGCAGCAAGGATTGATTAGTCAATCAACGGAAAATGTATCGGTAACTATACTGATAATCAATCAATCGTTTAAGTCATGTTTAAGCAAAAATGCCAAACATTTGCTGTTCCCATATTTTCAAATTTTAGGATTTAATGCTTTAAAGTGTCATATATGACAGTAAACTCAATACCTTTGGATTCTGGACTGTTGATCTGATAGAGTTTTAAAAGACAAAATAATTCATCAAGAAAAGAATCAGCTCATTAATCAAAAGTTGTATTAATTGTCCCGCTCTAAAATAAACTTCTTTTGGTATTATATCTAGAAACTATGAGCGGTAACACTGCTCATTTTCTCATGTTCACTAGTTTAATTTTCTCTGACTTTTTAATTGCAACTGTAGATAGTAACCCAGGCAGGTGGGTCTTTATCCCCACTTGAGGCCCCCTTGAACACTGATGCAGGTCTCACCTATTCTGAGGGCCTGTTACCGTGGCAACTACAGCTGCTCCAGCCTATATCATGTAACATCTCTTTGAGGGTTTTGACACAGTGATCAACTGTGAGATGATTTTAAAACTGTTTGTTTTTATTCTGAAGGTTATTTTTTTCTCCTATTCTCAGGGTGCATCAGCTCTGTTTGACATGATCGAGTACTATGAGTCGGCCACACATCTCAACATCTCCTTCAACAAGCACATTGGCACACGAGGATGGCAAGCCGCAGCTCACATGATGAGAAAGGTGAGAGATCATCCCCTCCTACAGTGAAAAACATTGTCTGCAGTGAAAATGGACAGGCTGGTAAAGGATTTAATTATTTCATGTATCAACAAAACACTCCAAAGAATAACATGTTAAAGTGGGAAGATTTTTGTTTTCGTCAACTTGATATTTGATAAAAGACTGTTTAACAGTGCCACACTAGTTTATAAGTAATATTCCAGAATACAGGCTGAATTCTGAGAGAATGAACAGGATGACGGCGGCGTTGAAAGAGATTTTCTTTCCTCGGAGATGGCACTGAGGACGGAAAATAAAAGTAGTATTTTTAAATTTAAAAGGGGGAGTGATAGACTTCAATGGTCTGGTTGTGTTTGTTGTCTTTAGCGAGATAGCTCCTCAGCCTTAAGACCAAACTGAGTGCAAAATTGAATGTTGTGTATTTTGTGTTCCTGCCTAAAAATAGTTTCCTTTTCTTCTGTAATTGGATCTTTGTGACCAGGGCAGAAGATCGTTTTTTTCCTCTTTCCTCCCTTGCTCCTCTAAAGTCTTGCCCTTTACGGTGCTCTTTGACATCAGTTATCACTTGCTGTGAAGAATACAAATGGGCCGCCAGGCAAACCCATTAATATATCACCTTTCAAGCAATATATGTGAGAAAATGCATGAATATGAACAGCTGCAGGTTAGCTTTTGTCAAACCAACCATGCGAAGGTACTTTTGGTTGTGTGTCAGAGGAATAGAGACAATGAAGCTTTTCTACAAAAACATATTACATAGTTAGTTTTTTTCTAATTATAAACTGTGTAATAATTTAGGTGTAAGAGTGTGAGATGATACATGCAAAATATATCCTAAACAAGATGTGGTAAATTAATAATTCAATTTGTATATCAGGTTACTAGGTTGTGGAGATTATGGATATTTTTTGCTCCGTTGAATTTCCTTGTGTTGTAGCCTGGCAGTGTACCGCAGTGAGCAACAATAATCTGTTTGCCAAACCCCAAATGACTTTGCAGTCTTTGTCATGAATCTTGTTGCCGATTTATTTATGTATTTTTAAAGATTTGGTTCATTACTTTCCCAACTAAAGGGAAAATCAATAAAATTCTCAATCACAGTAACTAATGATACAAAAGTTGAATCTTATTACTGTGTGTGAAGCTTATTTCTCATCAGATCAGTGTTTGCAAAAGGCATTCGCTTGTCTTCGAGAATCGGGTGTCTGATGATTAATGAACAGCTGTCTAGAGACTCCAGCTGGTTGATTGTCTGTATCGTAGCTTGTCAATAAAAAGTTGCAGTAGCTGATTTCAGCAAAGCCCAATAAATCATTTCGCACTAATGTTTTGACAAGTGTGTCCTTGAATCCCTGAGGTGAGTCCTTGGATTAAGCAGATGAAAACCAATATTGAAGAGCCTTTATCTGGGTGACAGTGTGCATACACGTCATCTTTGTCATTCACATCTGCTCATTTGAGGATAATGTTTTATGAATGGAGTCTGATGAAGCTCTCATCTTGTCATCGTCGGTCTACGACAGCAGCTATTCACAGCTAACGAGAGGTTACAGGATTAGGAATAAAGATGAAAGGAAAATGTGTGTTTATGTCTCTCCTAGCCAGATGCTGCAGGTCGCCTACCTGCTTGATAACTTGCATAACACAAAGATTGCTTTCGTCACGTTAATGAGGACTTTTTTTCACACACTTTGTAAAAACCTTATTTGTGTGTGCCCTTTTGTACGTACACATCAAATAAATTGTATCTCTGTTGGTGTTTCAGACGAGCTCTCTGCAGTATCTCGATGCACGTAACACTCCTCTGCTGGACCACTCGGCTCCCTTTGTAGCACGAGCACTCAGGATCAGTGGCAGCCTGGCAGTCCTCCACCTAGAGAACGCTGGTCTGACTGGCAGACCGCTCATGTTACTGGGTAAGATGGGCAGAGCGGTTTCTCTTTACAGTCTGCCTTCACTGTCAGAGATCCCAATTCGAGAATTTAGTCCTCTATTTCTGAAATTTCGTTTTTCTTCCTCCCTCACCATTCTTTATAATTTATTTTTCTTGACAGCTACAGCTCTGAAGATGAATATGAACCTGCGGGAATTGTACCTGGCAGACAACAAGCTCAATGGCCTGCAGGACTCAGCCCAAATTGGCAACTTGCTTAAGTTCAACTACAACATTCAGATCCTGGACCTGCGCAACAACCACATCCTAGACTCTGGTACACAGCAGTGATAGAGCAATAACACTTACTGCAGCATAATTGTTTTATAGCGAAGCGGGAAATGTAAAAAAGATTTGTTTATTGCGCACCTCAGTACCACAAACTCCGATAAGATGAGAGTTTATTGACCCTAGTGGGGAAATTAGGTCATCGTGGTTAAAGTAATATAAAAATAATTCAAGAAATAGAATAGAATAAAAGCAATACACATATTTTGCTTGTATTGATTAAATATAATAAGTCTCCATATGATCATGTGTTTATACAAGAAGTATTGTGGCATGCTGTTTAGGAAAAAACAGTAAAGCGCCTTCATCTCATATTTATTAGAATCTTTATTTACCAGCTACTGGACAGAGGTGTGTTGTTCATAGAGAGTCAGCAATCATGAGTTTGATCATCTGTTCATTATCTTGTATATGGTAGTTGTTTTAAAAACACAACCACAGTCATATGTTGGATCATTTGGTTTCATTTAAATTCAGAATGTGATTACTGTTCAGGCTGAAAGGCAAACAAAAGTATTACATTTTGCCATCATTGTCTGTGGTCTTTCACAGTTAAGAGCTACTGATTTGGATTTTACAGCATTAAGTCGACAAACACTCTCAAATATCCCTGTTTAGAGGTTTGCATAACAGACTGAGTAATGAGCTAAAAATAACATCCAAGTCTTTGTGTAAAAATGTATTTGTTGCTCTTCTTTCCACCAATACGTACAGTATATTTCATCTAAACTTGAATAAAAGATGCACACACAACACTAAACTGATTCTAGCACTGAACACCTCCAGATGCAAAAGCACAGGATGTGATTGTTATCATTGTGTTCTCATACAGTATAGCTGAGGCCCATAGATTATGTTTCTTTGGTCATCCAAATATATTGTTTTCTTATGTTTACAGTTTACACTAAATGAGGTCCTTTTGCTAGTACAGATAATACAAAGAGGCCCCTGCTAATGCCTCAAATTAGACATTTTACTTTATTTTCATGATGTTAAAATTGTGATATATTAAAGTTGAGTTAGAAACAGATGTACTAACTCTGTCGGTCTCTGTTTGTCATCGCAGGTCTGGCGTACGTGTGCGAAGGACTAAAAGAGCAGAGGAAAGGCCTCGTCACTTTGGTGCTATGGAACAACCAGCTCACACACAATGGCATGGGCTACCTCGCTGCTGCACTGGTACAAACAAACACACACACACACACACACACACACACACACACACACACACACACACACACACACTGTGGGACAATAAATCTACTCACACACACTTTTTTAAGAGATAAACACTGGCTTTTTGTGTGCCTAGGCAGGGATAATTACATTTTCTCCTCATTACTTGATAAGGGAAGCGATCAAATAGAGCTCTTCTTTTATACCTCTTCTCCTCATATCTGTTCATGTTCGTCAGCTGGCCCACAGCTCGACTCCATATGTACAGGTTGTACTGTAGCTCAGTCTCTTCTACACCTGGAATGAGAGTTTGGTTTATTTAATGGATAAAGCCAGAAAAACAAAGTGATAGTGATTGAGGATTATCTTCTTATTTGAACATATCATTTGCTCATGCAACTTTTTAACTTCCTTACGATCTTGTTTATGACAAATAAGATAAATGGCTCTTTTGTATTTCACTAGAAGAACTAAATACCCAATTTATTTGTGTAAACTTGTAAGTGACCGGTGTCTAGGTGGTAGATTAACGTGCTGTGTTGATAGACGTCATCACATCTGATTTGACTGAACATTTCCAGGCTGGCACCACGTTAATACAGCTGACGTTTTGTGCTGTCATGTCTTGCTCAGTGAACGGATGTGAGCTTGGGACTTTTTTTCTTGCATTTCCATTTTGTTTATCTTGGTTTGATTTCACAGCAGTCTGGCAAAGATAATCCGTTACTAAAGTCGTTGGTCTAATGTCTGTTGTTGAGTGATAGCGCATTAACTTCTCACCCATTCTTCACTCATTGTGTTAGTACTAGACTGTTTATGTTTTCACACTTTCATTACCGTCTCTTTTCAGAGTTAGATAACTTTTATTGCTGTTTTTGACCAATTTTGTTACTGCTTTCTGCTTTTAATAGAACCACAGGACATTTTCCAAACATAGCATAAATAATATTATTAATGACTATAATACAGCATTTGCACCATGTTTCTTGATCACATTAGAACCTGTTTATCGATACTGTTTTATGAGATGAGATTGTTGTCTCAATGTAATGGATACAAAAACTAATTTTGTTCACTATGACGAGTGCTATAGTGAAGCTTGAATGTTGCTCACATGCACTAACATGCACGAAAATGCACACACAGCCGGCTAAATAAACAAAGCAACGACATCTTTACAAATCAAATAGTTGTTTGCTGCTACATAAATCTTCAGGATGATAAAATGTATTTAACCTCTCACATGTTGTTGTGCATGAACAATTATGACACAGCAGTCCTGTTATTTTTAGAAACACATGATGGTTGTGCTTTTGGATTATAAATACTGCATTTTTCTTCCAAGAAATCAGTTTGATAGTGAGGCTTGTGAGATGATGCAGGACACACAAAAGTGGCCTTAAAGCCTTATTCCTTCTGATAAAGAACATCCCGTGACTATCTAATTCTAATTCATAACTACAGAGATAACCACATTGTACTTGGTCTCCACATTGCAATGAGTTGGTGAAGTTTGGTATGTAAAAATAATAAGTTTCAAGAGAAGAGGCCTGTAAATTGTCAATATAATAGAGAGATGGAGATTCTTACATAGTAAAAAAGAGCATGTTATAGACCTCAAACTGCTCTGGCACTTATTGGAGTTTAAAGCAACAGGAGACAATTGAAAGGAGTTTAAAGCGTCGGACATACTACATATGTGTTCTGCAGACAGCTGCAAACCTGTACAAGTCACATATACGCGGACCAGGCTCCATTCTTTCTTAAACTGAGGGTCTGCGTTGGCCTGGCATTCCACGCATGCGCATTTCCTGATTCACACTCAATTCCACATGATGGTGGTGTCGTTTTCATTGTTTGCCAGGAATTTAACGCTGAAAGTATGAATTGGCCTTTATTAATTCACTGATTAAGTAATTGACTGTGGTCTGGCAGGAATAATCTATTGCAATAATGTCAAAATGGAAGCACCGAAAAATCCCAATTACAGAATTTAAATATAAAGTATTTGACATAAACAGTAATGTACATTCTAGGTATTTAACACATGATATTAGCATAATCCCAGTTAATCATTTCATTTATCTAGTATAATCATGACTCCCTTGACAAACGCCTGCTGTAAAAACGTACCTTCATTCTACCATTCTGTTTTTTCTCTGCCCCCCTCAGCCATGCACCCAGAGTCTGGAGACTCTTAATCTCGGCCATAACTCTGTGGGTAATGAAGGGGTCCATAAGCTGAAGGACGGACTGATTGGCAACCGCTCTGTGCTCAGACTGGGCCTCGCTTCCACCAAACTGTCCTGCGAAGGTGGGAATTAGTGCCCGTCAGTTTTTGTGAAGGTTTTTCTGCTGACTTGCTTTCTTTTATGACTTGTTTTTTCTTGTTTCTTCTTTTTATCTGTGCTATAGGAGCTGTGGCTGTGGCTGAATTCATTGCCGAGAGCCCCAGACTGCTGCGTCTAGACCTTCGAGAGAATGAGATCAAAACAGGTGGACTGATGGCCCTGTCACTCGCCTTAAAAGTCAACACCTCTCTGCTGCGTCTCGACCTTGACCGGGAGCCCAAAAAAGAAACTGTGAGCATGCGGCCAAGGCTTGGGAAGGGGTTAGAGGAGAGGAACTGAAGGGAGGGATAATGCATATGGTTTTTTTTGGTACCCTACATTAGGTGTTTGCATAAGTATGCATCTTATTCCTCTGTGACATAGTTTTATATTGTTGCACTGGGGGAAAGATATGAATCCTTTTAATAGGGGGATATTTGTCTTTAGCAACATACAGATATAGACAATAAACAAAATCTTGATGTACTAATTCATTCATTCAGCCCAGTTCACATCAGTTTCAGTGATTTGTTAACCCCAATACACAATCTTGCAAATACTCAATGGTGCACCAAAAGAAAAGTTGAAACGAATCCCCATAAAATGTACAATTAACTCCCGTTTGAGTAATGACTTTGAACTTCAGAATAATTCTAGCCTTAACCTTCTTTTATGATTTTGTCTGGACATTTTATGCCTTTATTAAATATTTGACAGGGGAGAGATGACAGGAAATAAGGGGAGAGAGATGGAGAGTGACAATAAAGGTCTCCTTAGGCCAAAAGCCACCAGAACACTCCCAGCTATAGCTTTTTAAAGAGAACTGTGTTTTTAAAAAAAGACAGTATTACTAACTAAAACTGCAGCCTGAAGGGTTGCTTTTTTATTATGATATTCTTGTGGTTTCCTGTTTCATGTCTGAGTCATATTTTTCATGTTTTTCAGGTGAAGAGCTTCATTGAGACCCAGCGCGACCTGCTGGCTGAGATCCAGAATGGCTGCAAGCGGAACTTCATCCTGGCTAAAGAAAAGGAGGAAACAGAGCAGAAGACGAGGCAGTCGGCCTCCATGGCTGAAATAGCCACAGAGGATGGGACCAGAGAAGAAGAGGAAGAAGAACCATTAAAAGAGGAGAGAGGGGACAAAGAGAGTACAGCGGGAGAAGAAAAGGGTGAAACAACAGGGAATGAAGGACAGTCTAGCAGCCAGGCAGGAGATGGCACTCAGACGAGCATTCCTCAAATGATCCTGGAGTCGGACTCAGACACTGAAGATGAGGATGAGGAGTTGGTAACAAAGTCATCTTCCTCGTCAAACTCCTCCTCTCGGTTAAACCAGACTAATCCTCAAACCCATACAGCGGTTGCACAGCCCCTTCTCAGTGCCTCAAGTGCGTCCTCACCTCCGTCTGCCTCACCTGCTGGCGGGCCAAGTGTCATATCCGGCATCACCGTCACAGAATCAACAGTTCCTCCAGGCACCCCTCCATCTCCTGGTCGCTGTATATCTGTCTCTAGTCCAGGGAGGGGTCACAAGATCTTCATGGTAACTCGGGTGGAGAGCCCCCCTGAGCAGCAGCAGAAGCAGCAGCAGCAGCAGCAGCAGAAGCAGCAGCAGCAGAAGCAGAAGCAGAAGCAGCAGCAGCAGCAGCAGAAGCAGCTACAAATCCAGACGGGTGTACCTGCAGCTCCCAGCCATGGTAAAGAGGCCGCAAAGAAGCCTGTAGACGAGAACACACCCCCGACACAGCAGACGCAGACACCGCCCTCATCTCAAACAGAATCACAAACACAACCGACACAAGACGACGTGAAGGAGAGCTCACCTGCTCCGTCAACAGACTGTAAACTCACAGAGCAGAATCCTTTAGCACACTTAGAGTCTGCATTAAATACGACACCAGAGCCACAGTCTACAAGTCAACCCACAGAGGATGTGACCGCTAGCACTTTAGACCCAGAAGTGACGGATACAAGTCAACAAGCACCAGCCCTGCCTTCAGATTCCTCGTCAGTGCAGGCTGCAGCATTTCAGCTCACTGAGGAGGTAGTACAGAGCATTAAAAGCCCCCAAATTGAGCACACTTGTGTAGAAGAAAAGAATGAAGGCGAGGAGGAGGAGGAAGGTGACGTAGAAGATGAGAGGCAGGTGTGCACAGAAGGCGCTAATAAACTGTTAGGTGAACTGAGTCAAACCCAGACTTGTATCCCCGCGGTACAAATGCAGCAGCAGCCGTTACCATCTGCCCCTGAAAACCTGCAGGATAAGCTAGCATCTGAATCAGAGGAGATTCAGTCGCTGAACCAAACAGAGGAGGAAGAAGAGGAAACACTTCTACAGGAAGAGCAGGAAGCACCAGCCGACGTGTCGGAAAATGAAAAACACAGTTTAACAGAGAAAGAGGACAGCCAGCTAACCCAAGAGGAACCATGTCCAAAGCAGCAAACAGAGGCAGATGAGCAGGCAGTAGAGCCTGTTCTCTCTGTCCAGACTGATAAACAGGAGCCATCTGTCACTCAAGGTGGTGCTCGGGAGATAAATCCTCGAGCAGAGGAAGCCTCAAAGAGTCCAGAACCTGCCACAACAGAGTCTGATTCCCCGGTCAAAGACGAGGATTCACCCGATGAGAGCTCTGCAGACGAGGACGAGTGTTTTGCCGAGGCTCCGGAGGAGGAGATTGTTGGTTCAGCTCTACCCAACGGCCTGAAGCCTGAGTTCTCCCTCCATCTTCTCGATGCGGAAAGCCCCAAGCCAGGCAGCTGTGTGATGGAGCACGGTGAGTCGCTGTAATCACTGATCTCTGCTGTTTTTTTAGATTAAAAAAAGTCCCATGTACAGTTGGTTTTAGGTTTTAAAATCCTGTTTGGTATGTGTGTTATGTGTCACTTGTGTAGTGAGTGTCAGCTGTGGACAAGACCTGGAGGAGCTGCTGCTAGAAGCCAGTTTGGAGACGGGGAGAGATGCACCATGAGGATGTGAGGTAAACATTTATCTAAACCTATGTACAATACATCAAATGAAATCACAAGTTAACATGGATTCATCATCTTACTATTGGCGACTGCAAAGTTTCCATGAAACACAGACTTCAACTTCTTCAAAATCTCTTTTAGGGACGTCATAGTAGGTCTGAATACAAAATGTCATCAAATAAAACCTCATTTCAACAATAAAAACTACTTATTCCCTCTTATAATAAAACAGTATTGTCTTTCCTTAAAGAATACTGTAATTGCTTCAGACTACACAGTGTGCACACAGTGAGCAAAGTGGTTTCATTGATAATTAGGTCTGCCATTATTTAGTTGGGTTTTACAAATGTTCTGTGCTTCATTCATGAAGGATTTATCACCTCTCTTCTGCTTCAACAGGGACAGTGAGGACAAGAGAAAACAGCACTCACTTTGTCTGGCTCTACTACGTGACTGGTTGCCCTACAATGTTTTTGTTTCTTTGACATTATCACCAACACAACTTTTCCTTAAAGGACAGAAGACCTGGTGTGACAGTTGAAGCTCCCTGAAAATATAAGCAAATTATGGAAAGACAATAGGACCAAATCAACTCCTGGAGCGCTGCTGTGACAAATAAGGAACCCTCTACATCCACAATACACTAACCACTGAAAAACAAGTACATATGCACATTATAAGGAAGGGGGGGGGAGAGAGAAATAAATAAAATCACCATGTTATCACTACATTTGTTTAATCTGCAATCTTTACACACGAGCATCCTGCTGCAAGTGAGAAAGAAGAGAGCCTGGGGATAAAACACTAACCAAAGACAGAACACAGACATTTCCCTCTTGATGCTCTCTTGTGTAGGTTTCCACTGTAGTTGGGGTAAATATCTAGCAATTTAAGTTTATTTTTCTTTTTTTCTTCATAAGATACATACACAAAGACATAACGGTGATAATAAGCAAAAGCGGGTTGATGACAGTCTCAAGACAAAATAACGGTGACGGACCCTGCTGAGCGGACCTGCTGGCTTTAAACACTAGTTCTGGAGGTGGAAGTGGGTCACTGTCAAATGCTTTTATATCTGAGGAAGCTGAAGATGTTAACGTGTCTGTTTAAATGTCAATGGTTTATGTCTGTGTCCCAACTCCCGACCAATTTTCCCTTTCGGGGAAAAAAAAAAAAAAAAAAAAAAAAGAAGCTCTTAAGGGACCTCTGCCAAAGTGACCTCCCTCTTTGTCCGTTTTCTCCTCCTCTGCTCACTTTGGCCCCTCAGGAATCAGCGTCCCCCTCCGGTCGGTCTCCTCAGATCTGATGATGAGGAGGAGCTGTAACTGTCTCTCCTTTTGCCTTTCAAACGCTTTTTAGAAAGTGACAGTCAGTACTTCTGCTCTGAACTTCTGAGAATGTCGGAAAGCAAGATGTCTGCTTTTGGTTGAGTTATTTACATCTTTTTAGTCCTTGATTCTCTTCAACTTTCAGACACTGTTATTGCTTTGTTCGACCATCATTGTTGTGTTAAACTCTTTCAAGAAAAGCAGCTCGGTCTCTGTTGTCATCTCTCCTCTCCCTCTTCCTGTCTTCCACTGGTAGTTTGTGCCATCACCGCTCAAACCCATCATTCATGTTGCCTTCAAAACTCACCACTTCAGATTTGGTCCTTTCTTTGTTTGGGCTGCTTTGAGAAATTAGTTATTTTCTATTTATTTTATAGCTTTATAAGCCTTTGCTGGTCCATTTTCCCATTTTTCTTCTTCATCCTCATTTTATCTTTTCTTTTCCATTTTGGGGGTTTCGTTTAAAGATTAACCCCATTTTGATGTATATTTGACATTCAAACTAGAGCAAATATTTTGTTTTGTTTTTTGGTGCGAGGAGGGCAGAGTAATCTGTGTTGGAAGGAAAGGTGAATATGATTGGATGGTTGACTATGGCAGCAGTCGGGGTGAAGTAATACAAGCAAACACAAGGGAGCAGCACATTTATCAGTTCTAATCAAAGTCCCGGTTGTTTTTAACACGACTCTGTTGGGGGAAGCTGTGGCCATAAGGGGGCGCTCGGGGCCGTGTTGTTCACCCACAATGGACACAGAAGCAAAGGATGCCACACTGCAGGAGAAGTCTGCCCTCAAAACCAACTCCTGTCTTGAATTTTCCAGAGCAAGAACTTAAGCAAGCAACTTTACATGAAATGTCAACTTCATGTATGTTCGTAAAGAGAACTGCTCTGAATCATTTCCTGAAACAGGTACAGGCAGGTGTATTGTTTGTTTGTTTTTTCTTGAAAGGAGCAGCATTCAACCTTCCTGCTCCTCTCCACCCAACAGATAGTTTGCCCCCACTGTTTGTTAAGCTTTAATTTTTAGAAATTTTTAATAATAATTTGTTAACTTAATTGAAATGTGCTGGTAATCACAAAGATATGTATGGCGAAATTTGTTCCTCTCAAATAAATGCATGTAAAGACTAAATGATATGACTGAATGTTTCAATGTCTAAACTCTTGCCAGTGGAAAAATGTGAGCAGTTCAAGTTTGTCTGGGATTTTTTAATACAGCTGGTGACTCTTCAAAATATATTCTCTAAAAACACTACTAGTTATTTGATGCACTATTAAAATGTGCAGTCAATTTAAAGGTGGGTTTTTATTTTCCCTTTGTGGTTAATACCAAAAACAATTACATCTGCTGTGATTCAGAAGGATGTTTGAAACTTTTCACAGGTGCTGTCTGTAGTGTAGTTTGTGTTTATGGCACTAACAAACAACCTTCCCACTGTAACCTGTGGACAGAAAACTCAAAATCATCATCATTTACTGACATTCCCCCAATGTTTGCTTTGGTTTATTGTGATAATTTTCAGGCCTTTTGAAGATTATACAAATAAAATCAAGACCAAGAGCCGACTGCTATGCAAGCAGCTCTGTGAGGTTCTACTCATTTCATTTCACGTCATATCAGACGGATGAGATGGAAACAATTCAGGATTAAAATAGTGCACATTATTCTTGTACAGAATTTTTCATTAATTATTTTTCATAGATCTTTCCATATTAGTTTCAAGTTGAATGAAACCGGAACTTTAGGAAAATCAAGTTTCCAGGTCGAAATTGCAACTTTGACTTTGAATACATTTGCTAAGTTTCCTATCTTATCCCATGTTGTATTGTTCATGTATCTGTTGTTGCACGCTACATCTGTTGAAAAATCATTTCTGTAAACAAAAAATATATTTGATGACTCATCTTGAACTCTGGGTCTTTACATTCATGTATTCAATCAATTGTTATTTGGGGTGATCAGATGAACCTGGCCATCATATATAACCACACTAATCGTAAGCATTTATGATGGAAAAAACTTGTTAATTAGCAAACATTGTGTCAATAAGCAACCTGCACTTTCCCCAAAAGTTTACATGATGTTGTGCGAAGCACCTCATTTTTGTTTGCATAACCGATGCAACTTTTCTTTGTCCCTGGCCTCTTGGAGGCAAAAATTAAAAAGAAGGATAACAGACATGTCTCCACAGCAGATAAAGACTTCCTGAAGCACCACTGCATTGCCTTGTAGACAGTTGAGTAGTTTCTTTGCAAAATACTGGTGTAGCCAGCAGGCACATTTCACCCTAATTTACATAAAGTTTAAAAAATTTGAACTTTTGAACCTCCCTTTTTCATTTTGCTGGTTAGTCCTACGTTTCTGGGAAAGAGATTTGCCCATGTTAAATAAACAAATGTACTTAATTAAGCACAGTGACAGACTTTAATGAGTTAAATGTTTGATGTAACATAGTAATAATAAGCACTCAACAAAGTACAACTAAGACTGAAGGGAATTTCATAGTCATGGAATTCCCTTCAACAGTTGTTTTGATATTTCAGTCTGGAGCAAAGTGGTGTACTAACCGACAAAGCCATTGGGCCACGCTATAAGCATGAATGAAAAGAAATACATGTGAAATGTTAAAAATCAACATCTCTTTCCAAAAGGAAGATTGACATGATAAAAAATGAAATAACATGCTTCTGCAACCCAAAAAGTATGTTCTTTTTTCAGAAGTTCCTCTAATCTTTTGTATTTCGAAATAATTTGGTATATATATATTTTTTTATGTCTTTAAAGCTTTTCAAAAAATATTCCATCAAAACAAAGTAAAGCACCCACTCCTTTATGTCTCCTGGAGTGAGGGTGTGTAGTGATGGCGGGGGTCAAGCACGGGGTGGGTTCTCTGCTCTGTATGTGAGGAATTCCTGCCTGCACTAATCCACTCCCACCCAGTAATGCTTTGATAATACAGAGGGTTGTGAGACTTTATTTTATACCCAGAAAGTAAAGGCCTCCCTTTATAGTTTGAATATTGGATGTGTGTATGGATCAACAGTTATTGTGAGCATATACAAGCATGTTGTGCAATCCTACAGTCATGTTTTAAGCTCTGACAAAACATCCATACAGCAACCAGAAGTGTCTGTTTCACATCAAAGGGAGTGGAGTCAATGCCTAGAAAGGTTGTGACGAATGGCGATAAAGGTCTGGGTTCTTGAACCCGATAGGGGAGCACTGCAGTGTTTCTGCGAGGAATCTGGGTGTGACCCTGGACGACCAACTGTCGTTCTCAGCAAACATTGCATCGGTCACACGCTCCTGCAGATTCCTCCTCTACAACATCAGGAGGATTCTCCCCTTCCTCACTGAGGAGACGGCGCAGGTGCTCATCCAGGCTCTGGTCATCTCCCGCCTGGACTACTGCAACTCACTACTTGCCGGAGCCCCGGCGTCGGCCATCAGACCTCTGGAGCTTGTCCAGAAAGCTGCAGCTCGTCTGGTGTTCAATCGCCCCAAGTTCTCTCACACAACTTCCCTTCTCCGTTCTCTACACTGGCTCCCTGTAAGAGCTCGCATCCAGTTTAAGACTGGTGCTAGCCTACAGGGCAGTGAAAGGAACAGCTCCTTCCTATCTCCAGGCCTTGGTCAAGCCCTACACCCCTGCCCGACCACTTCGCTCTGCTGCCTCGGGGCGATTGGTTGCCCCGTCGCTCAGAGGTCCCTGCGGCCGATCCACCCGGTCACAGCTTTTTTCTGTCCTGGCCCCTCAGTGGTGGAATGAACTCCCCACTGACGTCAGGACAGCAGAGTCGCTGCCCATCTTTCGGCGCAGGCTGAAAACTCACTTCTTCAAGAAGTACTACCCTGAGCCTTCCACTTAGCACTTCATATTAGTTTGTTGCACTTATTGTATTCGTATTAGTTTGTTTCTGCACTGTACTTTTGCTCTGGTTTATGCTCTTAGATGCTTGTTTAAGAAAGGAGATGCACTTATGACTTCTGGTGACTAGTAGTTCTCTTGAATACCTATGTTGAATACACTTATTGTAAGTCGCTTTGGATAAAAGCGTCTGCTAAATGACTAATGTAATGTAATGTAATGTTTCGGTTTCATTGCATCTATGGGGTGCCTGTAAAATAATGGTTAAAATAAAACATTTCCTGATTCTCTGTTGGCCTCTTGTTCCTGTTCAGAGATTGTCAGAGAAACTCCTCAGGCACTGTCTCTCTCAATATGAAACATGTGGTTGAGCGCCTCAGGGTGAACTTGGGAAGTTGTCCTTCTGTGAAAATGTTTTTGTTAGATCCAGAGAGAGTTCAATTACATCAGTCTGTGGGTAAGAACAAGCTGAACTTGATTTGATACTGATGTTTGCATGTTCTCAGCAGGGAGTCAAACTGGACAACAACTTTCATAAGTTTTCATATTGAGTCATAGCAGCTTTAAAGAAATCCTCCAAAGGTAAAGGAGCGAGCAGAGCTTCCTAACTAAAACCCAGTATTTGTGGGTGCTAAAGGTTTAGCCAAGCCGCCAGATTTGTGGTCTCTTTCTCTCTCTCTGTAAGGGGACAGTGGCAAGTGATCAAATGCTTCCTCGCTGGGTCTTTCCTTGGGTTTATCCATGCCTCAGGAATGTGCTGGCATGCTTGTAGAACAGTAGGGATTTATCCGTGGTGTCAGACCCTATCTGGCCTGTTGATCCACAGTCCAGTGGACTGCAACAGACCCGTGCACACTGGAACACAAGAGCAGGGGCTGATAGGAATGATGGGAATGATGCATGATCTGTGGGGTTATGAGTGCTGAGATACCATGTCTGAGAGCATTATCAATATGAATCTTACGAACTCTTGGCGGGGATGTAAATAAATGCATTATCACTCTCGTATACACGCTATTGCATAAGATTCTCCTTTAAGCAGCTTGTAAGAGAGACTATAACTTGTAGTTTAAATTTGGCAAGTTCCACAATTTTAATCTTTTAATTTAATCTTTCAAATCTAACAATAAACAAATGCTGGCCTCAACTGTTCTCTCAGGTTCGTCCCCTTTTTTAGACTAGGGCTGGGGTGACCACCAGTACTCTTAAAGTGAGTACTTCATTTGATGCATTTTTTTTTCTCCTTCATTCTGTCCGTAAAATGCCACCCCTACCTCCACTTCTATTTTTATCAGGTGCCACAGGTATGAAGTCCTAGTATAGCAATACTTTCAAACGTTTTGGAACTGCCAGCTCTGTCAAATACACCGCGCTCGACTTTACCATCTAAGGACTGTATGGGTAACTGCTAGTGGGGAAAGAAACAAAATACATTAAATCAAACGCTTGCAGTGATTGCCTGTGAACTACGCCATACACATTTTTTATTACTAAAAGTTTTTAAAAGTTTGCTACAACTTAGATTATTTCGGTATCTTAAAGGTAGTCTGTACCAATTCCCAGCCCTAACTGCCACTTTCCTGGGGCCTAGTGCTAGACTGCCTGTTACCTTCATTTCAACATCAAGGCAGTCTTTTTTTCAGACATGACCTTATGATCCGGTTATATAATCCCGACAATACAATGGGGATTTAATTAGTGCAATTTAACTTCACTGGATCTGCTCAGAGAGTGTGAGAAAGCTGGGTGGGCTCTGTGATCGTCCACTGAACGTATATTTTCTCCCACCAAGGAGCTGAGGAGGGAATGCAAACAGGGATGATTCAGGAGAGGACGATGCCCTCCACCCATCCCCTCCTCCCCAGCTCACATGACTGTGATTAGAGCAGAGGAGGAGTGTAGTGGGACAGAGAGGGAGAGATGGTGAGCACAATGAATGACATTATGTTGGAGTTCGGCGCACAGATCGCATCCAAGAACTCAACTTGTCTTTGATTGCTGGCTGAGGGTCGTCCACTTTTCTGGGGTAATTAAACTTTATATCAAAAACAAATAAAGTGTACAATTGTTGCATTTGTCTTAAATTTTGATTCCCAAGTTATGCTTAAGCAAATTGTTCGTTTTGTGTTAAATGTACACGCTTGTTTGTAACTTAGTCGTGGAAGAAATGCTCAGATTTTTTGTAGTAAAAGTAGTAAAACCACAGTTTGGAAATACTCATTACACATAAAAGTCCAAGTTCCAAAAGTAAAAGTACTCATCATACAGAATGGCCAATTTCAGAACAATGTATTATATTTCTTGATTATACTTACTGATGCATTCATGTGTACATACTTTAATGTTTTAGCTGGTAAAGGTGGGGTTCATTTGAACCACTTTATATACTGCTGGGAACTTGTGCGTTACTCCACGGATCGATATTGTTTTATCTCCACCTGTAATAAAACATCGTCATTTATTTGTTGATTATGTCTTGCATTATTAATCTCAATCTGCTATCAAATCACTGTTGTGTTAGTACAATAGTTGCATCTGCAATGATGGACTATTAGTATAAAGTTTCAGGAAATGGAAAGTAAAGTGCCTGACATTGTACCGGAGTGAAGAACTCCGTCATGCTGCAGCACGCTGGGTTAATTCATTTTGACTGAATATTGAATGCAGTGATGGAAAGTAACAATGGTTCTAGAATAGAGAGCAAAAAATAATGCAAATTGATTTACATCAATTCTTTGACAATAATTAGCATAATGTAGGGCATGCAAGGTGGTGGTTGTAGGAACAAGTGTGTGTGTGTGTGTGTGTGTGTGTGTGTGTGTGTGTGTGTGTGTGTGTGTGTGTGTGTGTGTGTGTGTATGTGTGTTTTTGAGTATAAATATTCTAGTGTGCGCTTTACACTCTCAGTTGCAGGTATGAGGGTGCTACACTGGTGCATGCTGGGAGTGACCATCCTGCTGCTGGTCTGTGAGGTCACCATCAGTCAGCTGTGCAACTCCCTCATCATGTTAGTGGACGGTTTCCACACACTCTTCATCCTCTTTCGCATGTCTCTTCCTCCTCCTCAAACGGCGAGCATAAAAAAAACGCTGCTCTCCTCTTTGGATTCCTCCGCATCTCCTCCACATGCATCCTCCTCCTCTGCAGTACTTCCCTCCATCCTGCCTGCAGAGTCGTCCATTGAATCTCCACCTGATGGGCCTCTGGACTGTGGCGTGTCCTACACCAGCAGCAGGATTCAGCCTGTGGGGGCTTTCATTTCGGCTCTCCTCCTGACCTCTCTGTGTCTCTCTTACTTCATTGAAATCATCAGCTTTTCCCTTGAGCCTCACCCAGTGCAGCGCCCCCTGCTGCTTGTGGTGGTGGGAGCTGTCAGTCTGCTTCATAAGGCGCTGGTGGTCTGGCTGAACTGGGATCAGCTGCAAAAGGAGAGGGCCGAAACCAGCAGGCAGACAAAAAGCGAATCTCACCTTGAAGTGAACCACAAAGGTAGCATTACCTACAGGTGACATGGTCACTTTGAAAGCTTATGCCCATATTTAAAGTACAAAAAAACGTGGCAGTAATTCGTAATAAGACATATTCATTTAGGCTGTAATTAATAGTTTTATTGAAGGTCAATTAATCACTTTCAAATACTTTGTACTAAGCCATCAATAAAAACGTTTGGGTTGCTAGGTTGGGGTCTGTGTTGCCCCCCACCCAGTGTTCAGTTTTGATGCTAATCTAAGTAAATGGGAATTCTAGCTGAAGCTTCACATTAACCATGCAGACATGAGGGCGGTATTGATCCTCAGGGGATTTTTACAACTGAAATCTTGATGTGAAATACAGGTCCAGCTGGTTCAAAATGAAATGTGTAGTTGCTCAATGTGTGATTACCACACTTTTAACTGTACTTAAGGATTTTAAAGTCCAATCTTGTGTAAGACACATTACTGCTATTCTGGTGTGTGAAATGCATTCATTTTGGAGAATGTGGAATTTGTGTCTGCTCAAAATGATGCATGAGATGTGTTATAATACCACTGCAGAGCCCCTCTCTCATGTCATGTGAAAGCACATACTTATTACTTATGTAATGGCATTATGTAATAATCTCTTACCACAGAAGAATTAGTGTGCCTGTCCAGGTGATGATATTGCACAGAAAGATTTTACTTTGAAGTAGCTGCCAAGTGTATATTCAGCTGTAAGCAACATCACACAGTGTCCATGTTTGTTTTTCATTCCTCTGTTCGACTCCCACAGTCTTGTCTGCAGAGGAAACCAAAGGCCAGGCTGAGCCGGGGCGAGTCCTGGATGACATTAGCAACCTCCAGTCTGCCGTGGACAACTCACTCCACAATGGGGCGCTTATTCTCTGCAACCCGGGAACCTCCAGCGTCCCAGACACTGACTCTCAAACTGCCCAACAACAGCCAGTCCACCTGCATGCAGCAGCTCAGCAGGACAGCAGGGACTGTGAGGCAGCCAGCGGTGTTGCAGATTTTAAGGTTGGCAAGTGTGCGAGTCGTTCAGAAGACATCGCAGAGATTTCCAAAGACAACACCTGCATTGGACATCTTGGTAAGAGAGTTTAGCTCCTTGGACTGTCACCTTTATCCCCTTAGTGTCTTGTAGAAAAGAAAAAAATAGCATGTGAATTCAATGCACATATTTAAATATTAGTTTTTTATATGTGACCTAAACAGATTGCCAATTTGTTATGGTTGAGCTGGGTTTTTGCAGGTGAAATAACATTTTTTAAATGAAACTAATATTCACTTTCTTTAATCAACGTTATATTAATGTTTTTTAAAAAATAAAAAATAAATAGCTTAAGTAGAAAGTTTTGTTTTACATATCTGAAGATCATAATTTACGTTTTCTCCCCTTTCAGACAGTCATAATGCATCTAATACCAACTTCTACAAGTCATCACATCACATTGAGAGGACTTTACCAAGGAGCCAATGGCCAGTCAGTCTCCTGTCCTTTGTCCTGGTCATGCAGGGCCTTTGTACCTCTCTGCTGGCTCTGATCAACAGCCTGGTGATGCTGCTGATCGACCCACAGTTCCTAAACAGCTCTGCAACCTGTGGCCTGCTGGTTTACCTGGATCCTGTTATCTCTCTGCTGGCTGTGATTATGCTGATTGCCACGGCTGCACCGCAGGTCGGTGTGTTTATGTCAGGCCTTTTAGTTTAAATGTTGCCTTTAAGCATTTAGCTTAAGGTCTTAAGAAGAACAAATAAAGAGTTAAACCCACTAATAACAATAATACATACATGCTGCAGCCGTATCCAAACCTGCACTGACTGCCGTTTTTTCACCGGTAAATCTCTCCAGGTGCACAGGTATGGACTTCTGCTGCTACAGGCCACACCTCCACACATCTGTGCATCTGATCTTGGACGAAGGATCACCAGTGTCCCTGGAGTGCAGGCTGTGCACAACCTCCACATCTGGCAGTTAACTGAATCGTTCATGGTGGCCTCTGTCCATGTACACTGCCATGATGGGTTTCCAATACACAGGTGAAGTGGTAAAGTCTTTTGACTTTTGTACCTAGGGGGCTCTAACAATCCATGGCCATTGAGAAATGATCAATTCTGATTGGCTGAAAGGTATGGATCAATTTTGTGTAACTGTACAGTATAACTGGACACCTTTAATATGCGTTTGCCATTCTAAATGAATGTGCCAGTATTAAACTGTAGGTAAAGACAGCACCAGTGGAGCTTAACAATGGCTAAGCTCAAAGAGAAAGGGATATCTGAAGTAAGTATTGGTTAAAAAAATGGATTATATAGTTTGATTAGATGCAAATTCAAGTCTGGGATGAGACAGACCAAATCCATCCATTACTGAATCCATATCCTCTTATCCTGTGCATCTGTGCATCATCACAGTGGGGTGGAGGCCAACCCAGCTCACATTGGACGACAGATGTGGTTCACCCTAATCATAGTCACATTCATTATTTTAGATTCAAGGGGCTGTAACTGGTTGGTGATCATAAATATGTTTTTGTCCAGATTAAAAACTCTATATTTTATTAATTCTGAATCTTTTTACACATGTCCAGGTGTGCTGATCTGATGTGGGGGGTCACTAAGGTGCTGCAGAGTGTTGGAGTGAGCTGCTGCACCGTCCAACCAGAGTTTGCCTCCCGCTCTGGGTCGTCTGCAGGCAGTGAGGGGGACGCCTCACCCGTCATCCACAGAGAGGACCCCTCCCTGCCTCCTCTTCTGACCTGCAGCCTTGCCTGTGAGAAGGCCTGCGCTGGTAATATGGGCTGCTCTCCCTTAGAGGACGAGACCAGCCTGCTGGCACCACCTGCTGTGGAAACAAAGGAAGAGCCTCAGACACTGGTCATCGAGAACACCTTCCTCTGACTGAAGTGAATGCACTGGAGGGAATAAATGAATGAATGAAATGGCAAATGAACAGATTTGAACATGTAATCTTTCTTAAAACACTGCTCATACATTACATGTAAGTTTTATGTTGTGTTAGTTTTATAAAATGAACATGGTGCTGCAATATCAAGTGAGGCCCTTCCTCTTGTGATGCTTCATTTGTACCCCGAACCTTTGTATTCTCTAACATGTACGTATAAAGAAATAATACGAAAGTGTGTCTCTTTTCATTTTAAGATCATGTGCAATTTATCAACCAAAGACAGCAGAAGAACAAATGCATTTAATATACTGCTGTAGACATTATGAGTATCCACTTTATTGCAAAGATCATGTGCAATTTATCAACCAAAGACAGCAGAAGAACAAATGCATTTAATATACTGCTGTAGACATTATGAGTATCCACTTTAATACCAAATAAAACTTAACACTATACACCCAGTGGTGGTAAGTGACAAAGTACATTTACCCAAATAATGTACTTGATGAACTTGAACTTTACCTCTACTCCACCACATAAAACGCATCTGTTGTACCGTTTTAATTCACATTTATTTAACAGCTATAATTACTATCTACCTTACAGTTTACGATTTAACATATAAAACAAAACGTTTATATACTATGGTGTACTACATAACTATATCTATAGTCTATAGATGAAGTATGAGGCAGGATAATTAAAATTAGCTCCACTTCAACCAACTACAACGTTGATGTATCACTTACATATTAATACATCACTGATAATGACCCAAGCATGTGTGGGGGCCACTCTGCACAATAAGTACTCTTAATACTTTAAATACATTTTTACTTAAACTATCATTTATTTGCTCACCTGTATTGGAGTACTTTTATTTTTATTATTTGAATTCCCCTTACAAAAGTCACGAATAAAATGAGGAAATAAGACAAGTGAAATGATGTGCACCTGAAGGATTGGATCTGGGTGGAAGGTAATGAAGTGAGTATGTGGCAGTGTGAGCAGCAAATACAGTTGTTGTGGCAAAAAATGTGAGGCTGAAAGAGTTAATCAGATCACACAGAGGAGTTCTTCACTAGCTGCCGGAACATATATATATGCAGCCATTATTCGTGTCATCAGTTACACCTGTGCCTTTCTTCGAATTGTATTTATTTTTGTTTTTAATTGTAATCCTCTATATTTCCATGTGGCTCCACCTTTTTTATTTTCAGGCAACCAATCCCAATGCGCCTACTTTGAATAGGCCCACACAGACCAGACTACTTTTCCCTTTTCTGTGTCTTTATTTGATATGAATGCGCTTCAGGACATACAGTACGGGATGGTACTTTGAGTAGGAGCGCTCTGTGATCAAAGCAAGCTGACAGTCATTGACGTGACACCGTCAGTGAACATACTCTCCCTAACAGAAGGTATATTTACGCTTGCTTGTCCTTGTTAAAGATGCCCGGATGAGCCTCGGTGGTCCGGGGTGCAGGCTTCAAACCTGTAGCTGCTTAGCGGCAGAGTGGTTCAATTCCACCTTTCGGGCGATTGCATGCTTCCTGAAAATGAAACATTGTATGAACGAGTTTCTGTTGCGTTCACGGTGCTGGTTTAATAAGATTTACCTAAACTTAACTTAATACTGACCTCCAGTACAGTCGTGTTTTATTTTAACTTTTAACAACGTTATAATATCCGACCTTAACAACCTACTTTTGAAGCACTGCACTAAAAAAAATCGCATTTGTTTAAAGGGAAAACGTCACATGTTGTATTCGCTATTTTTATTCATTGAAGTATTAAATAATGTACATTATAGCAAACTTTGCTTGGGTATTCGCATTTACACATTGCACTTTTACCTAATATATGTCTGTATTTATAAGATTTTTTTTGTTATTGTGGATTTTTGTTATTGTGATTTTTTTCTTACTTACTTATTTAAAATACTTGTTTGTTTTTTCTACTATGTCTCTTGTTTGCACTATATCTATGCTGCTGTAATCCTGTAAATTTCCCCGCTGCGGGACTAATAAAGGATTAATTTATTGCATGATTTATCTAAAAGCTAACGTTACTTATATTTTAAACACAAAACTCATAGTCATGTGAAATGTGCGCAATATGTATTTTAAGAGAATATTTATTTAATTGTGCTGTTTTGTTAATCAGAAACATAGCAGTCACGAAAATGAAAAAAAGTAAGATGAATGATTTCCTGTCTCTGTAGGTAAATAATAAAAAGGTTATAACCGTGGAAGCGGAAATTACGCTGATTCTACATCCGCTTTGACAGTATGTGTAAACCAATCATCTGCGAGTATTTCCTATCCACCATCCAATCACGTTCCTCCCCTGAGTGGGTGGGTCGATCAATGCGGAAGTGTTTCTGTGCAGCGGAGGACGCGGGTGGTGTGTGCGTGATGTCCTTGCCTTCTGAATTTTTGGCTAACCTGGATTGAAAACTCACTTCTTTCCCTTTTGGAGGTCACTGTTTTATTAATACCAGGTAAGAAAGACTTTAAAGCGTGTTCACGACGTTGTGTTAGACTCATGGAGGCTGATGTTTTAATGTTTAACTGTGTCGTTGCCCTGTGCGTTAGAAACGTTATGGAAGTGGTTCACTTGTGCTTTGTGAGTTTCTTTGAATTTATGTTTTTAAATAAAAAAAAGTCCAAGCAACCAGAGGTCAAAGTATTTGGTTGTATTTGTCCTAAATCTAGCCCCTTCTTGTGGCCCTGTGTCAAAATCTAGTAGTAAAACCTTAAGTATTTCCATATGATATATTGCTGGTGTCTCAAACATGTGTATGTAATCAAATGATCATCATCAGACCGACACACAGCAAACCTCCTGCAGTGAAGTAGAAACACTGGTTGATTAATTTTTACAGTTTGTTGACGTTTTATAGGCTAAACTGTCAATCAAAGTAGAAATATACAGTCCATCTATAACTACTAATACAATCTAAGTATTATCATTAATAAGAGACCTAGAGTTCATTACTTCGTCTAAGTAGGGAACAAAATATTCAGTGTGTCCTAAATGACACTAAAAATGTCAGAAAACCCTTAACTTCTTGCTTGATAAATGAGGAAAACATCTTATTATTGAAATTGAAATGGATTATTTTCTTTAACTAAATCCCAAATCTGTATTGTATGAAATAATCTGTGCCACTTTATAAATGGAAGTTCAACACACAAAGTTTCCATGTGGACTGGAGTTATAATTCTGTGTTTTGAACTACTGATTTCTTTATTGATTTCCTACAGCAACTGAGTAGAAATGTTTCATCCTTGATCTGTCTTTCAGATTTGACTTGAAGAGACAGTCCGTTATGCCTTTGCATAAATACTCCTCCAAAATCTGGGACGTCCTGAAACTGAAGCAGGGCATCTACGCTCGCCTCCCCAAACACTACCTTAAGTCCCTCGAACAGAAAGAGCCGAGCCCCGTCCACTGGAAGCCTTTGGGAGTCCAGTACCGAGCCAACCCAACAACGGGGCAGAAGGAACGGGTACAGGATGTCCCGATACCAATCTACTACCCTCCTCAGTCCCAGGACGGCCTGTGGGGAGGAGAGGGCTGGATATCAGGCTTCAGATACGCCAATAATGACAAAGTGAGTTTCTAGGAAAAGGATTGTCTGTCTTTAGTTCTACTAGTGCCTTGAAATGACATTTTTATACCATAATGCACACAGTATAAACTTCCAGCTACTGTAGATTAGCATCCAGTTAAGGCTTTGTTAGCATATTAGCATGTGACTGTCCACTCGTTGTCCACTTCCTTCTCATCTTGTTAACCTTTCAATAAACCAGAAATTTTCATACAATTCTAGTTTTGTTTTAGTGGGAATTCAAACCAACTATTATAAAGCAGCAACAGGGTTATGCTCATTAATGAGCAAATGTTAAATGCTATCACCTTTTGTAAGGGAACAATATTATAACAATACTTAAGTTGTTTGTTTTTTGAAGAAATGTCCTCAGTACTTTTGAGAATATGTTATAATAACATTTTAATGTCTTAGATTTTTTGTATCTAATAAGAATTTATCCATAAAAGACATACACAATATACATACAAGGTATATTAAGTTTTCACTTTCTCTTTTTTAAATTGGACTAAATGGGATTGTTAAGTGGACACACTCAACAGCACTGTAACAGATATCACTATAAGTACAGCATTATAAGTTGTGTGTTCACACAATCCAGCTGCCATGAATGTAAATATGAAGGATAAATAAATAAAAAAGATTGCATGTTCAAAATATTTATTGAAATGTACAAACATGTGACACTAAAGTGCAGAAGACAAAATAATTTATTGTCCTGTACCTATAGTCCTGCACAATATTTTTGTTGACACATGTAGCTCTCAACATCATAACTCTTGTCTCTGTAGATGTCAAATCGTCTGAAGAAGACCTGGAAACCACAGCTGTTCAAGAGAGAGTTGTACAGCGAGATCCTCGATCACAAGTTCACCATCACAGTCACACCTCGCACTCTGAACCTCATCGATGCTGCATTTGGATTCGACTTCTATATCCTCAGGGTAAGGGAGCGCTAAGTCTGTGTAACAAATTTACATTTTCCCATCTGGCTTTTTATGTGACTGTAATTATCCAACTTCTGTCAGACACCAAAGGAAGACCTGAACTCCAAGTTGGGGATGGACCTGAAGAGGGCCATGTTGCTCCGCCTGGCTCGCAGAAACACAGAGCTTTACCCCTCCGACCCCGTCAAGGCAGAGAAGGTCTACAACAAATACAAGGTAGGTGGGATGTGTTCAAGTCCACTGAGTGATCCTAAATGTATTGGGAATGGAGTGATTAAAACTAACCTGGATGTTTACCAGCTGCTGTACAAGAGAAGGAGTTGTGATTAAGAAACAAGTGAAGTTTTTCTTTTTTTGGTTCCTTCTGTCAAAGCAGCAGTTTGAGATCCCAGAGGAGGAGGCAGAGTGGTTGGGTCTGAGTCTGGAGGAAGCCGTGGAGAAACAGAGGCAGCTGGAGCACAAGGTAATAAAGTCCTCAAACACAACTGCCTGAAGCTCACCTCATTCAGTACTTGTTTCAGCTGCTTTACCTCACAACAGAAATGCTTAAGAAATTATCCTAAATATCTTCTATTTTTGATCAGTAAGATGTGACAAATCAGAGAAATTGATTTGACATCTCTATCCCCCCCTTTACAAAATAACAGACCCCTGAAAGATGCGAAAAGAGTGTTGATTTGTTATGATAAATCTGTACACAGTCTATAAATGTGTCTGTCCTAACTCCGTTTTGTTCACCCTCTTGTCTCTCAGGAGCCGGAGCCTCTGTTTAAGGCCTGTGTGGAGGAGCTGGTGGAGCAGTTGCATGTCCAAAAACTCTCTGAGCCACACCTCATAGAGAAAAAGTGATGAACCGAACCGTCTGAGTGGGACAGAGGAATCTTTTCAGACTGAAAAAATAAGTAGGTTGAGCTGTCAGGCTTCTCCAATTGATGGTGGGAGTTACAAAGTTCCTAAACTTTTTCACCCGGGGTAGACATCCTGCAGTTCAGCTTGTATTTTACATCTGAGGGCGACTCAAAGGTGGAAAAGACACAAACGGGGAAGTCATGTTGGAGTAATGCTTATTTATTTCCCCTTACATTTAAGATCCAAGACATTTTAGGAATTACGAGAAGAGCCTCCGTTTATGTAAATACTCCATGACCCGTTGTGATATCAGGCCCTTGTACAGGATATCCTAAAAATAAAAGATTCCCTTTTTTCTTAAACCTTGTTTCTGCTTATCTGTTCTCCAATAATTATGAAATCAGTTCCATAACTATTTAATTTACTGCATGATGGTTAGATGACTTCTGTCTTGTAAGTTACAGAAATGGTGTGATTTTTTTTTTGGGGGGGGGCTAATAAGCTTATTTTGCTTGCTTGATAAATGTTATCCATGCAGCACAAAGTTATGGTGTTTTATAGTTCTTTATAGATAAAATAAGAATATTTACACACAAAACCTTTGAACACTTAAAAAGATATGATGCTTTGCTGAGAAACCAAACTACCCACAAGTGTATAAAATGGTTAAAATAACCACACATTAACACTAAAATGCTGTTTAACCAGCAATAGTAATCACATAATATTATATGTGGTATTATTACTGTATTTTTATTGACTCTTAAATTGTGGTATTGGTACTTTTCATCAACTCTGCAAATTAGTGTATTTGCAAACCAGTTTAATTAAGTTGAATGACTATTTCACACTACCTTTAAGGATGTACTGAAAACCCATGACATGTTATGTCTGTGTTTGCCCAGTAGATGGAGCCAAAGGGCTTTAAATGAGTAAAATCTCCATTTAATAGAGTGACATCATAGACTGTTTGAATTATTGAGCGTACATTGTTTTATTGAAAACAAGTCTCAAGTTAAGAACCAGAGAAATAAAACATGCCCATACAACTTCAGTTAACTTCAGTGTGGTAGCTCCAACAACTGAAAATACTGTGTGTTTCCCAGTATTTTTCTTGTTAAAGCCAATAAGTAGTACTACAAAACAAACAAGTGTTGTAATAAACCACACATCTGCCCACGAAGACACACTGATACAGCTATGATCCTTATATGGTGAGAGACAAAGAGGTTTATTAAAACATAATAACGGCCATTTCACGCCTGGTTTCGCTTTCAACACTTCTGGTCTGATCTGTGACAGTTGTACTGGTGTTGTGTGGTTTAGCAGTTGCAGCATGCTATTATGGTAAGATGGGGAGTCCCTACTGGTGTGGGAACTCCCGTGGGTGTTGTAACTTAGCAACAGTGGGAAAAAAATCATACCTGGCCCCTGTAAACAGAAAGATCTACTTCTTATATAGATACAATCTTTCTGGAATTACCCCTTCATATAGGGCGTTTGATTAGTGATTAGGAAATCATCCAAATGAACCAAAGCAAAATCTAAAACCAAGCGCCAAATTTGGTGTTTTTCCTCTGCCTGCAAAAACATTTTAGAGGAACATCAGTCATTCATCTTCACTCCCCTGAGCTAAGTAATATGTAAAGTTTAAACTTAATTTTTTTTGTTTGATGAGACTTTATTGATCCACTGGGGTAAAAGCATAAGGTACCAAGCAGTATATAATTAGGTAATTTAAATTAGAGCCACATTAACCAGCTGCAACATTAAATGGACCATTCTGCATACTTTTACTGTTAACAATTGATAAGTATATTTTGATGCTAATACTTTTTTACTGGCTGAACTCCTCTTCTTCCTCAGATTATTCACCATTAGGTGTGAGATTTGTCAGTAAGTGAAAGGTAAACAGTTGGGATCACCTGACAGAGTGGGTGTGACTCCAGTGAAAGCTCCTGTTTTAATGACTTCATCTGAGTGATGTAACTAAAAGTTAACTTTCCACCTTTACACATTTCAGGTTAAAAAAGACACCCTGATTAAATCTTTTCCCATCATTATTTCTGTAGGTGATATTTTCCACAGCACATGACTCATCTTTTCTGCTCAGTTTTCCCCTGAGTCTCCACAAACCAACACCACTGCACATCAGACAAGTGAGAGTTGAGGTTCATGACTGCAGTTTTAAATAGCTATTAACAGTAGTGGGGGAAGTATTCAGATACTTTACTCAAGTACAGGTACCTCAAAGTTGTACTTAAGTACAGTACTTAAGTGCTTAAATGTACTTGATTACATCCCACCATAAACATTTCAAGTACTATTCCTTGACATTTTTGTGGATACTGCTGTCCTAAAAACTAAAATCTCAGATCAACAAGAGACCATCTTGCGTTGGTATCACAGCAGCTGCGATGCCAAATCGGGCCAAAAGATTAAAGTGGGGGTCCAATGGCCCCTCTCCTACTTCCTACTTCTAACCACTACTTCCAAAGCCCTTCAAACTGCATCCATTTTCAAACTCTGCTTTCATTTCAACTACACACCTGTAAAGTTTTGTGACTGCATCTTGCACGGTTATGACACTATTGCATAGACAAAATATGTCAAAAAGTAGACAGGCAGAAATATAAATACCTGGCAAAAATGTCAAAACCGATTTAGTGGTAGTTCCCACTACAGTAGGTGTCTCTAGGGCCACATTGTGCCATGAAGGACACACACTCAGAGTCACAATCTGGAAACAATACCAGCCACAAGCTGTCGCGGATGGTAAAGCAAAATAAACCTGAAAGTAAATCCTTTAATAGCTACTTCCTATAGCTATTAAAGCCTTGTTCTATTTAAATATGTGATAAACCACCAGTTTGCCGGATGACCACATGTTATGGCTGATAGAGTAGACATGTTCAGGCAGGTCACAGCGCAGGGTTAGGTGTTACCATTTTACAGGAAATAATGTGTATTTAGATCAGAGGCCTTAGAACCAGGCCAGTGTGGAGTTTCCCAGCGGCAGAGAGCCATTTATGTTCAGGTCAAGTGAAAACAGAGCCAGATAAAGTAGCACAGCTGCTGGTCTCAACAACACGAGGTAACCAGGTGTTACCAGGAATGTTAAATATTGAAACTACTCTTCTGACAACATTGTTTGTTTATTGTTCAGTGAAAATCAGGTTGTAGGTGTGACGATCACAAGTGCTGACAAAATAAGTCCACAATATCATTTTAGTAATTTATCAGGCATAAATTTCAAACATTTACTGGTTTCAACTTCTTAAACGTGAGGATTTGCTACTATTTCTATTTTTATATGATTTAAAATTGTATTTGCTTTTGGATTGTTAGTCAGACAAAACTATCACTTTTGTTGTTTTTTATGTTGGTCTGTCTGTTCATCTCTGGTCAGATTTTGTCACCACGTAGGCATCACGACCATGCAAGATGAAGTCACGAACTTCACAGCTGTGTACTTGACACCAAATGAACATATTATGTTTAAAAAAATATTTGAAAAATATTATGGTATGTCATAGAATGTCATAGTACATTACAAAATAAAGTCATCAAAAAGTCATAGTTAAGCATTTAAAAAAATCATAATAAAGTCATAGTAAAGAGGTTGAAAACGGTCATACTACAGCATGTCAAAAAAAGTTAACAAAAACAAAGCCACAGTATAGTAGTTCTAAAAATCTAAGAAATCTTAAAAATCTAAAAAATTAAATGAAAAGTTCTAGTATTTTGATTGAAAAAAACTCATGGTAAAGTATTTCATAAAAAGTCATACAAATGTCATAGAGAAGAGTCTTTAGGATAACAAAATACAGTTTTAGCCCATTTGCAACATAAGAAAAACATGACAAACAAAACAAAACAATTAGTGCATTTCTTTAAATTAGCATCGGTAGGAATTTTGACAGCTAAACAAAACAATTCACTGGTAAATATATCTGGCATCTTAATATAAAAAAAAATGACATCAGGAAAACACTGTCCATCAACTTTGACCATGTGTGAGCACCAAGCATCATTGATGTAAACAGAATCCGGCTCCTCTCGTCCCACTGGTGTCCTGCGCTTTGTCCTGTGCTCGGCCTATCAATTGCAGCTTCATTCAGAAAACCATGATTTAATCAGGTCTCCATAAAGATGTAGGCACAGCAGTAAGCAACCTCTCGTTGCTGGTTAAGCTAAATTCTTATGTGAAGTCATTATAAAGTCATAGTATAGCATGCCAAAAAGTCATAAAAAAGTCATAGTATAGCATATTGAAAAAAGTCATAATATAGCATGTAAATAAAAGTCATAAAAATGTCATCGTACATCATATCGAAAAAAGTCATAGTATGGCATGTCGAAAAAAATCAAAAAAAGTCATAGTATGGCATGTCGAAAAAAGTCATAAAAAAAGTCATAGTATAGCATGTAAAAACAATTATGAAAAAGTCATAGTATAGCGTGTCGATAATTCATGAAAAAATGGAATAGTATAGCATGTCAAAGAAATTCATAAAAACGTCATAGTATAGTGTGTCTAAAAGTCATATTATAGCATGTCAAAAAAAGTCATAAAAAAGGCATAATATAGCATGTCAAAAAGTCATAAAAAAGGCATAATATAGCATGTTGAAAAAAGTCATAATATAGCCTGTCAAAAAATGCCCAAAATACTATGTTGTAAAATAATCATAAAGTCATAAAAAAGTCATAGTATAGCATGTCGAAAAAAGGCATAATATAGCATGTCAAAAAATGTCATAAAAAGGTCATAATATAGCATATTGAAAAAAGTAAGAAAAAAAGTATAGCATGTCAAAAAATGTCATAAAAAGTCATAATATAGCATGTCAAAAAAAAGTCATAATATAGCATGTCAAAAAATAAAAAAGTCATAATATAGCATAATATAGCATGTTGAAAAAAGTCATAATATAGCCTGTCAAAAAATGCCCAAAATACTATGTTGTAAAATAATCATAAAGTCATAAAAAAGTCATAGTATAGCATGTCGAAAAAAGGCATAATATAGCATGTCAAAAAGTCATAAAAAAGTCATAATATAGCATGTTGAAAGAAGTCAAGAAAAAAAAAAGTATAGTATAGCATGTCAAAAAATGTCATAAAAAAGTCATAATATAGCATGTCATGTCAAAAAAAAAGTATAGCATAATATAATGTCAAAAAATGTCATAAAAAAGTCATAATATAGCATGTTGTAGCATGTCAAAAAAAAATAGCATGTTGAAAAAGTCATAATATAGCCTGTCAAAAAATGCCCAAAATCATAAAGTCATAAAAAAGTCATAGTATAGCATGTCGAAAAAAGGCAAATATAGCATGTTGCAAAAAGTCATAAAAAAGGCATAATATAGCATGTCGAAAAAAGGCATAATATAGCATGTCAAAAAATGTCATAAAAAGGTCATGGTATAGCATGTCGAAAGAAGTCATAAAAAAGTCATGGTATAGCATGTCAAAAAAAAAAGTCATAAAAAGTCATAAGCATGTCATGGTATAAAAAAAAAGGCATAATATAGCATGTCAGAAAGTCATAAAAAAGTCATAATATAGCATATTGAAAAAAGTAAGAAAAAAGTCATAGTATATCATGTCAAAAAATGTCATAAAAAAGTCATAGTATAGCATGTTGAAAAAAGTCATAATATAGCCTGTCAAAAAATGCCCAAAATACTATGTTGTAAAATAATCATAAAGTCATAAAAAAGTCATAGTATAGCATGTCGAAAAAAGGCATAATATAGCATGTCAAAAAGTCATAATAAAGTCAAAATATTGCATATTGAAAAAAGTAAGAAAAAAGTCATAAAAAAGTTGCAGTATAGCATGTCAAAGAAATTCATAAAAACGTCATAGTATAGTGTGTCTAAAAGTCATAATATAGCATGTCAAAAAATGTCATAAAAAGGTCATGGTATAGCATGCCGAAAAAAAGTCATAAAAAAGTCATGGTATAGCATGCCGAAAAAAGTCATAAAAAGTCATAGTATAGCATGTCGAAAAAAGGCATAATATAGCATGTCAGAAAGTCATAAAAAAGTCATAATATAGCATATTGAAAAAAGTAAGAAAAAAGTCATAGTATATCATGTCAAAAAATGTCATAAAAAAGTCATAGTATAGCATGTCGAAGAAAGTCATAATATAGCCTGTCAAAAAATGCCCAAAATACTATGTTGTAAAATAATCATAAAGTCATAGAAAAGTCATAGTATAGCATGTCGAAAAAAGGCATAATATAGCATGTCAAAAAGTCATAATAAAGTCAAAATATTGCATATTGAAAAAAGTAAGAAAAAAGTCATAAAAAAGTTAGTATAGCATGTCAAAGAAATTCATAAAAACGTCATAGTATAGTGTGTCTAAAAGTCATAATATAGCATGTCAAAAAATGTCATAAAAAGGTCATGGTATAGCATGTCGAAAGAAGTCATAAAAAAGTCATGGTATAGCATGCCGAAAAAAGTCATAAAAAGTCATAGTATAGCATGTCGAAAAAAGGCATAATATAGCATGTCAGAAAGTCATAAAAAAGTCATAATATAGCATATTGAAAAAAGTAAGAAAAAAGTCATAGTATATCATGTCAAAAAATGTCATAAAAAAGTCATAGTATAGCATGTCGAAGAAAGTCATAATATAGCCTGTCAAAAAATGCCCAAAATACTATGTTGTAAAATAATCATAAAGTCATAGAAAAGTCATAGTATAGCATGTCGAAAAAAGGCATAATATAGCATGTCAAAAAGTCATAATAAAGTCAAAATATTGCATATTGAAAAAAGTAAGAAAAAAGTCATAAAAAAGTTGCAGTATAGCATGTCAAAGAAATTCATAAAAACGTCATAGTATAGTGTGTCTAAAAGTCATATTATAGCATGTCAAGAAAAGTCGTAAAAAAGGCATAATATAGCATGTCAAAAAGTCATAATATAGCCTGTCAAAAAATGCCCAAAATACTATGTTGTAAAATAATCATAAAGTCATAAAAAAAGTCATAGTATAGCATGTCGAAAAAAGGCATAATATAGCATGTCAAAAAGTCATAAAAAAGTCATAATATTGCATATTGAAAAAAGTAAGAAAAAAGTCCTGGTATAGCATGCCGAAATAAATTCATAAAAAGTCATAGTATAGCATGTCAAAAAAAGTAATAGTATAGCATGTCAAAGAAATTCGTAAAAAAGTCATAGTATAGTGTGTCTAAAAGTCATATTATAGCATGTCAAAAAAAGTCATAAAAAAGGCATAATATAGCATGTTATAAAAAAGTTAAAATAAAAAAGTCATGGAATAACATTTGGAAAAAAGTCAAAATATAAAAGTGATGGTATATCAAGAAACGTCATAAAAAAGTCACAGTATACCATGTCTAAAAAAGTCATTAAAAAGTCATATTATAGCATATTGACAAAAGTAACAATAAAAAAGTCATTGCATTTCGAAAGGGGTCATAAAAAGTCATAGAACTTTATGTCAAAAAAAGTATAGCATGTAAGACAAAATCATAACAACAAAGTCATAGTATTGCACGTAGAATATATCTATACTATGTTATAAAAAGTCATAGTACAGTATGCCCACACAAAAACATGGTCAAAATAGGGTCCAGGTTGAAAAATAATGAAGTGATCCCTTTAATGAACATCTTTGAAAAAACGTACAAAAAAATTGTCTCACTAACCTCAATTTAGACATTTCCACAATTTTGAAATGAAGGTCAGATAATATTAGTGGTAATTTCCCAATCACTGTCTATGTATTTATATTCCCCAATGTGGTATTACGAGTTTCCTGATAAGCATGCGACTCAGCAGAAACCACAAACCTGGACTACTGGAAATGTGGAAAGTTCTCGAGGATAAAAAAAAAAAGGCATAATATAGCATGTCAAAAAATGTCATAAAAAGGTCATGGTATAGCATGTCGAAAGAAGTCATAAAAAAGTCATGGTATAGCATGCCGAAAAAAAGTCATAAAAAGTCATAGTATAGCATGTCGAAGAAAGTCATAATATAGCCTGTCAAAAAATGCCCAAAATACTATGTTGTAAAATAATCATAAAGTCATAGAAAAGTCATAGTATAGCATGTCGAAAAAAGGCATAATATAGCATGTCAAAAAGTCATAATAAAGTCAAAATATTGCATATTGAAAAAAGTAAGAAAAAAGTCATAAAAAAGTTGCAGTATAGCATGTCAAAGAAATTCATAAAAACGTCATAGTATAGTGTGTCTAAAAGTCATAATATAGCATGTCAAAAAATGTCATAAAAAGGTCATGGTATAGCATGCCGAAAGAAGTCATAAAAAAGTCATGGTATAGCATGCCGAAAAAAAGTCATAAAAAGTCATAGTATAGCATCGAAAAAAGGCATAATATAGCATGTCAGAAAGTCATAAAAAAGTCATAATAAGCATATTGAAAAAAGTAAGAAAAAAGTCATAGTATATCATGTCAAAAAATGTCATCATAAAATAATGTGAAAGAAAGTCATAATATAGCCTGTCAAAAAATGCCCAAAAGTCATGTAAAATAATCATAAAGTCATAGTCATAGTATAGCATGTCGAAAAAAGGCATAATATAGCATGTCAAAAAAAAAGTCAAAAATATTGCATATTGAAAAAAGTAAGAAAAAAGTCATAAAAAAGTTGCAGTATAGCATGTCAAAGAAATTCATAAAAAGTCAGTATAGTGTGTCTAAAAGTCATATTATAGCATCAAGAAAAGTCATAAAAAGGCATAATATAGCATGTCAAAAAGTCATAATATAGCCTGTCAAAAAATGCCCAAAATACTATGTTGTAAAATAATCATAAAGTCATAAAAAAAAGTCATAGTATAGCATGTCGAAAGGCATAATATAGCATGTCAAAAAGTCATAAAAAGGCATATATAGCATGTCAAAAAGTCATAAAAAAGTCATAATATTGCATATTGAAAAAAGTAAGAAAAAAGTCCTGGTATAGCATGCCGAAATAAATTCATAAAAAGTCATAGTATAGCATGTCAAAAAAAGTAATAGTATAGCATGTCAAAGAAATTCGTAAAAAAGTCATAGTATAGTGTGTCTAAAAGTCATATTATAGCATGTCAAAAAAAGTCATAAAAAAGGCATAATATAGCATGTTATAAAAAAGTTAAAATAAAAAAGTCATGGAATAACATTTGGAAAAAAGTCAAAATATAAAAGTGATGGTATATCAAGAAACGTCATAAAAAAGTCACAGTATACCATGTCTAAAAAAGTCATTAAAAAGTCATATTATAGCATATTGACAAAAGTAACAATAAAAAAGTCATTGCATTTCGAAAGGGGTCATAAAAAGTCATAGAACTTTATGTCAAAAAAAGTATAGCATGTAAGACAAAATCATAACAACAAAGTCATAGTATTGCACGTAGAATATATCTATACTATGTTATAAAAAGTCATAGTACAGTATGCCACACAAAAACATGGGAAAATAGGGTCCAGGTTGAAAAATAATGAAGTGATCCCTTTAATGAACATCTTTGAAAAAACGTACAAAAAAATTGTCTCACTAACCTCAATTTAGACATTTCCACAATTTTGAAATGAAGGTCAGATAATATTAGTGGTAATTTCCCAATCACTGTCTATGTATTTATATTCCCCAATGTGGTATTACGAGTTTCCTGATAAGCATGCGACTCAGCAGAAACCACAAACCTGGACTACTGGAAATGTGGAAAGTTCTCGAGGATAAAAAAAAAAAGGCATAATATAGCATGTCAAAAAATGTCATAAAAAGGTCATGGTATAGCATGTCGAAAGAAGTCATAAAAAAGTCATGGTATAGCATGCCGAAAAAAAGTCATAAAAAGTCATAGTATAGCATGTCGAAGAAAGTCATAATATAGCCTGTCAAAAAATGCCCAAAATACTATGTTGTAAAATAATCATAAAGTCATAGAAAAGTCATAGTATAGCATGTCGAAAAAAGGCATAATATAGCATGTCAAAAAGTCATAATAAAGTCATAATATTGCATATTGAAAAAAGTAAGAAAAAAGTCATAAAAAAGTTGCAGTATAGCATGTCAAAGAAATTCATAAAAACGTCATAGTATAGTGTGTCTAAAAGTCATATTATAGCATGTCAAAAAAAGTCATAAAAAAGGCATAATATAGCATGTTATAAAAAAGTTAAAATAAAAAAGTCATGGAATAACATTTGGAAAAAAGTCAAAATATAAAAGTGATGGTATATCAAGAAACGTCATTCAAAAATCATAACGAAGCATATCGAAAAAAGTAAATATAAAAAAAGTCATAATATAGCACGTTGGAAAAAGTCATATAAAAGTCATAGTATAGCATGTTGTAAAAAAGTTAAAATAAAAGTCATGGAATAACATTTGGAAAAAAGTCAAAATATAAAAGTGATGGTATATCAAGAAACGTCATAAAAAAGTCACAGTATACCATGTCTAAAAAAGTCATTAAAAAGTCATATTATAGCATATTGACAAAAGTAACAATAAAAAAGTCATTGCATTTCGAAAGGGGTCATAAAAAGTCATAGAACTTTATGTCAAAAAAAGTATAGCATGTAAGACAAAATCATAACAACAAAGTCATAGTATTGCACGTAGAATATATCTATACTATGTTATAAAAAGTCATAGTACAGTATGCCACACAAAAACATGGGAAAATAGGGTCCAGGTTGAAAAATAATGAAGTGATCCCTTTAATGAACATCTTTGAAAAAACGTACAAAAAAATTGTCTCACTAAGCTCAATTTAGACATTTCCACAATTTTGAAATGAAGGTCAGATAATATTAGTGGTAATTTCCCAATCACTGTCTATGTATTTATATTCCCCAATGTGGTATTACGAGTTTCCTGATAAGCATGCGACTCAGCAGAAACCACTACTGGAAATGTGGAAAGTTCTCGAGGATAAAAAAAAAAAAAAAGGAATTGGGTGAAGCTAAGACGCTGCGACCACAATGTGTCTGATGTCATTATAAACAACAGAGGATACCTTTCACCAGAATGTTTCTATCTAATTTGTTGGGCAAACAGGTCATTCAACATTGTCTTGTTACATTTAAAGCTAAGATGTGAAAAGCATAAACACATCTACTGGTTGTTGTTGCCAAGCTTCATTGTTTTTATAAGTGAGCGAGCAGGTTAGTACTGTATGTAGGCAGGTAGCTGAAGGTCACATTCAAAATTGATTTGATCATCAAGGCAGCAGTCAGCTTAAGAGGAAGTAACCACAAGACAAAAAAACACAGACTGACATTTTATTGTTTCTTTTCTGAAATATTGACATTACGAAGCTACAGCGGTGGGCGGAGTTGGACTCGTGACGAGCGGAAATTTGAATGTTTACCACGAGAGTGAAACTGCACAACAGCAGAAACTGACACAGACAAAGTCTAAAAATAGGAGGAGGACTGGTTTCTATTGTGTTTAAGAAGATTAAATATTAAACAAGCCAGCTGGTTTGATGGCCACATCAATAGAGGAAGCAAGAACAATGTGAAGAGCAGATCTGAAACTACTGTACATAAGACCTTTTGTGTTACAACTAAAATCCTTCTTTCTTGTAGGAAGTCAGGTCATTTTTCCAAAATCATGATGAAGCACATAAGAGTCACCTTAGACAAACATTATATGACAGATATTTAAGTCTTACCTCACCAATCATTCACTAAAATAGATGGCAATTCATGGGAGGGTTTCTATTGATCCCAAGTTAAATATAGATGCAAGAGCTCTCTTTTGAAAACCCCACGCTGACTGTGAGAATCTGACAATTAGTGCTGGCAGCATTTACAAGCACATATGCAGGAATGTTAACCTGCTCCTGCTGGTTGCTAAAGCCTTGACCAGCAAGGTCTTCAGACAAAGATATGGAGTAAGCAACAGGGCAAACACATTTCACAGTGCAAGCAGTAGTCTTGGACGCAGGACAACATAATCTTGTTTGGGAAGTTGGACATTTTGGGAAATACAAACCATTCTTTCATATGAGAGTGGTACCAATTTTCTCATCTAACTCTCTGCAAGAAAGTAAAATAAGCGTATTTCCCCAAATGCCAAAGTTATTCTTAAATTTCACAGAGAGAGCGTGTAAGGGCGTTTCATGATCCTGACTATTCGGTCCTCACAGCTCCTCTTCTGACTTCACCTGAAGCATGTTGGCGGGGCTGTCCTGGCCCTCTGTCTGCGGAGTCTGAATCTCATTGACGAGCATGTTGAACTGCAAGTCGCTGTACTGGGAAAAGTCCTGAGTATACGAGCCCAAGTTCTGGTTAAAGTTCATATCCAGGTTGGCTGACGCGGAGCAGGCATCGGGCCCCTGCTCAAAGCAAGAGGGCACGGACGAGGTAAAGCTGGGGTCGGGGATCATGTCCCATAGTTGAGGTATTTCCATCAACTGATTAAGGATGGCTGTTACATCGCCATTGTTTGGGTCCTGGATCTCGTTGTAACACATTCCCCCTAAAGCGGAGGCCCCGGGCTGGGCAGCACAAAGCCTCTCGTTAGGAGACATCATGGTTTGAGGCAGTTGAATGTGGAAGGGCTGCTCTGCTGCAGGTGCACTCTCTGCTGCAGAAAGAGGAAACGGATTGTGTTACAGAGAAAATAAAGACCTGTTGGAAATATGATGAAAGGTCCGTTAATAAGTAGAGACCTTTGTACTTGGATCAGGAAAAGAGATTTCTGCCGTTTGAAACTTGAAATTATTTTAATCTTGAAAGAAATTCAAATTTTTGATGCAGAAACTGACCCGGTAGGATCGACTACAGGCATTAAGAATAACTGTATAGAAATATCCAATATTCTCGCTGATGGTCTTGTTTACTTATGTAGGTCATATGGAGGCATCAGTATTACACAAAGACGGTTTCAAAACTGCTTGTAGTAACTTTAACATGCAAGATGTTAACATATTGATTTGGAAACATACATTCAATTCCCAGTTTATTAGATAAACCTTGCTAAAACTAATGCAGTCTAATACAACAGTCTTGCAATAAATCTAATTTGATGAAGGTTATAATGTTCAATGTTTGATGAAACTGTTTAGAAAAGTCTTGATTCAACTGTATGGTCTTATTGGAAGGTGTAGTTTGTGGTACTGTTGAAATGTATTGAGCTTTACTTCTGTGTACAGTTAATTCATTCCATGTAAAATGGAACATTTTAACTGGTTCATTAATGTGTTTTTTTGTACCTTTATTTCATTAAAACATCAGTGTGCATATATATTTTATTTAAATGTCCATGTAGGGTAAACAGCATCTTCATATGTATCTTCTTAGAATAGTTATACCATATTTATTTCACTACCTATATCAATCATCTTGGGCTCAAGCGTCCGTTTTCTTTTAACATTTTTGGAGTGGTGAATGGACAAAACAGAACTGGGTTTCTGTGTTTACATTCAGTGTGAGTATAAACGTTATTGTTATTGATTGTTATTGATTAAAACATGTAGTGTAAGTTAAATAACATGCACATTGTCTGCCCAGATTTCATAGAACTGAGCCATTGTTAATGTTAATTAGTGACACCTGGATTTTAATGCTGTGGCAACTCAAAATGTTTGCTGTGAAAAAGTCTATACAGTCACAGTTTACTTCCTAACAATGTTTACACACCAAAAAAACTCAAACATGAAACACAAAACATCAAATGAGACTGAAGAAAAGCCATTTGAGCCTCACCTGTCACACAAGGTTTCTCGCTGAAGCTGATGTCTGACTTTATCTTTCTCTTCCGCTTCACCTCATATGGATCTTAAATTAGTACAATACAAATGCCGTTATTGTTTCTGGTTTTCAGATTATCTGCTGCATTTGTTTTATATCAAGTAAACCTCAGCCATCAATGACTCTACAGATCAGACAGTTCATTGTGTCCAGTCTTAACTGACCTGGGTTGTGTGGCAGGTACGTGAAGGAAACAGACTCGCTCTCCATCTGGTCCGAGAGGCGACGCAGGACCACGTTGACTTCAACCTCCTCCGTGATGTCCTGGTCCTGGTAGGGCGGAGTCTTAAACACGATGGCGATTTGACGGTGCACATCTGTCTGGGCAAACTCCCCGCTCGCCTTCCATGACCCTCGCCTGAAGATGATTTCTATATCATCTTTGAGACAGTGACAAAATGCAGAGCCATGTTAATCAGGACAAATCAGAAAAATACATCAGAATATAAATATTTTTTTTCCATCCTTATTTAACTTTTTTAAATGACAAGTCAAAGTAGGGTTGGGCTTTATGACGGTATATACCGTGCGAGGGTAGAACTCATACTGTATATGTCTGCCCTTTGGTCTGGTCTGCATTTGACCACCCCCTGTATATTTTTGTACATGGGTGACAGAAACAGACGCAATAAAACTTTCTCTTACCTTTCTGTACTTTATCACACAGCATATAGATCTCCGTTTTGCCGGTGCAGGAACCTCTGTACTGGTTAAAACGCCCGATCTTCAGCTGTGATGTAGTTGTTGCCTCTGTGAAAAAACAAAACGTCCAACAATATGTGAGAATCAGCAAACTCATTTAAATATTGTTGGTGCATGGGTTTAAAAGAGCCGGTTTCTTACTCTTGTCATAGATGGGATTAGACACTACTGGGCTGAGACTGTCTTTTCTGCCGTCTTCCCATTCAAACTCACACTGAAAACATAGACGCACAGAGTTCATGTCCATGTCTTCAATGCCCTTTGAGTGACCAGCTGAGGGATGAAAAGACACAAAATCAAAGTCTGTTTGCAGGAGTCACAAAGAAGAAAAAGTACCATTCTTGAAATTTAAACATATGGATGTGTATAAAGATGACAATATTAACTAAGTTCTAATGTGCTGTGTGTCCAGGAATCCATCTTACTTTGAAAGGGGTCGATATTTTGGTTTCTTCTCTTCTGAAGTGAACAGTCCAGCTCTTTCCTCCTCACACACTGGATACCGAGGTTAGCAAAGCTGCAAGTCCAGAACAAGAAACACATTTTGTCAGGACTCTTTTCAGAAAATGCAAGAGAGAAAAACGTATTTGATAAAAAGTTTGGGGAAGAGATAAATGAAAGATGGGGTGAGCACCTGTGACGTCGGTTGCTGTGAGGATTTAACGTGACCACGCAGATGCCTGAACCGTTTGGGCAGTCTTTACCCACAAGGCAGTGGGGGTGAGGCCGGTGTGGGGGGTCTTTGGTCACCAAGGAAACCGTGACTGTGACCCTCTTTAAGTGGTCAATGGGACCTTGAATCTGAGAGAGAGAACAGGACAAGAAGATATAATAGAGAAGTGGGGGAAAACAGAAGAACATAAGTCAACAGTAAACATGTCAACATCTAGCTTAGAAAAACAACCACACAACACACAGACACATAAAAAAACACATTTAGGGTTATAAAGGAACTGTTTCAACATTGTGATATAATAATATCCAATACACAGAAAAAAATGGAAGCAAGAAAGAAGACTGTCAAATTGAGAAAGACTGAGAAAAATGAATGAATTAAACATTAAAATGTGCAACAGATGTTGTCTGAGCAATTCAGACTAGCTGCAAATCAAAGCCTTTTTGTGTTCCTCCCACCATGGAGTGTCTGTGTTTATTTAGCCTGTTCTCCATTTTCTCCCCTCCCCTCTTTTTTCCAGTGAATTTTATCTGATCACCAATGCCTGAGGTACCAATTTGACCAAGAAGAATAAAAAATGCCATCAACAAAAGAATAATCAAGGGTTACTTATAACTACACAATTTAAAGAAATCCACTGATTTGTGTTAAAATCCTCATGTGCATAAATTGTTGTCCAAGTTGTGCGATGGTGTTTGTATAAAGGGGTAGATGAACATGTAGGAGTGTTTGTTAGAATGGGGGCAGGGGATAAACCACCATTTTCGACCACACTTGAGCTGGGATTTGTGGGGACTTTCTAATTGCGTCCAACAACCCACATCCTTCCAGCTCCACCTATCTACACAGGGGTTCAAGTGTGAACACCAAACAAGATCAACTGTGGTTAAAGAAACTCTCCAACTGTCACTGAGAGCTAGTAAACCCCCTTCAAGGTCCATCACATAAAAAATAAAAATAAAACCTACCTCTATCGCAGGCTGACTCTTGTTGGCTTCTGTACTGGACGCCCCCAGGATGCTGCCGGCCGAGCGTCCCTCACATTCATAGCGAAACCTCATGCCTCTCTCCTTGGGCTCCTCCACCAACACCAGCTTGGGATTATTCAGAAGCCGCTCCAGCATCTCCGCTTCGCTGCCGCCGCGGTTCTGAGAGGAAACGCCACGGGAGCTCTTAGAGGCCATCGAACAGGAGGAGCCTCGACCACGCCGCTGGAAACCTGCTGGAGAGGAAGCTCCCCGGGAAGAATGAGCCATCTCTCTGGAAGTGCTCAACTGCTGCAGGGGCTGAGGGAAGGTGCAGGTTGGCTATGGAAAAACAATAACATGTTGCCTTAGAGAGAGACATTCATCAAAATACCTACATATTTGTAACAGGTAACAACTTCAATTGTCTGCTCAGCTACTAGTTACTTTTCAGATTAAGATTTTACATAAAAAAGACACAAGAAAAGACACAATATAAAAAAGATGCAAAAGACATATCCAGTAGTTCCCAAACGTATTGGCTTGTAACCCCTAAAAGAACTAGCTAGCTATCCTATTAATCATCTCATGACCCTATATGCTTCTTCTTAGCATTAGAAAACAACATCAACTTGCAATCAGAGAAAAAAACTGTTAAAGGCATGTTTTTTTAAAGTATTTTGCAGATGACACTGTACATGACGCATGCTGCCTGATGGCTTCAGTGAAACTAAGAAGCAAAACTGAGTCACTGCATGTTTTTCCTTCATACATGTGCTTTCTATCAGTGAACAGTTAACAATGTGCTCATATGACTCCTTCGCCTACATCTTGATATCTTATTTCCCTGTTATACCACAGACCACCGAGCTTTTCCGTTCCCAGTAAAGCTCTTGTTGTTGAAAATATCTCTGACAGTTCTGCAATTACTTTATTTTTCTCTATCTATTTTTCACTCTTATATGAGGCCTCTGATTGGCTTCAATGTAATGTAAAAGAAAAAAAAGTATCATAAAGAAAAGACACTCAAGTTCTAAGTCTATCTGAAGCATCAATGTAACGAAAGATGAACAATCAGACCTGAAGAGAACAAAGAAGTTGGCAGTCAATCAGGCAGCGAGCTCATTAAACCGGTGCAGCAGAGAACTTGGTAATGCCTTTGCATGAGATCATGTGTCACAATATCCTGTTGAGCCACAGGCGACTCTTTTAGAAGAGCGTGTTAGCTGGGGCAAACCTGTTAGCCTTAAAACACTAGAGCTAAACAAAAGCCTGGCAGGCTGAACCAGCGAACAGGAAATAGGAAGCCAGCTCAACCTAACGTGGATCGACCAATTGGAGAAGCGCAGGGCGAAGAATGTGACCTTTCACCCTTCGGTGGGTTTGTCTGGTAAACAGAAAGGACGCAAACTGAAAGTAGGAGTCATATTACAGTTGTTCCAACCGCTCCTCCTTCTTTATCTTAGCTGCCTCCCACAGAAAAGCATGCTGAGGAAGTGTGTCAGCCATTATCACCAGCTGCAAGACTTTTTTAATAAACTAATTACACATAAATCCCCCAAAATGTTGTTTCTCACATGCAGGTACTTTGCTGATTAAGAGTTTCAGCTGTTTTCTTGTGCCCTACATTATTACCCGTCTGTGCCGGCTACAACGTCACTGCAGTCTTATCAGATTACAGCACTTCTGATCTGTAAATCACGTGCTTTATGGTAAGAGCCGAGCCGGCCTGACTGCCTAATTACTACTCTGTACAACAACAAAACACCCAACTGCCTGCAGGCTTTTGTCTATGACTGCATGGATCTATATTTGTGTATAGTCTAGGGCTACAAAAAACATTTTAAAATGGCCATCACACGTTACCACAGCTCATGGTAACATCTTCAGATTGCATGTCTGACTGAATGCTTTTTATTAAAATAATTATACAAAACAATGAAAAGTAAAGCAGCAAATCCTCACATTTGATAGACTGGAACCTCATGGGGAGATAATGATATCATACACATAATGATAAACGTTAACAATGCAATAATTATCAAAGTTGTGGAATTAATTTTCTGACAACTGACTAATAGAATAAAGGACTATTTTTTTTAATGTCGCCTTACTTCGATAAAGGCAAGCTGAGAAAAGCCTTAAAATCCTTAAACAATTACAATTACATCTGTATTCAGTCTTGTGATTGTAGCTACAATATGCAGATTCTCTAACACTTTTTACACAATTATCATTAGTAATATGATCTTGTGTACAATTAAACTTGGCCCCTCTGGGCGTTGCCAACAGTTACTCTAGGAATGACCGCAACACCCTAAGAAACCTCTAAACTGAGGTAGAAACCAGATGAGAACAGACATAAACCAAAACAAAACAAATTACTACACTGGAACCAAATCATCACAGTGTAAGAGCACAACCCTAAGATGTTTTTGTGGCCACTCTCACCTGACATGCAGTGCCTCTAGCCACCAGCACCGGCTGAGATGGCGGAGAGGAGCTCTGTTGTTGCATCTTGAGGTTCTGGCAGATGAGGTCAGCAGGGGGGGCAGGAGGTCCAGGGAAGGAGGCACCTGACAGGTCTGTGATGATTTCATGAATGAGATCTGAAGGAAAAAAAAATGATGGTGTCTCAGATCACCGATGTAACCGGAATAAAGTTGGTGTAAATGTCAGGGCTTCCCATAGTTTATCTTTATAGATATATTATCTATCTCTATATTGGTCCTTTTATATCGCTCACCAGTGAAGATCGCCTTTACTTTCTGTTCTATTGCCTGGTATTTTTCATTGTTGGTGCAGAATAAAAAAACAAACTGTATAAGAAAGTCAATATGTCCAGTAAGATTATTGAACAATAGCAAAATTGCATGACAATGGCCTGTGAATGTTGAGGAAAGGGCAGGGGATTATTAGAGCAGTATCAAGTTATCTTCTTAGTGCATTTGAGATGTGATCATCAGACAGTATCGGGTGCCATTCCACTAAACCAATGAGGCTTGCAGATCATTTGTGCCAACTAGTATCACACCGCTGAACAAACCTCTGTGTGTGTGACGATGCTGCACCTTATGATATGATGTGTCAAGAACTTCAATGATATGTGGTGAAGCTGTCTTTAGTAATGGTCAAGTGTTCTGTTGTGGTTGTCAGTAGTATTATAGTTGTCTATTTATTTATCTGACGTTTGCTGTATGGCACATGATGAAATAAGAAAGTCCTAATACCTATTGATCTATCCACAGTGTTACAGCTGTGTATAACAAGATTTTGTCTCTTTATTTGTGTATGATGTACTTAAAAGTGCCGTTTACCCCACACTGTCCATTATTTTCTGTATCGGGACACCCACACCTGCGTTATTGTGTCTTTACCATGTCGAAATACCAAAACACATGAAATGTGTTGTGTTAAAGTGGTTAGTTTGATAGTTTCACCAGTGTTAGTTGCAGCTATGGTTATCAGCACTTATATATGTAGTGCATAATAATTTGTACCTGTGGTTGAGCTCTACGATGTCTGACACTTGCCAAACAAACAGAAATTATAGTTTCTTGCAACCGTTAACATTAACAAAGCAGAGACAATTAATCTATTAGGCAATAGCCAGAAAGTTCTTAAGCAACAATTTTGACAGTCAAGTCTTGATCATTTAAGTTATTTGAAAAATGTATATAATGTGAAAACATTAATGTGCACTTTTAACATCCAATTACAATAAGTGCAAGTAATCTGAATACGCAAATTTAGGTTTTGGGAGCTGTAATTCCATTTTTCACTATTTTCTTACATTTGATAGACTTGCACTGTATATTGACAATTAAGTTAGAAAATAATTGGTAGATTATGAAATAAGGTTGCAGCCTTAAATGCAATAAATATATTAGAAATAATACATGAAATGCTTAATGATGCAGTTATTATTTTTGAAATGTTATTTTAGTCTTGTTTATGTTTCGTATTGCTCCTCGCAAATGCATCTGCCAGAGCAAATGAAACATGAGCTTGCAGATCGTCGTTACCAGGAAATCTAACCAGAGGCTTTGGCAGAAAAAATTATAATACACGATGAGGGAGCAGAAATACTGATAACGGTTGTCCAACTTCTCCTTCTGCGTGAGGTCGCGTGAGGTCACACTCTGCCTCACAACCCACGCAAACATGACTTATCCTCTCCTCAGCAAACGATTTAAAAAAAAAAAAAAAAAAAAAAAAAAAAAAAAAAAAAGGCAAAAACAAGTTTATACTCACCAAAGTCTGAAGGCCCTCGCGAATCTGCAGGACAAACAGAAGGCATCAGAATTAAATAAAATAAAAACTCAGCTGTTAAATAAAACCTGCACCAGGTGGAGCAGTAACAGCGGGAATGAGAGCCGGTTAAGGGCGCTCTGTTCCCGGGAATGGGTGTTGGCTGCTCTGCTCTGACGAATCACATGCCTGGGAATGACGTAAGACCTCTCTCTCTCTCTCTCTCTCTCACACACACACACACACACACACACACAGAGAGAGAGAGAGAGACAAACACAAGCTAACAAACAAACACACACCCAAACAAACAGACATATTAAAACCTACCAGAGGTCCCGGTGAAGATGTCCATGTCGTTCATCGCATGGGAGGAGTCCTTACAGATACTGTCGTTGAATTCTCTCCTAACCGGGTTATATCCGGTATTAGTCTCCTCTCTCTTTTAAAAACAGCTCTTTTCATATAAACCAGCCCCGGGGGTGAGTGTGGACGGGTACGCTCGGTCTGAAGGACTTGGGTCCATGTGTTGAATGTCTTCTGAAGCGTTCTTTGCTTCACTTTTTTGTTTCCGCAACACCTCGCTCTGATTGGCTGGTTGGGGGAATGGAAATCCCCTCACGTTACCTCCCAGAGGGGAAACCCCCCCTACGGTGACAGCATGCACCTAAGGCAGGTAGTGTGCTGCATGCAGATATATTCAAATGAGTACAACACGAGAGCCCAAAAGGGGATTGTGACCCCCTTAAATAAAAAATAAAAATAAAAAAGTTTTTTATTCCATTAAGTCATCTTTTTTTTTTTACCGAGCTTCACTTCATTTGCAAAACAAATTGAAACTATTTAAATGAGCCCACATCATCCAAACACTCTGGTTATTTAAAATCCAAGGCAGTCAACTCCAGCTTTTCCCATCCAGAGATTCATGACGCTTACTTTTTCCCCCTGGTTGCATCATACAACTATACTTCCGCAGCTCCTGTTTCCGACAAACGGATGGATGAGTGGGAATTCCTGCTTTTAATCATTAACAACCAGACAGTCAACTGCGCCAATACGATCGCTGCATTTTTAGTGACTGCCCCTCAAAACAGTGACGTGTTCAGTGCATTTACAGCGTGTTAACTATTTAGTTTTAACTACTTGCGACACCTGCTGGACACACAGAGGACAGGCGGTTTACAGGAAATGGAAAGTGAACGTGAACATTGAGAGGAAGCAGTGACTGAGAGGGGACCAGGTTAAAAACAAAAGATACTCCTCTCATCTGCAGTGGTGTTGCAGATAAACTGTTCCCAAACCTGGGAGATGATTAATAAGATAGAAAAAAAAGGAAAAGAGGAAAAACTACTGCAAATAAAAATGGTTTTTTTTTCTAATGAAACAGCTTTTTAGGTCTCTAAAAATCCATGACAATGAACAGTCACATCACTCTCTCAGCACAGAGACCCATCCAGCCTACATGTCCCAAGCTGTGGACTGGTAGGGTAAGACGCATGCAGTGTCGAGGTTTGGGCATCAGAGTGTTTCTACAAATGCTTCATAAAGGAAAGTGACAGACTGTTCAACATCGGCTTATGATCTGGTAGAGGAAGTCATGATGAGGCGAATACCAACAGTGTCAAACGCTTCAATCCAGCCTCACATCACTCAGTAACCGGCCTGGCAATCAGACAATAATACCATTATTGTGCTACTATTTGAATGGCTGAAAAAATAATATGTGGACATAAATTCAAAAATCTGAAGCCAGGTTTATCAGCCCTGGTCTGAGGATTAAATAGACTGCTTCAACAAGTTAGATTTGTGCTAGTTGCAGTATTTTCACTGCGTTCCATTACATAAACATCTCCTATAGCTAGTATTTAATCCCAGAATTGTGCATCGAGCCTGTATTTACCAATCATTTGAGTCACATTTCCAAGCAAAAACACTTGCTGGTTTCAGCCTGTTGACCAACAATATCGCTTGCTTCTCTCATTAAAGACCTAACTAAATAATATGCATGCCGTTTCAGCACACAGATTAGCTGCATCGTCTTTTGTAAAAACGTTTTGCTTTTCAACATGGAAAGGTATGTAAAATCTAGAAAGTGTAAAATTAAAAAAAAGCTTTGGATAGACATTTTAAAATCACACTTAAGTTTTACTATAAACATGAGTGAACCAAAATTTAATATGTACGAACATGGAAACCTATTTGTTTCAGGGTTTACAGCACTCAAAATTAAAACAAGAGACACTGTAATTATTTCAGCACACACACACCTGACTATCTCCTCTGTGTCTGTCAAGGTGATCTGTTTTGGAGCGTAAATGTGAAACAATTAGAAAAAAAAAATCAGACATCTGGTTGAAGGAGGAAAAATAAAATTAGACTTGCAAATGAGCTTTTGCTACACGGATTTGACAACAGTATTATTAACATGACAAGCTGAGATTCTGTGCAGTTTGAGGACATACAAAAATGCTTCAGTGACTGAAAAACAAAAATCAAGTCATTGACAATATTAATATATTTATATTAATACCAACAAGGCTGTTATTTTTTTTATGTTCAAGTTTAGAACATTAACCATTTCTTGAGGGTAGGAGTCACTGTCTTGTGGGTAGTGTCCTGTAGGGTCGTCCATCAAGTCTCCAGTCACCACCTTTCTTTTTTAACCTCCTTCGTGGCTCAGGATCTTTCCAGTTTCCTCCAGCACTACTCACTAGGTTCCAGGCAATCCGAAACAAGATGCTCACATGGAATGAAAAGAAAAATTCACAAGGAATCTACACAAAGAAAAAAAAAAAAGCTGCACTTAGCCTCTTTTTTACTCTGTATAAAAAAAAAAAAAAAAAATGTAGTATAACTGCAACCAGTTCCCCTCCCAACCTTTACTCGAACACATTGTTACCCTCTGAAAAATCATACAGATACAGTACATCACGTTTTGTTTTACTTCACTTGAACTGCAAAACGAGAGGGTCGGGAACAGAAATAAGAATTTACCAAGTCTACACTGAATATGATTCTCTGGATCCACAAAGAAATCATAGGGAACAGTTGAACTGCATTTTTTTTTTTTTGTAGTGGCGTCCATGACAGCATAACGACGACTCCCCTCCCTGCCTAATTTCCACAAGTCCTCTTCGCCCCAGAAGTGAGGGCCAGGGAGGCAGATAAGGGCGTTGTCTGGCTTAATCGTTCTTCTTCTCCTCCTCTGGTTTGTCTGTGATGGCGGCCGGTGTGTCAGGAGCAGCGTCTGCCGCTTCCGTGCTGTCTGGGACGGGTTCCACTCCGCTGGTGCCAAACTCGTTCATCCTGTTGGGATCAACCCGATAGATCCAGCGCTGGTAAAGGTAGATGAAGAACACCACGTCTGCAGAAAAGGAGACAGAGGTTAGTCCAGTGAGAATCAAGTATAATTTAAAAGCATAATTCCCTTACCAAGTACAAACCTACTTAGTTTAAGAGGTTAAATAAAGTCTTTATTTCCAATTCAAACCTTTAGCTTGGTTATCATAAACAAATTTGTACAACTAGAGGCATCCATGTTTGGTTTTGGCACTAAAACTATCCAGAAGCATCAGCAATCTGTTGTGCATTTAGAACTTGACCACTCAAGACCAACCAACATCAGAACTCAATGGCGGACACACGCCACACTATGAAAAGTGAAACCCAGTAAACCAACTCAGGAGCTGAGCTAATGGTGACTGAAATAATGACATCACCTACAGATGACAAACGTACATTTCCTCAACTGACCCACCAGCGTATCATCAAGAGGGACGGAGTGTGCACATTTTACAGACCATCTAGTAAAAGAAGACGTTTAAGGGGCTAAAATGAGCCACCGTGTGACCAAATTACTCCGCACAGTTGCATTTAGTGCCAACATCTGGTGGAGGATTAATTATAACAGATAATGTGACAGGCATCAAAGGCTGATGATGATTTTCCAAGTTGCTCACTGGTTACAGGGAATCGAACACAAAGCCATGACTGATAACGTGTGTCAGTGTGTTAGAGTCAAAACAAAAGTGCTGGTGAGCAGGACACCTCTTTAAACAAAATCTGTCTGGATTACTGCACGCCTACTCTCGTTAACACCATGCTGGGAATGAGTCAAACATTAAACCACCTACAGCAAAAACACTGTACATCTGTGCTACACACTAAAAATGGCTTCTTAGAAGATGTTGAATGGCTTTAAATGAGTATTCTACGTGAATTCATAAAGAAATGCAAGATCTAGATGAGGGAAGATGTACCATCTCTGAGGCATCCTATCCTGTACATCATGGGCATCTTGATGACGAAGGCAAACAGGTCATCGATAAAGGTGTTGAGAGCCTTGTAGGTGAGCATCCTCCATGGGAGGTGGGCCACGGACTTCATTTTGTAGTTGATGAATAGCTGCGGCGTCATCGTAATAAAACCTAAAAACCAAAAGCAGATATAGGAAGGAGGGCACCAGTTAGGAAATATAAGCAACGTGACTAAGTGAAGTCTATTAATACACAGCACATTAGCAGAGGCTATTGGGAATTGGATACGTAACCATGATGCAAGTGCGAAAACATTAGCGGTGTGTTCATCCACTTAGAGACAGGATAATTAAGAGAGACGAATATAATAATCAGTTGAATCTCTGGCCTTTGAAAGTAGATCAACATAAACAGGAACTAAACCAATAAAGTAAATTCAATAATACGTTAAGAAAATAAATATAAAAACAGTTCCAGGGATAGAAATAAGAATGAGTATAGAAAATATGTTGAATTATAACCGTTACAGTATATAAGAAATAAGTTAAAATCCCAACAAAGACATGAAAAATCTGTGATGCTTTATATAAAAAAATCTGTTAAACTACAATTTATTTGTATATAACATCTCTCTTTTTACTCCTGTACATTATTTATTTATTTCATATTTTTAAAATACATTTTACTGACATTCAATGAAAAACACTGATAGCCTTCAGCAATAACTTCTTGTATACTTCTGTATTTAGGATATTTACTGTCTTTTTTTTTCTATTCTGAAGGCCTCCCAGAGATCAGAGATTTTAATTTATAGCTAATAACATTCTGTATACAACCGTGTTCCCTGCATCATTTAATTACCAATAGCTAATTCATAGGCAGTTACATTACACACCAAATAAACTATCAAGTAAATTTGTAATGGGTACATTTTTTTCCTTTTTGAGTTAAGCTGTAATGTTTTTTGTTTTAACATTACCATACATGAAGTTCTGTTTAAGTGCCATTAGACCATGCAAACACTTTAAACTCCTGGCAATCAATATAAATATTCCTCTACAACAAAAAGGACAAACAAGACAAACGATAATTAGTCGAGTGAAATATATAAATGCTTCAGACACTTACCAAAGGTTAACAAGAAGCCATAGAGCATGCTGAGTACCCATGAGTACCAGCCTTTGTGCTCTACGTACAAAAGACTGTAGACGGCGTAGCAGCCAAACAGAGGGTAGAGCAACCACGAGAGGTACTTGAAGGCCATCTGTTCACAGGTCAAGAGAGAAAAAGGTTTTTATCCCAAATAATAAGGAATTGACTTATATAAAATATGACTAATTTGCTTTTTATAAGACGTGCTTCAGAAGAGAAACACTTGGTCAACTACAGTCCAGAGCTGAAGGAACCTATCAGACATACTCATAAATGATCCGGTTTAAAATATATTGTCCTCTAAAAGGTCATTTTGAAAGCAGAGTCCTCAGAATGATGTTGCAGTCGAGTATTGGTTTCACTTACATCGTCGTAGATTTTGGTTGAAGACTTCACATATGTTGACTTGTCATTGAATACCAATCTTGGCAACACCCCTGCAATTTTGTTCTCTCTGTCCAACTGGAGAGAGACAAACATAGGTGGTTACTGGTATATGGAAATAATAGCACAACATACAGTAGAATAGACAGGTACTATAGGTTAGCTTTTGGAATAACAAAAGGGAAAGTTTGAAACGCATCACCATCAAATGCAATTGTGTGGCTTCAAGGTCTCTTTCTAAAGTCAGTCTAGTAAAGGGAGTCTGCTGGTTTTCATTCAAACCAAGCATCATCTTAAAACATTCACTGATTAACCCCCAGTTTTCTGGTTGAAGATGAACTCAGTGAAATAGGCTGCATTAAGTTGGTCTGACGTTTTTAATATTTGTTAAAGACTGAGGACAGGAGCCCACTGGCTTAAAGGGGAAAAGTGTAGTTTTTTTTTTTTTTTCCAAAATTGAAGATTGAAATAAATAGAGTTAAGAAACATTATTTAGCATGAAAAAACAAGTGTTGCTCTGACTTACCTTGACATCCATGACCTTGGTGATTTTCCACAGGTCAATAAGAAGGCCGATGAAGACGCTGACCTGCACCACAAAGTTGGTTTCATTGTCCAGGATGTACAGCAGCACGACCAGAGACTGAAAGACTCCAAATATGATTGAGCGCACAGAGAGGCCTTCGAGAGACTGTCTGCTGTTCCAGAACTGGATATCTGAGGAGGAGATGGTGGCAAGTTGAAACTGAGGGGGTCGACAAACACGGTGCAATCTATGTTTTGTTGTCCTCAATACAGACAGGCTGCTTTGAACTTACCATTCTTGAAGGCAAGAAACTCGAAAATGCTGTGCACAATGGAGACAACAATGGTGAGTCCCAGCAGGTACGGGTTGGTTTCCAAAAGAGCCACCTATAAGAGAGAGGGTTTTTAATCTTAAATTACAGGTGTAACATCATCTCAATTTTTAACCAATTATACAACAATACTATTGTGATATGTCAATACCAACTAAAATGACAGTATACCAGTACAGGATTTTCTACGAGGTGCATTACATAGTATGACAATCAAACATCACACCTTACATGTAACTAACTGAAGGGACTAATAAAGGATTATCTTATCTTATCTTAGATCAACTTCAATCACTTTTTTGCACTGCAGTACAAAAGTGTTTTCAGTGTCAGACACTTTATTTCATTAGACACTTATGGACAGCTGAGATGTAAGTAAAGATGTAGTGCACAGTAGGTAATATGTCATACAAAGATATCCTGCCAAAAAGCAGAACTGTTTGAGTTAACATGACTGTTGAAAAACTACACCTGCCTCAAAGTTATTCAAATATCTTTTTTTAATCTTTAAATATCAACAAAAATCTTAAAAAAAGAGAATAGAAAAATGGAAAAGCATTATAAATACAGCATGTTTCTATGCAAACCCCACACTAAGGATACATCACACTGCTGGTGTGTCATATATCACCTGTTAATTATATTAAATATCCTTATTTCAACTAAACCCAAAAGCGAACCTGCGTTCCAAAAACGACCCAAAAAAACCCCATTTCCCTCTTATCACATATAGTACAATTTCCTTTTTTGAGCTTTTTGCTTTGTGACTCTTGACCTCTTACCTTGACAGAGTCTTGGTCTTCATCGGACTGCTCGTAGGTGTCTTCAGGTAGGAAGTTCCAAGGTGAACGTGCATTTTGGGCAGCGTACAGCTGCCAACGCCACAAGGAGAGTGGGCAGTAGGAGAGGCGCAGTGGGAGTGTCGTCAGGGTATCGTTGATGGGAAAGTGGTCCTTCTGAAGGTTCCAGTAGTCGTTGAAGTACACAATGGGATAGTAGTCCCCACTTACGGCATCAAACTTAACATCTAGTGATAGAAAAGTGGAAATGTCAATGATGGTTTGACAGAATAATAACTAGTAGTTGGGACCGGGCAAAGAGGGGAGTGGGAGGAACTTACGTTGGTCAAGAGGAGGGGGGACAGAGCCCTTAACCCAGGCAGTGTGGTCATCCACCATGTTGATGGTGAGGTTGGGGTGCCAATGAGAGATGATCTCCACTGGACCATGGCTCTCTGCTCGCTGTAAGGAAACACATTTGATTTGTCAGGTCAGTGATGAGCTGCAACATCATCTACGAAGAGCAGTTTGTCTTCTATTGATAATAGGACGAATATAAAGCCAAATCTAACTTGTCAACTTATTGATTTTAATTCATTTGATTTTGGTAGATGTATTTATAGTCGTTATTTATTAGTAAACATGTCATAACATGAGTTTAAACACAGTGTGCTATGAACTAACAGACACTGGATTTCTGTGGCTGAAATTGATATTTTGGAGTTTTTAAAAAAAATCTGATAATAAAACTACAATATTTTTTAATTTTTTTTTTAAAATAACATTCAATCTTTGGTTTTGTTGTTGTCACAGATATGCAGATACAGTTGAAAACTAAACTTCTCAGTGATCGCTAGTGAACAAACAATGTAGTTGCGATACCACATCTAAAGTACCTCAAATCGAGTATGACGTATCTTTACTGCAATTTCTTGTTACTTGACAAGCCCACAGATACAGATATATCTGCAATAAGCTAATATTAGTGATGTATAGGCCTTGTCAATGTATATCAGTCTAGTTGCAAATTTCCCCGCTGCGGGACTAATAAAGGATTATCTTATCTTATCTTATCTTAGCTCTACAGTGTACAAAATAATAAATAGAAAGATATCAAACCTTGATAATTTCGGGATCTGTTTCTGTCTCGCCCGTTAGCAGATTCTTGGTCTTCATATACTTTCTTCGCTTGAATTTATTCAGCACTGAAAGAGTAAACAAGTAAAGGTTAACACTTAGAAATAATCCAAAAAATATATATACAATTACAACTTTTGTTGTGCGTTTCCCATATGTGCTTACTCCGTGTTGCATGAACTGTTGCCAGTCTGCGATACTGCCCCTTGCGTTTTGGATCTGGGTGGAATCCACTTTTCGTGAAGTAGACGTGCATGTAAAGGGAACCGTTCTGCTGCACTTTCTGCAAGTACACACCAAACAAGAACAAGTATTAGAGTTTCAGACAAATACACATTACAAATCTGTCAAGTTCATAGTAAATTGTCTGTCCTGTGCTTTACCAACGTCGATCTCATATCTTAAACTAATACCCGTTTCCTCTCACAACCCATCTACTGTCTGTCAGCTCTCTCTTCAGCTGCATCTCTCTCACATTGCACCTCCCCCTCATCCTCACCTCTGGGATGTCCATATCCTTATATATCTCGTAACAGCCATCCCCGTTCTCCCCAATGGACCAGTCTCCGTAGACCAGGTCCTGGTGGAACCAGAACAGGGATTCTGTGTTGTTGAAGTCGGAGAACACCTCATCTTGGGACACATACACATACAGGTCCTGCAGGAACGGTGAGAAAGGTGTTTATGATATTAAAGAGTCATGGGAGAGCAAGCGAGTTAGTCTGAAAGGAAGATACAGCAATGTGCGCTTTCAAAATACTTCAGGAGGTCACATTGTGAGGAATGATTAAGAACAAACAGCTTCAATTCCATTAAAAACAACTGGCCGTGCAGATAAAAGGCAAAGGACAGAGGGGACCAGTGTAATACCATGAGGGTGTCCTTGGGGAACAGGTTCCTGCTGGGTACTCTGGGTGCCCCGGCTGGCGTAGTGGGGTCTGGAGTTGAAGGCCCTCGACGGAACCAGCTACTGATCGCCCAGATTATGAAGATTCTGGAGAAATAAGTGAAAACAGAGTAAGGAGAAAAGAAGATCTGGTTAATAAGAGATGAGTCCAAGTTAAGAGAAAAAAACAGACAATAGAAAGATGACATAATATAATTTGTTTTAAAGAACAAATCCAGAACTGGATTAGAATATATTCATCCATCAGATATAACTAGATGCTGTCAACAGTAATGTTTACAACAGCAAAGTCATCAGCCTATATAAACTAAATAATATCTCACTAGAAAGAAATCTAATAATGTCACTAAATGAATCACAATACTGAATACAGATTAGAAAGAATGAAGAACACAGACATCAGTCATTCATCCTGTCGTCCTCCCTCTGCTGATGAATTACAGGCTGTAGGTAACGCTGGTAAAGGGAGGAGGGGCTGGTTTTTCTTGGCCAGCAGCTAAGTTTACAAGAATTTGCAAAACTAAGTTAAGTACCCAACAGTTAGACTACATTCAAAGTAGACCGCTTTTGTTTAAACTTGTCAATGTGCAAGTGTGTGTAAGAGTAGAGCTCTGCCCCTCGGGCAAAGATACGCACCGAGTGAAGTTTGCAACCCTGACATTAATTGCTCAATAACCTTATTTTCCATCATGGAAATCTCACACCCGAATTTCTAGTACCAATAGCAGAAACTATAACTTCAAAAACATATACATACCCTGGTTTTTTACTAATTTAGAAAAATAGTTCTCTGCTTATAACCGTGTTTCAGTGGGCATCCAGACTTACTACAAAGCTCTTGCACTGCAGATAAAACATGTGCATCGAATCATAATCGGACTGTGAAAGAACCAAAAAATGCCATTTAATCGTTGATTACTTGTACTCACTTTTTTGGTACAGATGGTGCTTACCTGATGTAAGCGGGTGGACCACATAGTTATTATTAGAGTGAGTACAAGTGATAGACAGTCTAGGAGTTTTTCTTTTCCATCCATCACACTCTGAAAGTAATACTTTTGAACTGTCCATTAGAAAAATCCCTGAACATTAAGTAAACCATTATTAGTGTGCTCTTTAGAGATCTGACCTTCACCAAACCACCAATGTCAGCAGTAATACATTTAGTAATCTCTTTAAACTAAGTCTGTATCACATGCAGAAGTTGTCAGCAACAGGTCAAGATTTTGGGATCAGAAGCTTTCTTATTTCAGTTTGTACATCAGAACAATAGTGACTTATCACACTCGAGCAGTCTTTGGATGAATAAACAGCCTGTGTGGAGAGCAAAAGAGATTAAACACATTGGCCAAATCACTACAAAGTTGCTACTCGGACCGTAAACAATGAGCAGCGCATAGAAGGTGAAGTCGAGGCCCGGATATCCACTGGCAACACCAGAACCCCAGAATTATAGCCCCTTTTCCCCAGAGGCTTATCGGTTGTCAGACAGATAAATGAAGGGTACGGGATTGGTTTTGTGTTAATTATTACATCCATAGTGTCAGAATACGATTTTTATCCGTGGGCAGGCTCTCCACTTATAAAGAAGGTGTGAGCCAGCCAAATTAAAAAAAGAAAAATTCACATGAAGAGGAATCCTTTAATGACCTGCCATGCATTAAAAAGAAAAACTCACCTGAAGAGCACTCCTTTAATGACCTGCCATGCATTGGGTGCTGGTTGCTGCTGCTGAGGATCCTGTGCATTTTCAGCCGTCTGCACAGCCTGCCCATCTGTTGTAGCAGCAGACCCATTACTGCTCACCTACAACCATACAGAAACACGGTCAGTGTAGCCAAAGGAGACACTTTACTGACAGCCAAACGTGGTGATATGACACAGTATCATTTATAGGGGACTGATTCACCCTCAAACTACGGTCAAAACTGAGAGAATATAGTACTTTTTTTTTTTAAGGATTGATAAAATGACAAAAATACAATTAATCCACACATGGCAGAACTTACATTTAATTGTCTAGATAAAACAGTATATCAGCCAAACATTCTCTCATTCCAGCTTCTCAAATATAAAGATTTGCCGTTTTCTCTGTTAATACAATTGTAAATTGAATAAATACGGGTTTGGACTGTTCTGGTCAGACAAAAAAAAAGCAACAAAAAAAAAAAACATAGGGTTGTGGAAAACAGAGACAATTATGATGTTTTATTGACTTTTATAACGTTTTACAAATCGTTGAACAGATTTACTGATGAAAATAAATTGTTGATGAAACACTAAAATAATTACAAATTACAGAACGATATATAAAGACGACATACGAGGGGCACCCAAGTTGAGATATTTTATTTCTAAAAGGGCCATTAACTACTTTGATCTTTTGACATAACAGAACATATTTATCATGCAAGTATCAGCATACATATTAGCATATTATAATCAGTAAAATCTGTGATTAGTTTTCTTCAGCGTGTCCATGTAGTGTCCCCCCACCCCCACCCCACCCTCCCCTCTGGCAAGGCCACATTGTATTCAAGTGACACAATACACAAGCATATGCCAAGTCATGAGACTCATTCACTATCTAAACATCTAATCTCCCCCATTGTCACCAACACAACCGAGACCAGAGGTTGGCCTCTAGAAACAAACACTTGAAGGTAAAATATGTTTTCCGCTCAGCAGGTTATTAAGTTGCCAAGGGGGCCAAGAAACGGCTAACTGAACATCGGAAATGTTGAGGTTTGTGATAAGCCGCCATCCTAGCACCATCACAAACTGAATTTCAAGGCCATGAAACAGCTCAAAATAGATCTTTGCATCCTCGATGTCATGTCCTGTTGTGTTGAAATAGAAGCAATTCTATTATCTGAGACATGGATCTCTGTCTCCTGGAGGGATCAACGTAATATCCATTACAGATCTTCAATACTTGCTCTACAAGAGAAACAAGGTTAGCCATTCCAGCTCAAGATAATAATTTACGATTTACACACACTGAACGAGGATTAACAATTAACCACCTACTCAGGGTCCAGAGTAAATGGTCTACACTGGGTAGTTTGTGTCTGACAGGAAACTAACAGTCAAGATAAATCAGTCTTTCACAGAGGTGAAGTTTTCACTGCCAATATGCATCACACATAGCTTACTTCTATACAGAAGGAAGTGAGCTAATATTCAACATAGGCACATAACTAAGGATATAAAAAGGCATGTCTGTTGAATGTTTGTAAATTGTTAATGGCTAAAAAGGCTTTCCATCAGATCTAAAATGCTTATTTGCAACATTAAAGACCACTTTTAAAAAAAGGACATTTCGTACAAGGAAAATGGATGATTATTTTAGACATGAAAATGCTGACTTCTTCACGCGTGTTGTGCTGGGACCAAAACAGTTACACCTGTAACCGGCAGGAATATAACATAAAAACTGAGAAAATAAAAAGCCACTTAGTGTTTTCCCTAGATTAATACCTCAGAAATTGAGTTCAATTGATTCACCAGCAGTGGGACTCAAGAGCAACATAACTGCCTCATCTAAAACTAATAGCTCACGTTGTTTCCTTGACCTAGATTCTAACACTTAGATTTGAATCACAGAGCTAAACTAGGTTATTATGGCAGATAAATCCTTAATGATGTGTACAAAAATGGCCAAAAACAGTTTAGCAACATTTAACCCTGGAAAAAGCTTAAAAAAATGGAAGTCAATGTCGTTCAACAACCTTCTGGGCCTTTCTGAGATTCTCAGATTTGTCATTGCTTAATCTGAGCTCAACCCTGAGACTTCAATGTAATAATATTAATATTAATAAAAAGGACATGAGAGGCATGGTCTGGGTTTAGAAACCATCAAAGGAACCTAAAGAAACTCAAGTTTAACCTAATTATGATTCACTGATCAATCCTAAATCATCGTGCTGGTCTGCCGTGGTCTCCAGGATGAAGGGAGCAGACTGTGGTGCAGGTTAACAAGCTGCTTGTCACGTCATTATTGTGTGTTTGTTCAGCTGGAGACAGACTTTAATGAAGCAGAGCCGGTGGTTTTCCTCTGGAGAGATGATTCACTTTGACCAGTGGCGACTTGTGACATTTGTCAGTCCAGAAATAACTGCTAGATGGCTAAATATCGTCCCAATTACTTTAAATAGCCGTTTTAAAAGTGTGAGAGAGCATAATCCAGGGTTAACCATTTTGACGTGTTTTACATCCAATTAATCACATTTGACAATTTTATCAAGATGAGCTGCCAGATTTACATCCAGCCTCCCGTCCTCTCCCTGTAACGACAGTAGATGAAGACGAACAGGGGACATGTCGGACAGTACACATGTGTTAGAGCTGACGGAGCCCGGCCTGGCCGTGAAGCCGAGCTGCGTCGTTCCGGTTCAGGCCTTGTGATAGCCAACTGACACACTGCAGCAGCCCGTTGAGTCACGCGGACACACGTTGAGTCAACTCGTTACCATGTCAGTTGTGTGTAACGTTGTGCCATATATGGAGTTTTAGCCGTTAACACCTCTCTCCGCTCCACTCGCCAACCGTCAGGATTTCTCAGCACACTGCTAACGGCAGGTGGGGGTCGTTTTAAAAACCAACCGGCACTGACAACGTCACTGAGGCTCGTGCAACGGTCGGTTGGACTTTTAAACGTCAACGGTCGCACGCTTAACGAGCTAACGGATAAATAACGGCCGCCTTCATCTGTACGGGAAGAGCAAACAGGATCATTAGAGTGTCATTCATTTTTACCTCGCCGTTGCCCTCGATAGCTTTGGGTGCTTCGCTCTCCTGCGTCGCCATCTTTCCTTGTCTCTGTCGCGCACACACACAGCACACTGCTGCCTGGGAAACTGTGCTCCGTCTCGCGATAAGACAGTGTGACGCGTCACTGCAGTGACGTGCGTCTTCAGGGGAGTGATAATAATAAAATAAAAAGATGTGAGGCTGTTAAATATTGTAAGGTGCTTTTTGTGAGACACAGCGGGGCTGATGAAACACCGTGCTTAGTCATGCATGGGCCAAATTATTTTACAATCTTACAATCTTCCAGAAAACATACAAATGAAGTATCTAGTTGGTGTTTATTACATTTCTATAACAAGTTGTAATTGTTCTCTTAATATATCTGTCATCCTCCAAGGACGCACTTCTAGTATGAGGTCAACATTTTGCAGTGATAGAAAGTACCTTACTCAAGCGTACACTATACAATATTTAGGGACTTGTACATTACTTGAGCATTTCCATTTCAGGCTACTGAAAATGAAACCCTGCTGTATGCTGCTTTCCAGGGGCAAATACTGCATTTATATACAGTAGTCAACCTCAACCTCAGCTCAATCTGAACTTGTTACAGTATTAAAGGCTGCATACCTGGTAATTCATCAGTACAACTGTTCCAACAAGATAATAACTTCCAGAAAATGACAATTCTTCATGAGTGGTTTTACTTTTGATATTTGAAGTATACCTCGCTGATAATACTTCTGTACCATGAATATTGTGGATAACGTATTGTCACCACAGCACCCTGTCCTGTTGTCTTGGATGCAGCATCCAGGCTAATTGGTTTCTTTTCTTCTAGATGTTTTGCATGCTTGCAATACACATTTGCTACTTCATTATTAAAGACAGTTTTATTAAAACTTGCTAAAATCACAAAACCCAAATTTGCCACAGAGGGCATGATAATCTGTGAAGTACAGAATGACTATTGTAAAATCAAACATGATTTTTTAAGTAAAGATTAAGGGTAATGAAGGTTGTCTCAGGCAAAGAGCAAATTGTCTATCATATTGCATGTACAAGATATATCAACTCAATCACACGCTCCTGTACTGGCAAATCATTTTTATTAATATGCATTACCCTTTGGCACATAGTAACACCAGCACCTTGGAGAAGAAAGTTTTTTTTTTATAAAAGCAAAAGAGAGCATTACATTTTTGTAAGTAATGGCATTGCATTGAAAAAAACCCACAAGAATAATTCATCTATATTTCTTCTGTAAACTTTAGATGATGAAAAACCATGTTGCAGTTGCAATAGTGTTACAGTATTGGACCGGTTACATAAAACAAATGATAAATAAGGCAAATCATTCATTTCAGAAGCAGAGTGTTGTGGTGATTATAATGGAGAGAAAGTCAGTTAACTGTAGGGTGAACATTTCATAGTTTTTGCTTGTTTTTAAATATTTCTTTGATAGCCAACCTGGTATTTAATCAAAATATACATATAATAGTACATTATAAATACATTTCAAACAGATGGGAAACAAACTGGCTTGCTTCAGATTTTATCATACCGCTAAATGACCACTACTTAATCAACAACTGTGCAATACTATGTGATGAAGGACATGAATAGAAAGTGCTAACAGAGATTGTACATAAACTGAATTGTGTCCTGCTTAAATGGAACTACAGTAAAGAAAACAATTAAACAGAAACTTAAAGTAGCTGTACTAGGTTTGACTAAAAATGTAATGTTTTTTTTTTATTTTTAGATAAATTTAATATCAGATTGAGTCCTCTGAAACACATCTAAGGACTTCTGTGAAAAATCCCTATTTAGTATCCAATTTGACAATTTTGGAAGATTTACCAGAGCTACTTTACTGGTCATTTTTAATTAACTCCATAATTATTGGTTATATTCTTGGATTTTGTCATCTCTTTATACACAGGAGAGCATTTGCTCGATGACATTTACGTTACAAATTGTTAGATTGAGCTTTACCATTTCAAATGTTAAACTCGAAGAAAAAAACTCCCAGTGGTTCAGTACAAGCAGGACACATTCAAGTTCACACAATTTAATTTTAAACAAGAGGAATTTAGTCTGTTAAAGGGAATTACATATTATTTCCACTTGGAAACATACAAATTGAGTTTTACATAGTACAAGCACAATGAATGAAAAATATCTACTCTTGCATACTTTCACACTGATTCCAGACATTGATCACCAATGTAGCTCTAAACAGCTTTTTTTGCACCGTGAACTATTGACGCTACTGTTGGATGAGATTTATTTATTCTTCTCTCTTCAACTGTGAATATATGGTCTGTCATACATAAGCGAAATATGGTGGAATGAGTTTGACCATTAAGTACCGATCTTGATTTGAAAATGTTTTTCATTCTTTACCCAATTGGAGGTATGTATGTGACGTCTGTAGTCTGGAAGACAATGCCACTTTTTGTTAAGTTTCAAAGTAATTTAGGGGGGCTTTTTCCTTTGACCACTAACTCAGCAATTTACAGTCTTCAAAAAATCCTAAGACTACCATTAACTATAAACAGTTATATACAATCATCTTTGTACAAACTTGATAAAAACTAAATGTTGAGAATGCTTGGAAGCATTAAGTACTACTAGAGGAAGTAAACTCAATTGAACAGAAGTGCATGAAGTGAAGGACCACATATAACCTTCATTATGCTGCCTCACATGCATCAAAACCCCTCTTATATTAAACCTTGTTGGTGTAAATATCCTGAAATATTATCATCATATTCAGTACACAGAGATGTATTACCTGACATTCACATCTATCAGGTTGCGTCAGCGTTAGTGAGAAGGAACTTAAACCAAAAGATCTTTTGACTCCGCTCTTTAGATCATACGCTCCAGAGTAGCACAAAACAGAAAGTTGAATTACATTGACAATCTCTGGTTGGTGAATAAAGCATCTTGAGATTCACGCTCAAATCACAGGGCTGAAAAAACTCCAGCCTCTGTCACATTACAGTCCTACATCTCATCTAAATCGTAATTCTCCTCAGGAAAGTCTCCCACAGTCACACTCAGGGGCTTCACAAATCCACCATATTTGTTCTCACATTCAAAGTATTTCCTTCCGGCAACACTGTGGGGAAACAATTCAATAAGAGACAGGGTCAATTGCAAAATCAGGACCAACATGATGAACATTGTGCATAAGTATATATAAAAAAAAATGTTAATGCTCTTACGTTCCATCGTGCTTTCCCAGGGGCTCATCGTACTTCACACCAACCCAGTGGCCTGGCTTGAAATCTGTTGTACCTGCAAAGGACATGTCAACATTGTTGTAACCTCAGGTACTACTACTACTACTGATGTCACTTGCTTAGTCAAGATCCTTAATTCAGTCTACATTCACTGCTGAAACTGACAATAACAGGCAAAAAAACTAATTTAGAATTATATATTTTTTATAGTGAGAGACATAATTTAGGTTAATATGTCATACATTTGGTTCAAGCCATCGTGTTTCTCTCCGAGAAAACAAAAACACTGATTGGTTTGTCACATTCTCTTTCACTGAGCAAAGTGAACTACCAGACACAATGAATAACTTGCAATATATACATTATAGGACATTGAGACTTTGTTCTGGATCCGTACTCAAGCAAAACAGTTTCAAAATTAAACTTGATGCTTTTATTCACATCAGATGAAATGTCAAGGATTTTCTCTTTAGCAGCCTATCCAGCATTTAATTTAGTCTTCTAAAACTAGTGGGGCAATGTATAAGAAGGGTCATCATTCCTCCCTAAAATTGCTACTGAAAGCTGGGCCTTCGGTGTATGTGCGGGCATGAATGATTAGACAGTCCTGATGGGAAGGTGGCACCTTGCATGGTAGCCCCTGCCATCACTGTATGAAGGGGTGTGAATGGGTGAATAACATGTAGTGTTAAAGGGCTTTACGTGGTCGGAAGACTACAAAGGCGCTACTGACGTACAAGTCCATTTACCATTTAATAGTTCATAATAAATTACTCCAAAGACTGCCGTTAGAGAGAAAATCCTCCTTATACCAATGTCTTACAGAAAGTAAACCAACTAAGACGTTTTCACACTTACCAACATACATGACTGTGCCAAGCTTTGTGGGTTGTCCAGGGACCTGCACTTTGCATCTGCTGCCAGCGGATAGAGTATCAGCAGCAGCCTTCTGTTCATCCTCCCGAGCAGCAAGCTCAGCTTTCTTCTTGGCCATTTCTTCCTCATTGAAGTGACCCACACCATGTTTCTTCATGAATGACCTTGCTGAATCTGAAGGACAGAAAGTTGGATTGAAAAAAACACAGCATATTGCAGACTGTGAATGCTGCAGAACGTCTACCAAATAAGTTGAGATGATTCCTTTACAACATTTGTCATTGTAAGCATACTAATACATCATTTTAAATAAAAATAGCTCAGGAATTTCATGATGGATGTATTGTTTTTTTTCTTCTTCTATGACTGCAACTAACATCAATTATCATTAGTGAGTGCTTTACCAACTGGTTTAAAGTCAATGGTTAATTTTCATTTTTTTAGACTTATTAATCAACTAATCATTCATTCGTTCATTATCTGTAACCGCTATCAACTAATCAATCCAGCTAAAATGTTGTTTAGGTGACTATAATGTTATCCGTTGCAGCTGCCATAGCCACATTTCATCATGAAATTGGGGGAATTTATTGTATTTATTTATGCATACAAGCATAGAAAGTACAAGAATAAATAGTTAATGCTGTGAAAATTACAAATCTAAGAGGAGCTGCAGTATGTCAGACCGTACCTGTTCTCTTATTATAGGCGTCATCTGGGAGTTCAAACTTCTCCACTTTGGAAACATCAGTGTACTCGCTGATCTGACCACTTTTATCAATAACCTGTGATTCAGGATGAGACAAATACATTTTCTTTAAAAAAAAAAAGACCACACCAGTAGTTTTGCATGTTTTTGCTTATAACTGCAAAATCACCTAAGTTTCAAACAAGCAGGTTATAATGATGTTTTTGCCAGCATCACATTGTTGTTGAATAGTAATGCTATTTACTAAAATAATAAATGAATATGCTAATAAATGCAAAGTATCTTATCTGAAGCCAATTAGTTTTTTGATGGCATGAAGACAGAGTTGGATTTGGAACCAAAGACTGATTTGAAATCCTGTTGTCCTTTTTTTTTTATTTCCACAATACGACAGTGGTCTGGGCCATTATATTTTTAAAAAAAAAAAAAAAAAAAAAAAAAAAAAAAAAAAAAAAAGCTTCCAAACAGAGCAGCTACATACATGTATCCTGCAGTTATCATCCACAGGATAGGAACCCAGCAAAGCTTCACTGTCGTCCATTTTCTGCAGGAACAGGTCTGAGACACTGAACAGCTCCAGGTCCATGCAGGAGGGAGATGCGCCCACAACCATCTCCAACTTCCCCTATTTCCAATACAAACAAAATGAGTGCATTGGTACAGAGCAAAGGCATCTTTGGAGCAGTATAATGCATGACAAACTGAGTCTCACCTTTAGTTCTGCTATACTAATCCCTCTATTGAACCTGCGCGTCACCTCAAAGGAGGAGATGGTGGTTGTTAGGCGCACATTCACAGTGGGATTGGTAACTACGGTCACGTCCATGATACTGGTTGTATGATCAAATACTGAAAACAATAGACAAAAAATGGGACATATTAGCCAACAGCAGTGATACAGCATCCCACAATTGCACACAAACACAGCAGCATGTAGCTGGTCCCCTTTCACCACTTATAACTTACTTTCTCTACAAAGCACGTGTTAGTGAAACTATTAAAGTCACGTTTAACTTGGTAAATCACCATCTTTCCTTCATGTTTACACACTTTGTAATTTCAGTGTCATCCCACATGTTCGTAGTTTAGCTAGCTAGCTGGTCTAGGTTAGCTAGCCGCGGGCTGCGTCACCGTTAGCTGTGTGGGTTGCTAACAGCGGCTGAGTCACGTTAGACACCGTAAACACTGTCGGTTGAACGGACGCACTTACTTGCAAATAACGTTGAGTGTATTTTCTATCAGATCGAAGCGGTTACACCGACGCAGTGTGCACCTTTCAAACCAGAGGAGTCGCAGCAAAGATGTGTGGATGCCTCGCTAAGCCACTCGCAAAAACCACGTGACCAGCCCGCCGCCACACCCCACAGACTCGCGTGTTGTTTTCTAAAACAAGAAGCCCCGCCCCCTTCTACGCGCTGTGGTTCTGAACGGCAGTTGAACACAACTCGTCATCCATTACTGTACTATAAAATAAATAATACCCCTTATATTCTGACTAATATCATGTTGCTGCTTCTTAGTAATGATTTGCTTCGGGTATATTCTTTACCCTTATCACTACCTGTTCGTCTTTGTGTCACCATTGAACCTAACACGATAACATTTTGAATGGATGTGGTACAAGTCACCATGGAAACTACGCATTGTGGCGTACATCCATTTCTGTCACGCCCAGTTCTGGAACGTTCTGCCCCGCCCCCAGACCGGAAAGCACCAATCACATCAGGTGACAATGAAGCCGACCAATAGTGTTGCGATACGAAGGAAGCAGGTCTGCGTCGCCGCCTACTTACCGGTAAAGGGACACGAGGGAATGCGACTATTGAAACAACCACACAGCGGCGCTATCCACCAGTTTAAACAATGAAGAACAAAAAAACAAGTTTATTTTAATGTGGATTATTGTAAACAAATTCAACTGCAATCCACTGTGCAATACTAACAACCATTCAGTCCCTTTATGTCACATTTTAGCTTTTTTTTTTTTTTTTTTTACATTTCATACTTTATTATACCATTACTGTGTGATTACTATATATTATACTTGTTCTGATCTTGTTTTTCTACTAATTTCTCTTGATTTTCGTCAGCACTATCCACTATGCTAATGTGATCCTGCAATTTTTTCCGCTGTAGGACTAATAAAGGTTTATCTTATCTTATCTTAACTAGGCATTGTGCTACTTGTTTTGAAGTTAACAAGTCTGTAAAAAGAAAAGGTAGTACTGTACTTTGTATTAGGCCTACCAGGTTTGACCTAATAAGCGGCTTTATCTCAGGCTCAATAATGACCAGCAAACCACACCATGTTTAGATCCATTACAATCTTGGTTTCTGTGTAGTACATCTGCACTACAATAGCTGATTTTGCACACACCATGAATACAGTATATTGTTTCGAATGTCAAATTAATCATATTGCCGCAATTTTCGTAGGGAATCATCAGTTTAACCTGTTCTTTGCAAATGCTCCATTTTAAACTCCTAACAAATGTCTTATTTTGTCCTGTTACAGTTTGATTTTTGATATTGGGAAAGAATCTCATTGCCTTGAAAACCAGCTTTTTCTTAAAACTACGACATATTTCAGTGGACCAAAGTATTCAATGAGCATAGATAACATACTATAGCATGTATGGGCAGAAAAGAGGAGATCAATGAGAGGTCCAACCAAACACTTCACTGGGAGGAGCAGAGGGGGGCTGACACAAGCCCACAGTCCCACAGCGAGGATTTACATTCCTATGGTTGTTGATGGAGACAAACCTGCCTCCTGCACGACTTATCTGCAGATCATGCTCACATATTTGTGGCATGAATATCATGAAGAACATGCAGAATTCTGTAAAATTCTAAAGCTTTGAATTTGCATCATAATATGAAATAGCAAAAATGTAGGTAAGTTATTTATCTTCTGAATTTTACTACAATGAATTTACCTGACGAGTAGACAGTATTCAGATTTGGTTTCATATATTCAGAGCAGAGAGACGTTGCCACTGCCATTTGAAGCACTGAAGTAGGCTAAATGGATGTTCTGGGATGAAAAATCCAAACATAGAGCACATCACAAATGCAAATATACCTGCTGTGTTAGTGTAGGCTTAATTGTGTGTGTTTTTACAGACAGTATTTGCATTAGGTAGCCACCTCAAGCACATCAAACCCATGGATCCGGTTGGAAAACTAGGATGACATGACTAAACTTACCTGAAAAACCAGAGACACTGTCTTACCATTACCTTATTCTTAAATGGTACATTAATGACACTGTTTGATGTGAATCTCCTGAAAATTCTCAGATTGTTCCAGGGGTGTTAATACATTTTCAAAAAGTCAACACTGTCTGGCAACTTTCAACATTTTTCAATTATTTACAATATTATACAGACTATAGATCAATTAATCACTAAAATTGTCAGAAGAATAATCAGTGAAAAAATAACATAGCACAAACCGACAATCACAACAAGTAGTTTAAACGTGGCAACATAAATTCACAAGTATGAGGAAGCAATCTGATAAAAAGCTAAGCAAAGGTGAGCAGACAGGGCGAGCATGCGGTTTATCACCTCCACAAGCCACAGCACTAAAACGCTGACTACACAGTAATGCATCAGTAATCAGTACTATACCAATCTGACAGGGGCCATTCAACGTTATTAGTACTTTTACGTAGGGCTGCAATTAAAATGGTCATTATCAATTAATCAGCCGATTATTTTCCCAACTAGTCGAATAATCATTGTTTTCGAAATATCAGGATGTGCTGACTAATTTCCCAGAGGTGGCAAAAGATTTCCAGTTATAGTTAATATGACATATGTCAAAGTTGGGCAACAAATTATCACAATTAAAAAGGGTTTCAGCACGAAATGTGACTGAAAAGATTAATTGGATATCAACATAGCTATCAGTAGACTAATTTGCTCAGCTTTATACATGTTGACTTGAGTCATTTTGCTAAAGTTAAATCATGAATGCAGGACTTTGGCTTGTGGTGGAGTATTAAGCATGAAACTAACTTTTACTCAAGTTAAAGATCTCAAGTCAGATCAGTCAGATGTTTGTGGAATTACATATTATTGTTATGGAGTTTCACACAAATGCAAATGTGATAAGAGTCAATGAGAAAAACATTGGTAGAGCTGGAGAAAGAAAATAACAATTTAGTTAGGAAATTGAATATGATCTGGATAATCTTCTGTCATAAAGGTTGGGCTAAGTAACTTTGAAACAAAGACATTAGGGGGGGGGGAAGGGGCGTGGCCGCTGGTAGCTTGCAGGCACATTCACGGTTTGGTCGACTGGCAGAGAATGGGAGAGAGGGAGGGAGGGAGAAAGAGAGAGGAGGAACTGCGGGAGGAAAAAAAGTTAAAGTAAAAATGGCTTCCTTGTCTTTGGAGTCTAAAGAACAATCTGAAAACAGCCCAGAGGAGCCTGCAGCCACGGAGTCCAAAGAAGAGGAAGACCCGGTGCAAGTTTCGGAACGACTGCTCCAAAGTTTCCAAAAGTCGGCTTTGAGTTTTTCCATCGACCAAGTATCATGTCTGTGCGAGGCCCTTCTGCAGGCGGGCAATGTGGATCGCCTGTGGAGATTTCTATCCACCATACCTCCCTCGTCCGAGCTGCTACGTGGCAACGAGACCCTGCTGAAGGCCCAGGCACTGGTGGCCTTCCACCGGGACGAGTTCAAGGAGCTGTACGCCCTCCTGGACAGCTACGACTTCCACCCGTCTAACCATGGGTTCCTGCAGGACCTGTACCTGAAAGCCCGCTACAAGGAGGCGGAGAGGTCCCGCGGCCGCAGCCTGGGCGCAGTGGACAAGTACCGGCTCAGGAAGAAGTTCCCCCTGCCCAAAACCATCTGGGACGGAGAGGAGACCGTGTACTGCTTCAAGGAGAAGTCCCGAAACGCCCTGAAGGAGTGCTATAAGAGCAACAGGTACCCGACTCCGGACGAGAAGAAAAACCTGGCCAAAGTCACCGGGCTGTCGCTCACACAGGTCAGCAACTGGTTCAAGAACCGCAGGCAGAGGGACAGGACCCCGTCCGGGACCCACAGCAAAAGGCAAGACCAGCAACCACATTTATCCCGTGCATGTAGTGTTTATTGATCGATTTAAGGGGGAAATCAAAAGTTATCCAGCAGGACACAGCTGTCTGGAAACCCTTTGATCATTTGAGGGCGGCTCGTTACTTTGTGATGTGTTTCAGTCACTCAGAAGAGTCACTGAACCTACCAGACCAAACCTCCAAGGTAAACACAGAGCTGCAGGGCTCTCCACAGTGCAGCATAGAAAGAGTATGCACACATTCAACTCCCAAAAAGTAAAGAAAAGCAAAAAAAACAACAACAAAACGATACATTGCATCACGTAAGAAGATGGACAAGGGCAGCCGTCCTTTTGACAGCAGTAAAGCCACACAGGTCTGAGAGGAGCGTGTTGCTTTGTTATGAAATGTGAGATCCAGGCGCCCACCATGGCTCAAGTTTCCTGAAACCCTGCACCGCTGTCTCGGGCCTGCAGGGTGACCGAGGTTAGAGTAAAACCAGAGAAGGTGGAGGTTGTATAATTAAAAAAACAACAACATTTCAGTCTGTGTGAAAGCACAGACTGAAATCTCAGAGTTTTACAGTCACTATTTCACCAAGCAGGGTCTCCTCGAGTTGTGAGGAGATAAGAGAGATACAGCAGACTTATCTTATCAGAGGGTTTGTGGTGGTCTGGTAGTCAAACAATCCGTATGGTTGACCAGACTGCTGCACATTGCACCACACATTAACCAAGTTGCCAAGTCGACTCCCTCAAAGAGTTTCTAGGAATCTGATCTAGCTTTTTCTTTTCGTCTGCACAGAGAGTTTATACTGATCCACTGCTTATTATGGTAGGTTTTGCAGATAAGATGGTAAAATGACCAGAAAATAATAATAATATAATAATTGGATGGTTGGTATCTTTACCAGTTTACGACAATTAACCACTGAAAAATCTACTCAATAAAACACATAACGTTATTAATAAATGTCAAGCAAAGTTAGATTAAGCAAACAACTACAAAGAGCAGGATAAAAGCAACTTACTATTTTGGGAAAACTAGAAAAACTTTTAGCATTAATAAAATCTAAACATCTGCAAACATTTTTAAATGTGATGTGTACTTCCCCCAGACGTTGCGTTTAAGATAGAAAATATTTAGAAGGTTGCACAAGTTTATCTTTAAATCAATTTCAGACTTTCATTACATATGTTATCATGAAAATGTTATTTATGCCAGCGTCTATAAATAACCTGATAAAATGGTGTTGAACAACCACATGCCATCATGCAAGATGCAATCTTATAAAAACTTGGTATGGTTGATATCTTGCCTTTTCAATCTAACGGAGTTTGGGAGCCAGTGCACAGATCTTTTTCTTCTTCTTCATTTAATTAGACTCTTAATTCTGTTTGTTAAATACAATTTTATATATATAATTAATGGATAACAATGTTATCCATTAAGACCTGTGAATAAATTGTAGTCCTTAAACAGAAATTGGGGCTTTGCAAAATATAGATCACCTAAAGTCACTGATTTCTCTTTTTATTTTACTCATTTCTTTTTTCCTTCGTTCCAGTGAGTCTGATGGGAACCACACCACTGATGACGAGGCGAGCCCCATGGACGACACCCCCGATAAACCAGAGGAGGCTGCTGTCTCCACGGCCTCCATCATCTCTCTCTCCGCCGTCCCCTGTACCGCGGGAGGCCAGCTCATCCTCAATGGGACCGGTGGCTTCCTCACAGCGCCTCAGTCGCTACTACTTAACGGAAATTCCCTGCTCTCCAGTACTGGTGCTGGTGTCATAATTAATGGGCTAAGCTTGGGCGATTGCCAGACAGTCACACTAAGTCCTGTTGCGACCAACTCTCCGTTGATACTGAACGGGGCTCAGGTCATAACCAAACCTAGTATCAGTGTGCAGCAGCAGCAAGTAGTTTCTATGGCACAGCAGGAGCTTTCGGCCATGGAGGCCAAGTCTAGCAGTCTTCCAGCAGTCTCCAACCCTTCATCCATCATCTCTCATCCTCTGCAAACCAGAACAGACAGCGACAATGCAATGGATTTCATCAGTGTCCATGAATCAGAGGGCAGCAGCCAGACAGTGTCTTCGTCTTCATCTTTATCCCCTTCCTCACCAACTCTGTCCTCCCCAACCAGGCTCCCCTCACTAGTCTTAACACAAAACACACAACGCCAGGAGCCTCTAACCCTCCCGGCCTCTATGTCATCTGCAGGCATGGTGATCTCCAGTTCTGCCGTGCCTCTCTACAGTCAACAAGGGGGTTACGTTAGCTTTGCCACCGCTGGCTCTCACCTAAACCCTTCTAGCTGTGTCGTTTCCTCCAGTGGCTCCACCCCTCAGGTCTTCTCTTTGCCCCAGGTTGTGCCTTCCATCCAGGGTATACCAGTCTCCCAGCTGGTCCAGCACTCTTCAGGACCCCAGGTGTCCCAGTGCCCTCAGTTGGTCCCAGTATCCCCCCTCACCTCGTCAGCTCCTCAGTTCCAAATCCAGACAGTGAACACAAGCACCAGACTGGTGCAACAGCAGCAAGATGTGTCAACAACTTTGCCCGAAGGTGCTACAACCATAGTCTCCATCTCACAGCTCAACAGCAATCAGCTCCCACAGCGAACGGTTCACCAGCTGGGGGACCAGAGCACAAACTCCACACCCGGCAAAATCCAGGTCCCGCAGGTTATTTCCATCTCCTCCCCGACACAAGTAGTCCCAATCCCCCAGACCAAAGGCAACACACCAGCACAGTTAGTCCCCCTCTCCATGCCCCAGCTGGTCCCCGTCTCCCCCATCCAAACTTCTTCCACCATCTCTTTCCCCCAAGTGGTACCTGCCAGTCCTTCTCTGTCCACCCTGTCTGCCGGGGGGCCCTTACAGATCCTGACTTCAGCTCCTGCTGGGGTCGCACATGGTCCTCTCAGGATAAACCAGTTGAGGCCCATTCAGAGTGTGGGTCACCAAACCAGTGCGGCCCCTAGTGTGCAGCTCCTCAACTCTGGGATCATTCAGCTGCCCTCTGCTCCACCAGGTAAACTATTCAGCAACTGTTTTGATAATTGATTAAGTAGTTTAATACATTTAAAACCAAAGTTGGAGAAAATAAATTCCCTGCTTCCAGGCTTATAAAAGTGAGGCTTTTCTTAATCATATGTGATATTAAATCGAATATCTTGGGGTTTTGGACAGATAAAACAAGCAAGAAGACACAAACTTGGGCTCTTGGAAATTCATGCATTTAATAATGTGGTTTAGCTGATGATGCAGACTCACTTGATAAAACTAATTGCTTAATTACCAATAGTAGAAATAATCCACAATGGAAAGATCTACTATAGGACTGGGACTAATGGTTTTTATTATTGATTAATCTGTTGATTCTTTTCTCAATAAAACAATTTTTGGTCGATAAAATGTCTGAATAGCACAAACAAGAATGCCCTTCAAAGTTTGTATGCCCAAGGTTGTCATGTTATTTGTTTTTGTCAAATACATACACATATATTTAGTTTATTTTCAGATTAGACAAAAAGGGGCAGAAAACTCTCACAACTTTGCTTAAAAAAACATCAAAATAATAAATCAATTATGGTCAAAATACTTGCAAATATATTATCTGGCAATGGATTAATCAACTAATTGTTTGAGCTGTAAGATATAGTCATGAATGTTTGCCAGTCATGTTTATTAGTACAGTAGTCTATTTTATGCATAATATTGTAACACTTAAGAAACAATGCCTTAAAAAGAAAAATCAAACATCAAACAATAGACCATCTGTAACTGTAGAATGTAAAGGGTAAAAACTGATTGTAATATCAGCAGCATTCATTTCAAATTAAATTAAATAATAAACAGAATAATTTCTTACAGCAAATGTTTATTGTCTAAAACACATGTTATGATAAGTACTGGTCTTTTAATTAATTTGCTGCATCCACGCTGCATATCGTACCCGTTCCCCCTCCTGTTTAATTGTTGTTACTCTGTCTTGACTGCTTTGTATTTTTCTTTTATCACCGTAGGTAACCTTCTCTTCGGTGGAAGCCCTTATCTTAGCGTCCAGCAAGGCAAGCTGATTCTCACCATCCCAGCAGGCATTCAACTCACCAGTTTGCCCCTGAAACCAGTCCCTGAGGCTTCACCCATCTCTAACGGACTGAGGCACCTCCTCACCTCCTCCACCCCTCCTGTGGTCTCAACCACCTCGGGCCCGACCCCCAGTGGCCTCGCATCATCTACCCTGAACTTCATCAACTCGTCCCCGCCGTACTGTGCTCCAGAGACGGGGACACCTGCCGTCCCCTCACCTCCTGTGCTGGACCATTCAGTCACTCCTACAATGCCAAACGCTCTCACTCCAGAAAGTCTGCTTACCCTCAGTCCCATGTACAGCGGGGTGACACCCAACACCCAGCTGTCCCAGCCGGCCTGGAGCCCCGTGCCCCTCTCCACTTCGGCCAGTCTAACTATGTTCGATGTCCGTGGCAAGGGGGACCTACCCGTGGACCCGGCTTTGTTAGGCCTACCTGGAGGAGAGTCGCTACTTCTGGGAAGCCCCTCGCCAGATCAGGATGTGGACGCCAACTCCACACTGGGGAATCCAGAGGAGATGGACGGGGACTCCAAGATTCTTACTCAGCTCCAGTCGGTCCCCGTGGATGATGACCTTGGCTTGTAGTCCGTTTATAAGTGGAAGGCAATTCAATGTCTCTAAAGACAAAAAACATGAAAAATACTGTGTGTCGCAGACTCTGCCGTCTGAAAGAAGAGCCAAATGTTTTTTACAATAAGTTCAGGTTCTGACATGTACAACAATGATGCTCACTTAATAAGACCTGATACCATCATGGTCTTAGCTGGCACTTTTGAGGTAAATCCTCTGCAGCTCTATTTGGATCCACATGGATGGGTTGTTCTCGTACGTTTTTTCTTTTTACTAAAATCTGTACGTGCCTCATTTGTTTTTATCAGATGCAGACAGAAGAACTAACCCAGATGAGTCTGCTTGGCCTAAGTACAGGTCCTGATGTTAAAAAAAGAAAAGACTATATTATGCAAGGCGTTATGGCTTTGCCTACTCTCTCAGCTCTTCTTCACCGTTTTGTGGACTACAGACCAAGTACAGCTGTACTTGGAAAAGATGTCGGGTTTTTTTGTTGGCAGTAGAAGAAGTTCTTTGTGGATCAGACCACAGTAACTTTACACCGGACTGTCTGGCAAAGGTATGAATCTAGAAATAGTTGAGTATCGCCTGTCTGTCCAGAGCTCAGAGATTCAGGAAGTATTCTACCAGGAAACACTCCAGGAATATAGTGAAGATTATATTCATCGCAAACAGAACAGAAGTTTAGTTTGTTGAGTTTTATGTAGAACCATTATTACATCATAGCTTCAAGGGCTATACAGCAGTATTTTTATTACTACAGGTTACTGAAGTCCGGGCTGAAACAGGCTTCCAAACTGATTTTATCAGTACACAGTTTTTAATGACTTTCTGCAGTTTTTAGGTGAGAATGCTGCTCTCCATTATGACAAATATGACACCGGAAATAAAAGGGTCTATACTCTATGCAATGCATGTTTAGTTCTTTATAGGACACTTTGTGGCACAATGGCTGAGTTGATATGCCAATAATCTTGGGAGATGAGAAAAAGCTTTTTAAGTACAGAACATTTAAATGAAGCATGACACTAAAGCATTTGCTGTGATCCCACTTTGTGATATTTGTTGTCAAATGCATCCAAAATCTCTGTTTGTTGATATTGATAAGTGCCTTATTTTAAAGCTTACAGGTTTGATGTTTTTGATGAAAATGTTTTAACTTTTTACACAGTTTGCTATACACCCGACCAAATTTTGGATTTCACTTTGTGGACTTTTTTGAATACCCACATTTGTTTGTCTGTTTGATCGCCAGTGAAATATATTGTGACATTTTTGGTTACATAGTCATCGCCCGATCTCCTCTATTTGTATATTTTGCACCTTTCATTAACACAGTGTTTACTGCGCTGCTGTGTTGTTATGACAGTGGTTTGACCCATATTCTCATCTGGAATGTATTTTATATCTTTTCTTAATTGGACCTTAATAATCCTGATTTCCTTATCAAATCTGTTGTAAATGATGGAACAGCTCCCTCAGTTAAAACCTAAAAAATACTCATCATCGTTTAAGCTTTCCACTGTCATAACACAGGTAGCGGTCAGACCTTTGGCCAATTATGGTACACAAAAATACACTTCAGTGTCGCATCTGGTTACAATAATGGCCTTTGTGTTTTGTTGTTGTTGTTTTTTATTAGAATGTTTGTTGTTTGTCTTTTTTGTACATTTAATCTATTTAAAGCATGTATCAATCAGTAAGAAAGTGAGTCCTTGTGAAAAAATGCAGATAGGAAATGATATTCATTTTGACTTGGAAGGTGCAAACTGAGGTTTTACAATCTAAGACTACATGTATCAAATCAATTATTATGGTAATTTACAAATACAGTAGGTCGCCCCCTGTTAATAAGTGTTAAGGCCATCTGTTCCCAGTGGAGTAGATTATTGAATGGCTCGGACAAGTAAGTTTTAGTCTGAATTTTACTGAAATTTAAATGAGTAGTTAGGGGTAAAGGGAAATTTGTCTTATATGTAAAATATGGTAGCCTGCATTTGTTTATATGAGCCATTTCTTACCAAAGTATGTTGACATTAAAGCCTCAATGGGCGTATGCACATTTGTACCCATTTCTTTGTAGCCTGGGATACATTTTATGCTCTCTTCTACCTGACACATATGACTCCAGATTTAACCAAAGATAATGTATTTTGATCAACTTTCTGATATTTGTGAAAGGGAACGTTTGTGTCTGTCATTCAAGGTTCTTGTTTTCTCATTTTTGTATTCAAATGCATTCTATTTTTTATATTTCATAATAATGCAATAAACTACATTTACAGAAAGGGGTTGGCTTCTGTTATGACTGTTGGGAGCTATGAATTATTGTAAGCAATAAAACTATTTGTGTGAGGATTATGCTTCTAATTTGGCAAGAAAATTTTATTCAAATGCTTTTTCTTTCTGCATTGCAAAACCATCATACTCTCTCTATGGGTGAATGGCAGCACAATAGCAAATCCTAAATGTGTGTGAGGGTGTGCATGCTTGTTTGTACAAGAGAAGGAGGGGTGCATGGTGTGTTGTTATAACCCTGATGGTTTCAGGTTACCTGTGATACAGTTCTGCCTGTGCATGATGATAAACACATACGTTCACTTGTTCATCAACAGACAAGCCACAATGCTCCACAGAGGCTTCAGATCGCTCCTGTACAGACTTCAGAGAGGTTGTTAGGAGAAATCTTCACAAAGACTTAAACTCACATCTCAGGACTTTGAGGGCAGCCATCCAGTTTCCACAGCAATGATCTTCACACCAGAGCAGGTGGTGTGTGTGTGCGAGGTCCTTCTGCAGAGCGGTTGCATGGATCGCCTCGCCGGCTTCCTCCGCACTCTTCCTCCTCTGTCCCTCTCCTCCTCCTCCTCCTGCTCCTCTCCTTGCCCTGGGGAGCAGGAGAGTGTGCTGAAGGCTAAAGCCGCAGTGGCCTTTCACCAGGGCCACTTCACTGAGCTCTACACGCTGCTGAAGGGCTTCCCCTTCTCCCCCCGCAGCCACCCGCTCCTGCAGCAGCTCTGGCTCAGAGCCCACTACATGGAGGCCGAGAGGCAGAGGGGCCGACCCCTGGGAGCTGTGGGGAAGTATCGAGTGAGGAGGAAGTTTCCTCTTCCACACACCATCTGGGACGGAGAGGAGACCAGCTACTGCTTCAAGGTATAAACATATCTATATGTATAAGTATAAGTTTGCAACTGACAAAAGTTTGCTTTTACTAATTTATTGTGGTGTTGATAGAGATATCCTAATTCTTTGAATGACTTTGTGTTTTAGTATTGTTCAGGCCTGACTTTATTTATTCAAAATACCAACAGGAAAAATCCCGGAGGATACTCCGCGAGTGGTACAGCCACAATCCTTATCCCTCCACACGGGAGAAGCAGGCACTAGCGGGGGCCACAGGCCTCACAACCACGCAGGTCAGCAACTGGTTCAAGAACCGCAGGCAGAGGGACCGGACCACCAACGTTAACGGGTCAGTGAAGGGGGAGCAGTTTGCTCATGGGGGGATATGTCTCATTTTAATAGTTGAATTCTTTCCTGTCAAACAGCAAGTTAATTTCCAAAACAGAAAAGATGACTTTTCAACAGGATTAAACCATTTATACGTTGTAAAGCTCAACGGTCAAGCTATGCAATGACTGTTTTAATAAACTTTAAAGAATTATAAAATGTCAAACACCTTAGTGGTGAATTAATGATTTTTGTTTTTCTTGTCATTGTCATCTTTCAGCTTGAGACTGTGGAAATAAAAATAATGATTTTCTTTTTTCTTTAATGCAACATGAACATCTGACAAGCATTAACAACAGAACCAAACTAGAGCAATTTGAAATCATGTAAAAATCGGATTGAAGTTTTCATTTTTTACTTTGTGTTGCACACGTTAATTGTCCTATTTTACAAAGTACAACATCACCCTCTTGTGGTACAATTAAGACGAAAGATTTAACAGTGTAGTGTATGACATGATCTGATGCAGTTTAATGATGCTCATCATCTCTTCATTCAGATTCCTAATATCAAGCTCTGGAGGAACCTCAGCAGAAGTCTATCCTTCCTCTGACAACGACTTTTCACCTCCAGGAAGTCCAAATCCGCTGGACCACTGCCCTCCACCCCTCTCTCATCCACCACGTCCTCCACTTCACATGTGTAGAGGCCTCAATTGAGTTTGCCTTTTAAATGTTTAATTTGTAACTGCTATTACTTGATTGTTTCTTTTTGATTAATATAACATTAAAGACAGTTTTTACTCCTTCTTGAATGTAAAGTCAATTTTCTGGTTTCAGTAAAACAAATACTTTGCAAGTAATGTTTGTCACCAAAACATGACTTGGCAGACTTTGTTCTTTAACTTAGGGGAGATTAGTTGCATGTACTAATGTTTTCTAGTCACAGTATTTTTTTGTGTTTTTTACATCCAAAAAATGGCATCAAATTCTAACAGAAACTCAATATAACTTTATTGCAGACTTTTCTTTACACCTTTTGCTAGGTGAAAAATGTAACAATAAATGAAAATTTGTTTGATTTTCATTCATAATAGCATCATTGCACTGGCACAAAATGTGCAGTATAGCCATACAATAGAGCTAGAATTAATCACAGCAGGTTGTAAGGCCAAGAGGATACTTAGTCAAGGGAAGGAAAATAATAATTCACATGACCAATTGTTTACAGTAGAGAGACCTCAACTCATTACAAAGTCTGTCTTCAAGAAGACATAAGTGCATGTCAATCTTATCATTTGGGGAAATTAATGTTAATATATTTTGCTTCAATTTTCACATAAATGAAGCAAAACAAAATTAAATAAAAAATAGATTGCCTTTGAATTCACAGACTCAACTATCCAAACTGTTCCTCCGATACCATGATACAAGAACTATTAACCTTTTAATTAAGACTCTTTCCATCCACATTGCGTGCCAAGACATGTGGACAGATGTCTCGAACTCATCCGTCACAAGACACCAAGGAGTCTGGTCCATCAAAGTCTTTGGTAAAGTTTTAGCTGGTGTCCTAGTACATTGATAACAAAACGGTTTAGTTAATTCCACCAAGCTCTCCATTGGTTCATTTGGGTCCAATTGATGATGGTCATTCAGGAATTATTTGTCTTCAGTGTGACAAATAGCACTAGCACTCCAGCACTGGGTAAAAAATGAGCACCTTCACCCCAATATTTGTCCTTGTTTTCTGTTCAGAAGCCCAGATACTCTGCTAGAAACACAGCCATGATCTTGGTCAGGTTCACCACAGTGGGACGGTGCATGTTCTCCTCTGTGTCGTCCAGTGTGTGCCAGAACTGTGGGAAGGGAGTGGCGATGACGTGGAGCACAGGGACACCTATATATGTGGAGGGGGGAGGGAGGAAAGGGGGAAGATAGTGATGATGACAGGCAGCATGTGTTATTTACTTACATCATGAAGTATATTTCATAAGATTGTCCGTGTATCACACACACCTCTGTGAAGGAAGGGGATGTGGTCGTCCTGCACAGGTCCGAGGTACACATCCTTCCTAAAATATGTCTGCTCTGAGGGGTGAGACGTCAACAGACCCTGTCGATGGAGTCTTTTCTCTGAGAGCGGGGGTGGGGGGTGAAGGCAGAGTTAGGGCACACGAACGGAGAGGGGATTTTTCAATATTCATGAAAAAGTTACAGCCAGTGCTTACCTGCAGCGATCAGACGGTCAAACCAGCGCGCTGTGTTATCAAAGTGATTAGCAATCAGTGGATCAGGACCCCGAGCAGGTCTAGCAGCACAAAAAGGTCCTAGAGAGAAAGTGCAAAGTCATACATACAGCCCTAAATGTTGCTGAGATGTAAACAGTAACATAACAGGAGAGGTGACGTTAGAGATCCTAACTAGATTTGGGGCTGTTAAGATCCAATTCAGACATACAGTACCAGTTAAAAGTTTGGACACACCTTCTCATTCAATGGTTTTTCTTTATTTTTATTTTTTTCTACATTGTAGATTAATATTGAAGACATCCAAACTATGAAGGACACATATGGAATTATGTGGTAAACAAACAAATGCTCAACAAACCAGAATATGTTTTATATTTTAGATTCTTCAAAGTAGTTGAATGAGAAGGTGTGTCCAAACTTTTGACTGGTACTGTACACTAAATGTATATATTTAGTAGGAGGGTCGGTCCACACAAAAATGACCGACCTGCTGTCTGTTGTTAAGTTTAAAATGGGATACCTTTGGGCAGTTAGTTCAGTCTGCTCATACATAATTTAGAGTGTATCTGGATCAGGATGTGAGGATGACCGTGAAGGATGCGTATTTTTTGTTTCCTCACCACAGCCTGAAGCATGGTGGTGTGTGTGGCGCCCGCAGGGTGAGGCGTGTTGGCCATCCGCTCGGCCAGGTGACGGGAGCCGTACAGCGAGTCCGTGGCGGTCCACTCTTCAAATGACTCCTCCCCATCAAAAAACACCAGCTGAAGAGACACTGGGAGTTTCTAAGGGAAAAGAATGGAAGAAAGAAATTAAAATGCACTCTCTAGAAAGCATCATCTGAGGCCTGTTTCTCTCTCTGCAGTGATGTCGCAGTTTGTTTTCTTACAGTAACTACATTAATCACAGCCTCAGGAGGGATGCTGCTATTTACAGATGACTGCTGCAAAGAAAACAAGGAGCTGGAGTCAGCGTTTTCTATCCAATACCGCAGCCACAGAGCCAGAGGGACAAAAAGAGTAGAGAGAAAAAAAGAAGAGAGAAGCTACTCTTGTCAGCATCTCATTTTCTCTTTTTCATAGGAAAGATCCCAGGAAATAAGAAGCTAATCTGTCAAAATGTGCAACATCTGTCTAAATCTCTTTAGTGTAACCGCTGCACATTGCCAGGACGTCAACACACATGTAACAAAACACGACTGAGCACAGACCTGCTGTTTGAATGATAGAAGCTGGGCATCCAGAGAGGTGACAAGCTCCAGGATCATAGCACACGGCACTGCAGAGTCACTGGCCCCCAGAAACACCTTCTCTGGGGCCCGGGGGTCCGGAGGCAGGGCCTTGGAGTCGTAGTGGCAGGCCAGGAGCAGCCTGCGTGGGGCCGAAGGATCCAGAGTGGCAACGATGTTGGTGAAGGTGACCTGTCCACGAGGGGTTGAGGACTGGAAGGAGTCCAAGTCTACAGCCCAGCCGGCAGACAGCGAAGACAGAGTGGAGGTGATGTGCTGAAGCAGAGCGGAGAGGTAAAGACGAGTAAGGAAAATGTGTAAAGGAGGAGGAAACTATAAATATGTCCACACCTGCTGCACTGCCAGGCTGCCTGGTGTCCCTGGGAGCCTCTCTATCAGCATGCGCCTCAGGTGGGTCTCCCACAGCCGGGTACCATCCACCTGAGAGGCCAGACGGCGGAGTTGAACCGGAGAGCACTTGCTGGGTTTGTGGGACAACTGGATGGACGGGAGATAAGATTAATGACTAATAAGCAAATGTGGGAAGATTAAAAAGCAAGAAAAAGTTAGGCAGCTAAGTTTAACAACGAGAATGAACAGTAAAAATCTGAACTCTTTTCAGGTCGTTGTGGTACGGAGCAGGGTTTGTGTTCCAGGTAGTGACAAATGCATGGCAGCACCTTTATAGATGTCATCCAAATGTCATTTCTCTAAATAAATTAAATAAATAAATGTCTCTCCATCCTGGAGAAGAGACTTCTGTTGCCCTTCCTGAAGTTTCTTCCTATTATTTACCCAATAAAAGGTTATTTTTCTTGTGTGTTGTTTTCCATATCCCAATTAATGGTAAAAAGACCTGTCAGGCAAATTTGGGATTTGCGATTATATAAATAAAATATAGTGAAAAGTAAGGAATAACAATACACAGATGAATGACATCAAACACAAGATACCACTGTTTAATGCAGCAATTTCATTAGCAATTCATCTGCAGCATACTTTCTCTATGCATTGTTTTGTGCAAAAACAATGATAGAAAATAACTAAAGTATACATCGCAATTTAGTGTTCAAAACAATGGCATCGGACTGCAGGAGGGGAAAGGTTTGTTTGTGTTCACCTAAATCTGAGTTCAACAAGCGCATTTTGAGATCACCAGTTGTTTTGAAATGTGTGGTTCAATATGCAACTAACACTAGTGTGATGTTGAAACTTGCTCTTGTATCCACCAGTAAGACTTTTTAAATGAACAATATTTGCATATTCATAGATTCTAGATTGTGCAATAAGGGAGAACAGGGTTTTAAGATGTTTTTTATGAGGATTTTTTTCAGACACAGTTAAAAAAAAAAAGATAGAGGGGATCTTTAAAGACTCGTATCAAATGAGTACATATAAATAGCAAATCGTCAGAACTGGACCCAGAAAATATTGGGCATTTTTGTTTTTAATAAATGACTTTTAAACGATTGAATACTGTTCTGTACATCGCTTAGTAATGAATTAATCGACTACTTTTTTTTTTCTTTACCAGTAGACATGTGATCAGCTCCAGTTTTAAGATGCGGGGTGAACATAAACAAAGCTTTGACCCGACTAACACGTCTCATATCTGGTCTCTAGGAGATGTCACATCACAGAAATCCACTATTCTATTCCAATGACTGTGACCACTGAGTCCACACAACAGACAGGTAAAGTTGTGTTTATGTCGCCTGTCATTACTCTTACCCTGTCTTTGGTCAGATCTGCAGTCGGCATGCGGTTCACGCGCCCGTCGGCGGTGTCGTTGGACAGGTAGACTCCCAGCACCACCGCCAGCACGAGCACCCCGAGGAGGCACTCCCAGCACCACCGCCAGCACGAGCACCCCGAGGAGGCAGAGCAGCAGCACCCGGGCCCGGGGCATCCGCACCCAGTCACAGCCGGGGAGAGAGCCGCCGCAGACGCCGCCGTTGCTCTGCTGCAGAGGCTTGTACCTCCGACTGGACCGCGACATGACTCGGCGTCCTTAAACAGCTACGTGTCTAAACCGGTTCGTGCAGCATGCAGGAGGGAGGGTCACACGGGAAGGCGAGGCTGCTCGAGGGGGAGCGGGTTGTCCGTCAGCCCGGTGCTCGCATGTGTCTGTGGTCCTGATTCAATGCAACGACCCGTCCACTACATCTGACTGCGTGTCTGTTGTGGTCCCGGTCTTCAGTGAGGCTCCAGCACCACAGCTCTGTGAAGGCATTGTGGATGTAAGGCTAGTTTTGTTGGATGAATTATAATAACTTGCTAGTCTAGTTTATGTTGTTTATCCATCAGCATCTATTTACAGATGTGTTACACTCATATGCATCCACTCACAGCTACTAGTCTGTTGCAGTAGTTCATTTAAAATGACAAATGTATCGTGGTCCCTTTACGGGACATCCTGGTGGTCTCTGGTCTAATGGCGTGACTTCTTTAAGGTTTATATTGAGGGTGGTGAACAGATGTGTAGTCCGCTATCGCCCCCTACTGGTCGGGAGGAGGAACTACAGCCAAGGTGACTAAGTACATGTAAATTGATGTTTCTTTATACTTCTACTCCACTTCATTTCGGGGGCAAATACTTATTTTTTTTAACTTAATTATTATGTATATAGCAGGATATAATTAGTGTTTTATTAGACTTTTCTTTGATTACTTCCTACTGATCGGGAGGAGGAACTACAGCCAATGTGACTAAGTACAAGTACTTCAAATTTAAGATATTTCTACTTCACTTGAGTAACTTAATTTGATGCTTCTTTATACTTCTACTCCACTTCATTTCGGGGGCAAATACTTCATTTTAAAAACGTAATTATTATGTATATAGCAGGATATAATTGGTGTTTTATTATAATTTTCTTTGATTACTTCCTACTGGTCGGGAGGAGGAACTACAGCCAAGGTGCCTATACATGTACTTCAAATTTAAGATATTTCTACTTCACTTGAGTCATTTAATTTGATGTTTCTTTATACTTCTACTCCACTTCATTTCGGGGGCAAATGCTTGGTTGGACTGTAGATGGACTGGTACATCGAGAGCTTTGCCTTGCGGCTCAGCTCCTTCTTCACCACAACGGTCCGGTACAACGCCCGCATCACTGCTGCCGCTGCACCGAACCGCCTGTCCACCTCCCGGTACATTTTACCCTCACCCGTGAATAAGATCCCGAGATACTTGAACTCCCTCGCTTGGGGCAGTGACTCACTCCCAACCCAGAGGCTGCAATCCACCGTTTTCCGGAAGAGAACCATACTCTACTTCATTTTAAAAACTTCATTATTATGTATATAGCAGGATATAATTAGTGTTTTATTAGAATTTTCTTTGATTACTTCCGTGTCTAGAAATATTAGAAAAAAAGTAATGAATCCGAGTATATCAAGAGGTCTCAGATCAGCTTGACGCAATACAAATAATACAACCATTTCCCAGGTGTAGACTGAAAAGAAGAGCTATCATTTCTATTTTACTTTCAGTGTCAAAGTAATCTATCATCGACCTTTTGTCCACCTCCTTATCTGTGAAGATAGATTATAACTATCAGGACCAATCGATTACATGCCCTCGCCCAATCACTTCATTAAACATTCTTACTGCTACTCAACGTCTGGTAATGGTTAACAAGTACAGTACCAGTCAAAAGTTTGGACACACCTTCTCATTCAATGGTTTTTCTTTCTTTCTTTTGTAATTTTTTTCTACATTGTAGATTAATATTGAAGACATCCAAACTATGAAGGAACACATATGGAATGATGTGGTAAACAAACAAATGCTCAACAAACCAGAATATGTTTTATATTTGAGATTCTTCAAAGTAGTTCAATGAGAAGGTGTGTATACATGAAAGATCTGCAGCAGAAACTATGTTTCAAATAAACTTGTTTTTCCTTACATGATTGCACCACCCTCCAAATCATTGCACCACCCTCCTGTCTATTCTTTTTTACTTCATCTGTCCCTGCTGTTATTTCTACATTGAAATAGGTGCAAAATAAGTCATAATCCTGGCATGTTCCATGGTGGCCAATAAATCTTTTTGTTCCCTGGTTTAGTTTGCAGGATATTTGATTTGATGCATCGATACACTGGGCGTGTCTTTGAAATACATCAGAACACAGTGTGACTACATTCTTGTGGTTGAATCAGCTCCGGACAGAACAAAACATGTCATGTGACCTGTGTTTCTATCCCGCCACATTTTCGTCCGGAACTAAATGAACGGAAAAGGAAGCTGACGTTCGAAGTGTTGTGATTGGTCCTCGCGTATAAACTCCCGCGTTCTCTCGCTCCTGATTGGTCCAAACGCCCGTCCGTCTCTGCGTCACAGCGGTGACGTCTTCCGTACAAATACAGCGTTAGCGGGACTTTGAGAAGTCAGCCGCACTTTCCTCTGAGTCCGGACGCAGTTCTGGTCTTTCTGCACATTTTTGACACCGAGAAGAAGTTGACCACAGCTGCTGGTTTCTTTTGTTTTTCCTCAGGACAAGAGACACATCACACTTTGGCAGCATGCACGTGCTCAAGCGAGGTGAGTAGTTTGCATGTTGTGATCAGGCCTCAGTTAGCTCCATGCTATCACTGATAATAATCAAGTTACAGCGAGTTAACCCCTGCTCCTGTCTGACTGATGATGTGATGTAACACACAGGCTACAGGTACACGCCATGCATGGGTCTGCTGGTTCACTTATTCAGGCTGGTTGTTAACCAGTCCACCAGAGCAGGCTGCAGCCTCACTGTCAGTGTGTCTCTCTAACTAACAAACAGTCAGGTTAACACGGACGTCGTTGTAGAAAAGGTCTAAATAATCACCAGCTGGCTGTACAAACTATCGTTGACTGACTAGATGAGGGGCGTCCGAGCCTCTGGCCTCAGGTGTCTGTTTGTCTCGAGCCTTTGTCATGGTTGGCGCCAAAATGTAACCTTCACGTTACATAGGACAACCTGACTGTCAGTGAGGAGCTCCAGACTAGTTGGAGGAAATGTTAGTTAAGTATTTAAAAAAACCACTGTTGACTGAAACATGTGTAAACTAAAATGTATTTGGAGACCCCAATACTGTACAATACTCTGTTGGAGTGGAATGTAACTAAGTGCATTTCCTCATCACAGTACTTGAATACAATTTTCTAATACTTGTACATTACTTGAGTATTTCTATTTTAAGTTAAGTACTACATTTTGAAGGTAAATACCATACTTGTTACTCCACTAAATGTATTTGTTAAGGTCAGTGGTTTTGCAGATTTAGATGAATACAAAATATACATTGACTAATAAACTAAAGGTTGGGCTACCCGGAAGTATACAAAGTAATGAGAGTAAGTAATTTACATCAGCCATGTTTACCAGCTGAAACATTAATGCATCTGAAACTGTCTATTCTGCATAATGAGTTTTATTTTTTACTTTTGGTACTTAAGGTATATTAATTAATACCTTCAATATACTTTAATGCAGTACTTCTACTTGAAACATATTTCTTTTTACAATTTAGTATATAGTAAAGTTACTTTTATACTTTGATTAACTTAACCATTGATTAATAGTTAAATACCTGGAGGAATCACATTGTAATATTTGTATGAACAATGATTTTTGGAGTTATTTTTATCAAATGTATACTTCAGTTTAAAATAATCAATTAGCATTTATTTCTACACAAAATAATCCATCTGTGTGGCTTGGGAAATATTCAAAGGAAGTTAAATCAAACCGATGCAAAAATGAACTTATTATTTTTTTGTTAAACAATGTTGACAAAATGACAAATATCTTAAGCATCCAGTTTGACACTAGCAGCCCAGGACCTGACTGGATTTATCTGATTGATACTTACTGAGGCAGCTAATAGTTTCGTCTTTACTGTTAATTGATTGTATATTTTTCTGACTTTCAACTTTGGATAGTGTTGATTCGTGTTAACTGAGATGTATTTTTGTTTGTTTTTTCAGATGGACGCCAGGAGCGTGTCATGTTCGATAAAATCACCTCTCGCATCCAGAAGTTGTGCTATGGACTCAACTGTGACTTTGTGGATCCGGCCCAGATCACCATGAAGGTGATCCAGGGTTTGTACAACGGCGTCACCACCGTGGAGCTCGACACGCTCGCCGCAGAAATCGCCGCCACTCTCACAACTAAGCATCCCGACTACGCCATCCTCGCCGCACGGATCGCTGTCTCAAACCTGCACAAGCAGACGAAGAAGGTGTTCAGCGACGTGATGGAGGATCTGTACAACTACGTCAACCCCTTAAATCAGCGCCACTCTCCCATGGTCTCCAAGGCGACGCTCAAAATCATTCTCGACAACAAAGACCGCCTCAACTCCGCCATCATTTTCGACAGAGATTTCTCCTACAACTTCTTCGGCTTCAAGACTCTGGAGCGGTCCTACCTGCTGAAGATCAACGGCAAAGTGGCTGAGCGGCCGCAGCACATGCTCATGAGGGTTTCCGTCGGGATCCACGAAACGGACATCGACGCCGCCATCGAGACCTACAACCTGCTGTCGGAGAAGTGGTTCACCCACGCCTCTCCTACGCTCTTCAATGCAGGGACCAATAGGCCACAGCTGTCCAGCTGTTTCCTGCTCGCCATGAAAGACGACAGCATCGAAGGCATTTACGACACCTTGAAGCAATGCGCCCTCATCTCCAAATCGGCTGGAGGAATCGGTGTGGCCGTCAGCTGCATCAGATCAACAGGGAGCTACATCGCCGGCACCAACGGCAACTCCAACGGGCTCGTGCCCATGCTGAGAGTCTACAACAACACGGCCCGTTATGTCGACCAGGGCGGGAACAAGAGACCCGGGGCCTTCGCCATGTACCTGGAGCCCTGGCACTTTGATGTGTTTGACTTCCTGGAGCTGAAGAAGAACACTGGGAAGGAGGAGCAGAGAGCCAGAGACCTTTTCTATGCCCTGTGGATCCCCGACCTGTTCATGAGGAGGGTGGAGAGCAACCAAGACTGGTCCCTGATGTGTCCCAGCGAGTGCCCCGGGCTGGACGAGTGCTGGGGGGAGGAGTTTGAGAAGCTCTACACCTCCTTTGAGAAGGAGGGGAAGGTCAAACGCGTGGTGAAGGCTCAGCAGCTGTGGCACGCCATTATCGAGTCCCAGACAGAATCTGGTACGCCGTACATGCTGTACAAAGACGCCTGCAACAGGAAGAGCAACCACCAGAACCTGGGCTGCATCAAGTCCAGCAACCTCTGCACAGAAATCGTTGAATACACGAGCCACGACGAGGTAGCGGTCTGCAATCTGGCCTCCATCGCGCTCAACATGTACGTCACCCCCGAGCAGACTTTTGACTTTAAAAAACTAGAGGCCGTGACCAAAGTCATCGTCAAGAACTTGAACAAGATCATTGAAATAAACTTCTATCCCGTGCCTGAAGCGGAGAAGTCAAACAAGCGTCACAGGCCGATAGGAATCGGTGTACAAGGTTTGGCCGACGCCTTCATCCTCATGCGTTACCCGTTTGAAAGCCCCGAAGCTCAGCTGCTGAACATTCAGATCTTTGAGACCATCTACTACGCCGCCCTGGAGGCGAGCTGCGAGCTGGCCGCCGAGCTCGGCCCCTACGAGACGTACGAAGGCTCTCCTGTCAGCAAGGGCATCCTGCAGTACGACATGTGGGAGAAGACGCCCACCGACCTGCTGGACTGGAAGCTGCTGAAGGAGAAGATCGCCAAGCACGGCGTGAGGAACAGCCTGCTGCTGGCCCCGATGCCCACCGCCTCCACCGCACAGATCCTGGGCAACAACGAGTCCATCGAGCCCTACACCAGCAACATCTACACCCGCAGGGTGCTCTCCGGAGAGTTCCAGATCGTCAACCCCCATCTGCTCAAAGACCTGACGGAGAGAGGGCTGTGGAGCGAGGAGATGAAGAACCAGCTGATCGGTCACAGCGGGTCCATTCAGGTAATCCAGATCACATCCGGGTCGCCCGTCATAGGAAGCGTTAATGTGTGCTTTAGTTTGGTGTTTTTGCTTTAAAAATGTTGCACATAATCAATAATTAAACAGATCCTGGGTCAGGTGACAGGTTCAACTCTGGTGTAACTGTTAAATGATTTTATTCAACAGGACATTGATGAGATTCCAGTTGATCTGAAGCGGCTGTATAAAACCGTTTGGGAAATCTCCCAGAAGACAATACTCAAGATGGCGGCCGACCGCGGCGCCTTCATCGACCAGAGCCAGTCGCTGAACATCCACATCGCAGAGCCGAACTACGGAAAGCTAACCAGCATGCACTTCTACGGCTGGAAACAAGTAAGTGAGACCATGATATAAAAGAAATTACTACTATAAATGCAACAAGATGTGATGGGCTCACCTCTTCCTCTCACCACAGGGTCTGAAGACGGGGATGTACTACCTGAGGACGAAGCCTGCCGCTAACCCCATCCAGTTCACCCTGAACAAGGAGAAGCTGAAGGAGGCGGAGCAGCCGGTCAAGGTCACAGAGGAGAAGATCAAGGAGCTTAACATTGCTGCCATGGTGTGTTCTCTGGAGAACCGGGACGATTGTCTGATGTGTGGATCGTAGACGTGTCCTCTCTCCACTCCCAAATCACTCCCATTTGCTGAGGCTTCAGGTCGTGCAAATGCAGCCGCTTTGTATTGATCGTGGAGCCTGATGTTATTTAAGTGCATTCATAACTGAATTCAATTTATTAGTGTTCTGCTGATGTCAAATATATGACATCAAGGTCTCACTAAATGTATTTCATGTTGCTAATAACTTTAATAGCACATAAAACTTTTTTGCAAGTTTTGCTGTTTGTGAAATCTTTTGGGGGGAGAAGAGTTTTTGGTGACAAAAGCTAGAGTTGAAGCTTATGATTTCTGTTATCAATGAATTGGTTTATTGACAAAACAGTTGTGGATGCTAATGCCCTGAACTGCAAGACCCAGGTTTGATTCCTGGCAGGCTGAACTGCAATTCCTCTACTCTCTTCCTCCACATTTCCTGTCTCTCCACTGTCGAAGGCATTTAATATGCAGTAGGAAATCTTGAATGACAAAGTGAGAATGGTGGGCTAAAAAGGTTGTTACTCCACTAAATGTATTTAAGGTCAGTGGTTTTGCAGATTTAGATGAATACAAAATATACATTGACTAATAAACTAAAGGTTGGGCTACCTATGTTTTAGGTTCCAAATCACTATCAGCAGAAAATCTTATTAATCAAGATGTTTATTGAGCTTAAATTTCTATTCTGTTTTGGGGTAAATATCTAAAAGCAATTTTAAGACCTCACCTTAGGTTCTGTAAACTTGTGCTTTTCCAGATGCTTTGTACAAAAAACAATGTTTACATAAGTTGATAATAAACATTTTCAACCTTAGTTTTGTTCCAGTGGTGTAACTTAAGGAGGGAACATTGTCTTTTAAAAAAAACAGACCATGTTGATAATTATTTTTAATATATTTTTTATAAAATAATGAAAACATAATTTACACTTTTAAATGTACAAGTTATTACAACCCAAAGAAAACCAAAGTCCAACCGAAACGTTTCGTCCTTGCATCTCGTAGCCCTGCCCTGTGCAGAAAGCACCGACGCACAAACGGGAAAAGATGCCAGAAAATAGAAAAACAATGAGGAATCATACAAATCAGTTTTGTACAGAGATCAGAAGTAAATCAGAATACACAAATAAAAACACAGTACCCTCTCATCTCTCAACAGTGGGAATGTGTTTAAAAAATAAATTATCAAAATATTTAACATCTAAAAAACAAACCTAGTTATACAATATTACCATTAACCATGATGCATTATTGATTTGTTCAACAAGGGACCGTTGTATATGCTATAAATAGCTTAAAATTATACATAACATTAACAAACTTTATAAAAAAAAAGAAAAGAAACCTTGCCCCCTTTTTTTTTTTACATAAGCACAGTAAAGACACTTGCAGATACTTAAATCACAGCTACACCTGCAAAGCTGCATGAATGAAGGACTTCCTAAGGAGGAGTGTGTCACTTTAAGTAAAAATGCCCAAAGGAAATAAAAAGGAGCTTTTTTTGAGGAGAATGTGATCACCATTACAACCTGAATGTGGTAAAAGGAGCATTTCTGAAACAAACAAAATGGTCCAAATAGGTAGAAACGTTACTGGTTTCAAAGTTACACAGCCTGACTTGAACCTGTATAACTGGAGTAATAGAGGAGGTTGGAAACATGAAAGCAGGAGGAAATGGCAGTTTTCTGTTCAGCTCAGAGTCGGACTACAACACTTGTTGCCTCTTGTGTCAGTGAAAGAAAAGTACTTTTTGATAGTAGGAGTGGGCGATATCGATAAAATCATGTCATGGCATATATCATTTTATATAAAAGATATCAATAAAGTCGACTTTAAGGAAAATAAATTGAAAAACAAATGTCTAATCCAGCAAATTAAACACTTATAAATCAATGTATTCAATTATAAAAAAAAAACCAATATTGCCATTAAAAGGTCAGATTTGCAGCTTTGCCTAAAATGACTTCATACACCGATAAATATTAAAGGGATGAATACAATGGTGTAAACTGTACGCTGCAGACATTTAATCTACATGGTCTCAGACTACACATCGCCCACTCCTAACTGATGGTTTAGTGTCATTTAACAGCATCTTGAGGAACCTGAGAGAGTTAGGATTTAAAGTTCAACAGTTCCAGTCAGACCAGGGAAGAAGAAACCTCATGACGAGGGAGAAGTGTCTGTCCTACAGGGCAGAGCAGGAGATCATCGTTTTAGTACAAGTTTATCAGCGATATCTAAACGGACACAGGAAGATTAAGAGTCATCCTCTGCAGGGATGTAATTGTTCAGTACCAACGTCCAAAAAAAACACTCATTATTTCTGTATGAAAAATAGATATAGTAAGACAATATCACTAAGCAAGCTAGCGGTATAAATAGTGTCTTGTGTTTGTTTGGGTTATCACAGAACACAGGGACGAATCCTCTCACACACACACACACAGACTGGTTCTGATATGAAGGAGCTTCAGCGTAGTCAAGTGAGTGTCATGTACAGAAGATGTTTTCTAAAAGCACAGCTTCTTTTTGATTAGTATGCAAAGTAGACGTAATTTAAGAATAATTTGACAATTGACGTTTGCAGAGGCTGAAATTGCCAATCAGGTCACAGAATTTGGTGTAAAACCAGGACCAAGTCCTGCAAGTTACTAGTCTCCAAAAATAGTCCCTCAAATGATGAACTTTCCTTTTTAAAACTCAATTTAAAATTAGAGATAACATGTTAATTTAGTGAGCTTAAGAGGTGCTGGTAGGCAGTTTTTTCAGTTGTTTTCACCTGCTTCCAGTTTTCATGCGAAGCTGATAACTGTTTTTACTATTTAGCTTATATTTAACTAAAAGTCTCCGCCTTTAAGCAAATACAAAATGTCAAACTACTGCTTTAAATATAAGAAAAAAGAGCATTTCTAAGACGTACTGTGATAACGACTCAATGTTAAAACAATTATCCGGCACATTAAGATCTGAGATGATACAGCACTGCTGAAAACAGTGAAAATGTAATTCAAAACAATGCACTACCTTAGAGATATGATACTATTAACATCACTGAGCTGCATGACATCGACCATTATCACTCGCTCCACGCGCTGATGACTTGTTTCACATCGAAAGGGCCACAGGTTCATCCATGTAAACGGAGGAAAGAGGAATATGGCGACCCACAAGTGTTCATATTACAGTAAACTGGTTTGTTCATCACTTAAAAACATCCTATAACAGACCGTCACATTCAATCTCACAAACTCACACCAAAGGGAAATAAAATGCATTTTGCATTGAGCACAAAACACCGCTGTGCCATAATGCTTCAGAGTACCATCAGCTACACACACACGCACACACACACACACACCTCTTTAGTACGACAATATCAGTACAATATAGGTAATATTGATACATGAGAATTGTACCTCACAGGCATCTATCTACAGTACAATGTCTGTAGAACTTCCATTACTCCTAGTGCATTCTGGGAGATGCAGTCTGTAATGAGTCTTTTTTTTGGCTGATTCGCTGCAGGAACAGTATTAGGCCTCTCCAGGTGATGTAGTGTTCTCTAAAACAGTTTCCTCTCCTACTTGCTCCTCTGGCATAGTAGTATATGTATTATATATATATATATATATATATATATATATATATATATATATATATGACAGTATATAACACTTTTGACTTCAGTCTATAAAAATAAACAGAGATTAGAGAGGGAGGGTCTCTGCTCTGTGTGCAGGCTGGGTGAGTCTTCCAGGGAGTGTTGCATTTTAAAGATCAATTGTCTTATTTTTTGCTCTCTCTACAGTTTAAGGCAGTCCATTGGGAGCTGAGTGAGGTGACATCATTATGACCTCTGCCACCGCTGCGCGTGCAAGGAACCATGGGTACTCTCCCCGTCGCCCTTCCTCTGTGGCCTGAATCTCTTCTTCTTCTGCAGGTTTCACTCCCTAAATGAGTCGGTGTCGTGCGTTAAGGAGTGAGCCTCTTGCTCACTCTCCGTCTTGTCGTCGTTGGTGAAAATGCGGCTGAACTTGCGCAGCTGCTCGCTGGCTGTGAGGCTCTCCTCCTGCAAGCGCTGGTTATTCTCCCTCAGGTTGGCCATCTCTGCCAGCAGAATGACTTTATCCTTCTTCTCCTGGTAGTAGAGAGACGGAAATGAGGAGAGAAGAAGAGAAACAATGATTTTTCAGTCACGTGTGTCGGGACAATAAAAGGAACCGTTAAGGGAATCATCTTGGGAAATACTATTGTTCGCTTTCTTGCTGTAAGTCAGATGAGCAGATGGATACCAGGCTCATGTTTATCCACTAAATATGAAGCTACAGCAAGGAGACAGGTAGCATAGCTTAGCATAAAGACTGGAAACAGGGGGTAACTGCTAGTCTGGCTCTGTCCTACGGTTACCAAAAAGTGTCTATGAGCACCACATAACCTCTGTCTTTACACTTTGGATTTTGCAGAAATGAAACAGTCAAGACTTTAAGCATTGATTAGACACATTTCGAGGTGTTGGTAGGGTCGTTAACACTTTTGTCAAATTAATCCTTTCAATTTCAAAAACATCATAATGAACTAGAAAATATGTTCTGTATCTTGAACCCACACGTTGATAAAAAGCTGAATTATTGTCAAGGTGAGCAAGCAAAGGTATCAAAAAAAGCAAGAATTTGGACATCCTGGTGGGGGCAACTAACATTACTATAATGTTCTGGGTCAACATTTTTACCAGAACTTTCTACTTTAAACTCTTTAACAAAGGAAAAATGTGAAAAAAAACAACAACAAGATTCTTACTCTCTGCAGATCATTGTTCAGCTGTTTCAACATCACTTCCAGGTGAAAGAGCCGACCAGACAAATCGTTGGGCGCCTCGTCACTGTTAACAAACATGGCACAGATTCGTATTATTTTTTCTATTGGTGCACACTACATAGGAATAGAAAGAAGCAGGAATATAGACGTAACAACACAGAAAAAACAAAGCATAACAAACAAAAACAAATAGCAAAAAAGAAAACAAACAAAAAAATAGACATAACAAAACACACTTTCTATTAAAAATATATAGAAACCCTGACTGACAACACAGAAACTGGAGCAACAATTCAACATCAACAACTGTTTACTTTAGTGAGAATATACAGAGTAAACAAGCTGGGGATTCAGTTCAAGTTCTAGCAGTGAAGTTATTCACCACTAGATGGCAGCACTGAGAGAGAGTTGGCTCCTAGAGTTCTCTGACTGCACTACTTCACAATAAACTGAGGTTGACCTACCCGCTGATGGTCGGTGTGGTCCGTGGTGTCTGAGGAGTCTGGAACTGGACTGGACTGACCACTGGTCTGTCTGGACCTCCAGTCTTTGGCTCAGTCAGTGAGAAGAGGGAAACTGCTCTTTGTGCTGCAACAGAGACACACAATCACACTTTATAAAAGCAGCATGAATGAGTCTTTTAAACCAAGAGTCCCGGGGGATACATGACACAATCGCACCACAGCACAGCGGGACCTGGCAGCAGGTTGGGTTATGGATCAAGTGTTGGCTTGAGACTATTGTGTTTTGGTTTTGTGGTTGCAGAGGAGAGCGATAAAAAAGAAACAGTGGCTGGGAAGCAGAGCAGGCGATGGTGTACGAAGCAAAGATGAACGCCGGGATCTCCCACTTTCCCAGGAGTGTCGAGTGACAGAAGGAAGCCGAGACACAATGAAACCGATCAGCCCCCCCAACATCCAAACAATACGTCCCACATCCACCAGGGATTTAAGGTAATTACTTTAAGGCACTTATTAAAGTGTACAACACATGTTTTGTTGTAACAACAGAGAAGCTATATTTTGGGGAAATTTAGATTTGTTTAGCATTAAATTGAAGAAAAACATGAATAAATATGATATATAGATGGTTAATGGAAGCAGTTGTGAATGTAACTTCAAGACAATTTTAACTGAATTCTTCTGCAGAACTTTTGGTCCAAACCATAACAGAACTAGAATAACCATCCCATGGTTGTAGGCCTCTTCCATATTACAGTTGATATCCATGTCTGGTCAAAATGCTATCACTTCATCCAGTTTAATATTTGTGAGAAATTGTCATAATTAGCCTATGAATTCTTGAGTTATGGCCAATAACTTGACCACAAAGCTCTAATCACATCTTCCTTGACAGCAAGTGGATGTTTGTTTCATTTAGATTTGCAGACATTCCCTCCAAGCTTTCCTGAGATATTGCTTTGCAACAGACTGACAACCCAAAAACACCATGCCTCTAAACGGGGCTGTCGCTGGTGCAGAGGGCAAAACAATACAAAAAATGCCACAAACTTTATTTAGAATCTCACAGTGAGTTGAACAAACCTAATCCTGAGGTGTCTCCAGCCTCACCTTCGTAGGCTTTAGCGGCGTTGACGAGGCTGGACCACTCCAGTCCACAGGCCGTGTCAGGGAGAGGCATCAGCCCAGGATCGAGCCTCCTCAGAGGAGGAACTTTGTCTTTAACTTCAGTGAGAGACAGCTCTGAGACGGACAGAGGCACTGAGGGACAGGAGAGCAGAACAGCTGCAGTGAGCGAACAAACCTCTACGTGAAACAATGACATCTACGAACTGCAACGTTGTAGAAGTTATGAAAACAACAGATAACTTGTGCATTACTATAATAATATGATTGCTTTCATCACCGAGCTCCTTAGATCCCAGCAGAATGAAACTAGGCAGCAAATACACTCAACACAGCAGTGTAAGATTTGTTCTACCTGCCTCAAAGCAGAAGTTTAAACTCACCCTTCTTGCTCTGCGTTTGGTTGGAGGAGATGCCGTGTCTGCGCGTGGGCAGCGTGCAGGTGAACAGAACGTCGGTGGGCGTCGTCGGGTTCTCAGAGTTGGCGAAGCTGGCTTCTCTGCGCCCGCTGCACAGCGACTCGTCTGAGAAGGTGCGCTGCAGAGTTCGTCTGGGAGACTACAGAGAGACAAGTGAGCAGAGATCAGAGAGCTGTGTGTGCAAGTTCTTCAAAGTAAGACTGTTGGCTGAGAGAATGATCCGGTGTAAAGAGTGTAAAGCATGTTAAGAGTGTTCCTCACTGGATCTCTTTGTGGCGTCTCTCCCGGGTTGTCCATGATGATCAGTTTCTTCAGGTCGTCTTCAATGGTGCTTTTGTAAGTCCGTCTCGGAGAACGCAGATCCCTCAGTGAGGCTCGGAGCCGGGGCTGCCCAAACACGTTCTTTGAGTTTGTATCCACCTGCCTGGAGACACGACACATGAGACATGAGCACCAAAAGCACAAACATCAGTGTGTATGTTCTCCCCCACACCGACTCAAACCATTGACACTTACTTTACAGGTTGGTGTTTTAGAAGCTGGATTTAGGCCAAAGAGCACGGAAGACACTCCTGAGTTTTTCTATTAATGTACCATAACTGAAATTACCTTTATAACAGTGGTTCCTAACGGTGGGTTTATTAAGAGTAAAGTGAAACAGAGTTATGCTACTTATTTCATATTTTCCTCTTTCGAATTACACAATAGTTTTACCACTTTAGCACTTTTGTTTAATTAGTCACTTTTTATAGGTTGGGAATCACTGGTCTATACAAAATAAGTATAAAGTCATACGTTGCATAAAGATATTGATATTTCCTTGCATGCATTGCAAAGGAAAAACTAGTAAACTCACTTAATTTATCTTAACAATTTTGAGACGAGCTTGACACTAAAGACACAACAACTTAAGGTCACTGAGGTAGAACTAAGTCGGTGGATATTTTAGATGCACTTTTCAAGTGTGCTTGGTAAACTCATTATATTTAAACAAGTATGATGTTGCAGTAACAGAATGTAACATATTTGCTCAGTGGTGGAGACCAAACACTAAATGGGGTCAGAAACATGAAAACAGCCTAGACTTCATCAGTCACCAACTTACTTCTTGCTCTTGCTGCTGTCAGAGCTGGTTGTCGTGGTTGCGTTTGAAGGTGACCGACTGTTGTCGTCGTTCTGCCAGGCGGCTTGTCTGCTCTTCCCATAAAAGGCCTTGGGTGCGGAGCTGGACAGAGGGATGGAGCTTAAATGAGCCGAAGAGGGTGTTGTAGTAGCGGCTCGAACGGGCCGGGCTTTCTCAGCTGTTGGAGTCTTGTAACCCTGCGGTGTGTAGGACCTGAGAGGACACACACATATAGACGTGGTTAATGAATGATTAGCCTTAAGGTAAGTTAAAGTGTCAGGACGCAGATGATTGTCCATGTCACAGATAGATGATAGATGATGCCAGGTTAATTTATTTAACAGAACGAAAGCGTTCAAATACTGCCTTTTACATTATATGCTTTAATTATATTCCCCTTTGCAGGGTCATTCAAATATTTCATGTCACAAATAGAGCTATCTGCCAGGAATGAGTTTTTGCATTTTGTCACTTTAACGTTGAACTTTAAATCTGAAAAGATGTTTCGTTCTCTCTGTCAATAAGCGGAAATTGCTGGTGTGTTTTTGGATCTCACTTATAAGAGATCCAAATATTGTGCACAGCTTGTGACTTTCCTAGGAATGCTGGAATAGTCATATTAATAAGAAAATAAAATATTCCACATTTTTCTTTTCAGGAATAGTTTTGAGGAACAAGCACCCCTTAAGTGTGTTAATTAGTAAGCTTAAGCAGTACAGATGGGGGGACTTTCGCTACATTTTGACAGAGCCAGGCTACCGGTTTCAATGAGCATATTCCCCAAAATGCCAAATTATTCCTTTTAGAAAGAAGACATTATATTCTTGCGATTAAATGACAGTTGTCGGAGATCCTCTGACATGTAAGGCTACCATAAACATGTGCAATAACATATAACATAAATCATAAGAGCACAGATATTTTCGTTTGGCTCACGGAGGATATATTGAGTTTATTGTTCAGCTCTCGTCTTTCTACATTAATATATTCATGCATATACATGCATAATTCATTCTTGTAAATACATATTACAAGAATGAAGTATGCAATTTAAGTTCACACAGCAGATACTTTGCTACGGATACAACACGATTAACAACAAAGGGTTAAACAGCAGATGAGTTATGAACTGAAACTACCATCAAGTATCTCCCAATAACACCTACTGTAATCCCCTGACCGAAACAAAGCACAGACCTTACAACAATATCTGTCAAACTGTCCACAAACCGTGATGAGTTATCGGTGTCCTAAAGCCTTCTGATTTAATTTAACGTCTATATTACGCTGATGGTCCAACACATCTCAGGCACAGTCGATGGCACTTGATGGGGTTTAAACACAGACTGTTTTAATCCAACACAAAGCGGCCGAAGCCTGTGTATGTTTGTGTGTTTTATGATGTGGGGGAAGCAAGTGCACCAGCAGAAAAGATCACATGATGATCTGTATGTTTCACAAGGATTAGGCTGCTTTAATCTTTAATGTACCCTTTAAAGATAGATTTATGTATCAGAATCTGGTGGCGGTACATAATGGATACTTGGTGCATCATTCAATTAAGATTCCTCAAAACTTGTTAAAAAATACTAAAGTCATTAGGAAGTACACACAGTCTCCATGAAGCTAAGCAGCATTTAACTGCAAGACTTATGAATGCAACACTCTCTCCCTACAATAAAACCCAGCACACACGTTCCCTCATTCATTCATTCATTCATTTAGTTTAAAGTCATTTTTTTTATAAAATAATATTAGCTTCATCAAAAGGCCACAGAAGATGTGAGTCGGCCACTTACCTGGGCTTGAAAGTGTCCATTTTTTCAGCGCTGGAGCCCGGAGGTGGGAATGTCCTGGTGCGGTACCCTTTGTTCTGATTAGCTGAGGCTGGTAAGATGGGCGAAGACTCTCGTCTCCTCGTTTCTCCGCTGCTGCCGCTGCTCCTTCCCACTGACAGCTCCTGGGCGCCGCTGTAGTTCCCAAAGCAGTGCACGGGCTTGTGGGATTGGCTGTTGGACAGGTTCCCCTGGCGATTGTTGTAGTGGGTCGAGGCGTCGATGCCGCTGTCGTTAGATCCCCCCTTGTTGAGAAGGTCCGGGTCAGGGTCCACTGGGTCGCCGAGGCAACCCCCGCCTCCTCGCTCTCCTCCAGCTCCTCCGTCGAACCAGCGCTCGTCGCTGTGGCTGCTGGAGGCGTTACTGGACAGGGTGTTACTGCTGGAGTGGCTGGAGTACTGAGTCTCGCCCTGCAGAGGACAAGACATTTAGACAATCTCAGAGGCAACGAGGCAAAGAGGATGAATAAAATGAGACGGGGGGGGGATGACAAGCCTGACCTTAGAGTTCCTGTTTGGAGAGTCTTTCCCCGGGACATCCTGTCTGGTTATTCTCCTCTGCCCTCCTCCGACACCAGGTCCCCGAGACGACGACGCTGGGACATGCCAGAGGGGTTCTAGACAAGATTACACACAGACACTCACAGGATTAAAGAAAATTACACTGAACCTCCATGGCTGGCAAAGAGGATTAAATACTTATAGCACATTTAAACACTGACCTCCACAAACGCACAAAATCACACTCTGTCATCTCTACTGTGCAACACACACACACTTTAACAAAACAGACCATGAATGTCGTTTAAGACAAGTCTGATTAATCTACAACAAATTATTTTTTGGCCACAATTGTTATTATTTTGGACTTGTGTTTTTGGCCACCTGATACATTCATCTTTTAGCTCTGTTTTGGCCTCTACCAACTAATGAGAAAAAATATCTGCTCCACTCTGTTCACCAGGTCGATAACTGTCTGCTGTTTGGAGCTGAGCAGGTTGCGTACAATGGGGATTTGGAGCCTTTTTCTGAAAACAGCTTCCTGTTGCGTCCAGAAACGCAGATGAAAGCCGAGAGAGTGAATCAAAAGAATAAAACTTCAGCCAACAAACCAAAACAAAGAGATGATAGACGCTGAAACTCCAAAGAGCTGAGCGGAGCTGCACAGACAGGTAATATTTCTCTGCGGGTTCATCACTATGAACAACCTCTTTCACATACAATGTGATCCATTGTCATATAAAATGATTGATTATCTGAGTATCCACAACTTATTATTCATTAGTTGCTTGCAGTTTTTGAAGGTGGTGTACCTGTTTTGCAGCGCTCCATGGTGCTTTCCTGACTGGTGAAGCCTGAGGAGGACTCTCCACTGGAGTTGATGTCCACACTGAAATGGGGCTCATAAGGCAGCAGGGGGCGCTGTCCTGCTCCATATCTACACAGATGGATCATAGGAGGAAGGGCGGCATTTGATTAATAACCACATTCATGCATTCACTATCAGTTATATATGAAACAACAAAAATGTGTGGGTAAATTACTAAAATGAAACTCCAAAGAAAAGCCCTAAAAATGTAGTGTTTGGTTTCGAATCTCTGTTTTGCATAGTGATGGCAGTTGAATAAAACACATTTATCCGGTTGGGTGAGATGTTATCAGCCTCCACACAGTGAGGAAGAGCCGCCCACACACCAGATCCTTCCTCAAGGAGACAGTGTGTTCATACACGTCTAACTGCAGACCTGACACATTAGTCAGCCTCATATTATAAACAGATATAATCCACCTCTCGCAAACAAAACAGTGGTTATGAGTTACATCGGACATGTTTAATCAAGATCAAAGGAGGGATGGAGGAGAAAAACAAAGGAGACCACACACACACCTGTCGGGGGAGGGTTTGTAGCGTATGAAGGGTCCTGGTGTGATTCCAGGCGGCCCCATTGTGGAGAGGCCGACCAGGCCTGAGGAGGGCGAGGAGAAGCTGGCAGAGGGGTTTCTGTAGGGCAGCACTCTGTCGCCTCCTGCAGGAGACAGACTGTAGTGGTTCTCCGGGTAGCTCACTGGCCTGGAGGACACACAAAGACGGTGACGGTAAACCAACAGAACCTCAAACAGACCATGATCAGTAGGGTTGATAGAGGAACACAAGAAATCATTTATCTAAATTAATTCAATTTAAAAAAAAAAAAGGCTCACCTCTTAGAGTTGAGGTGCTGAGGCTCCCTGTAGGGAACAGGCATCATGGTCTTGTGTGAGCGGGGCAGTGGAGGAGGTGGGGGACCCATAGGGGCCCAGCGCTGTTGATTGGGGACACTGTGGAGCCCTGGAGGGATGGGTGGGCTGTCCCATCGCCATGTCGGGCGAGGGGAGGGTCGGTAGCCTGCCGCCAGAGGCTCAGGTTCTGGCTTCTGCTCCATGGTCTTCATCTCATACTCCTCTGTGCAGCCCCTAAAGAGACGGACAGAGGAAGGGAGATCCAGCACAACAAGTCAATCAAATGCTTGACTCTTCAATGTCCACGCTCCCTTCCCAAAGACTCTGCTCAACAAAGCCCTCACAGATGTGGCGCCTCAGCTCTGGCTCAGTAAAAAGCACTGAGGAGAAGCAGCAGCTTCCTCTCTGAAAGTCTGGACTGCAGCTGAACAAGAAATGTGGCTTATGTACCGAGTTTAGTGTGTGAGAACGGGTAAACAAATCTTTATTTATCAAATCAGGACACAAACAACTAAAATGTCTTCATGTTCTAATAGTAGCCTCTAGCTAGCCCAAGACACAGCACATATCTTTTACACATCATCATTATTTCATCGACACAGCCTATTACAGGATGGCAGGAGGCATCAAATATGCACAGAGCATGTATTCAAGATGAGACAAATGCCGAGAGGAAGCGAGAGACGGTTGGCATTGACGGTGGAGGCATTGAGTGAAATTCTCTGAGGTGAAAAAGGGTTATAAAAAAGAAATTGAAAAAGATTGAAGATGCAAAGATTGACATAAGAGAGATAAGGACGCAGTGTGTGCCGGAAAGAGTCGGTTCAGTCAAGTAGTGATTATTTTCATTATTAATCAATCTGCAAAATGTTTTTTAAATTAATTGTTTGGTGTTAAAAAGTCCCAATTATCCAGAGTCCACGGTGTCGTCTTTAAAAATAATATTTTGTTTAACCAACAGTCTTAATTTACTGTCACAGAAGACAAGCACATATTCATATTTGAATAGGCTAAAACTAGTGAAATGTTTGGCATTTTTACCTAAACTTCACTGATTTGACTGAATATTGAACTACCTTACCTACTTGTCCTGTATTTGTCTCTGTTCTAATTTCCTGTAAAAAAAGGGGTTCTATTCTTTTAAATTAGCATTTAAATGTATAATGTATTATGTAGAGCACTTTGAATTGCCTTTGTGTATGAAATGTGCTATTTCAATAAACTCACCTGGACTTGAACAATTAATGGATTATTAGAAATTGTTAAAGATAAATTTCTGTCTATTAATTAACATTCTGTTTCAGCTCTAACTTAAATAAAAAAATAAACAAAACAAACTTTTAGGGACTACTTCTTCACCAAAAACATAGTTCTAGCTAAAACTGTACACAGTGAACAGTTTGGATTATTCTGAATAACAGGGACATTATTTTAGCAAAGGTAAGTGGCTGTAAAAAAAAAAAGTTAATATAGTTTTTCAATGCTGTGAGCAGAATAAATGCAATGATATTCACCTCTATTGCATTGTGGTGAAGGAAGAAATCGCAGTAAATAATGCATTAAATATAAATACCACCAAATCTATCTGCATGAATACATTCCAGCAGGGGTAAGTGAGAAAATATGTTTTTTATAATTTGGTGGAAATTATTATTTAGTGTTTAACCTGCATTAATTGTAGAGCCTGGTGACACTAAACCCTCAACTGTATCTACTCTGCTACAACACAGTAAAACATTATCAAATGAAAGCTGTAGAGCTGTAAACACAACGCACACACATCCATATGTCTGTAGAAAATATGAATACTAAGTGCACAATCACTAATAAATGAACATGAACACAACATGTGGTCAGGACACATTGATCAATCAAGGAATACTACCAACTCCATCCATATCCACACAGCTACATATCAGCAGTACAAACCTTAGAGAGAGCAGAGTCGACATGCAACGTTTCCTCCATCACCCTGGCAGATGTGACACAGCTGTAGCTCCCCAACAAGCACGTGGTCAAACGCACTACAACATCACACCTTCTCTCCTCCGTATCCCTCCATCTTACATGAGCACGGCAACCAGTCAGAGCAGAAAAAAGGAGAAAACCACTTCCAACTCTGGTTTCTCTTTCTCTTCCTTTCTCTCCTCCACCCACCTCTCTCACTCTCGGTGGTGTTGAGACACGTCCTCCTCACAGGCGCTTCTCTGCCTCTCCAACTAAATAAATCCTGCCTCTCTCTATCCCTCCCCTCTTCTCCGTCCTTTTCATTTGCACAGGGCATGCATTTTTAATTAATCACTTCCACTCGTCTTATTTATTTTATGCGGTCCTTTTTTTTTTTTTTTTTTTTCTCCCTGCAGATTCCAAGCCTTAATCTCATGCAATCTGCTTGCTGGCACACAATGGCAAACAAGTCAGAGAGAGAGAGATGAGAGAGAGAGAGAGAGAGAGAGAGAGAGAGAGAGAGAGAGAGAGAGAGTGGGGGATGAGTGAAATACAAGACTCTTAATTATCAGCTGCTACTTGAGAGAGGGAGTGTGTGTGTGTGTGTGTGTGTGTGTGTGTGTGTCAAAGGGATTTAGGTTGGTGTAATTAAACTGCCTCCAACATTAAAGATATCTAACCACAGTGCGATCACACAACCAGCCACAATCACTGTATTTAAAAGCCCTGGTTCTCAGTCAGAAACACACACCCACCGTGGTTATTCTTCACCTCCATAACCGCTCTGTAACACCACATCAGCGTCTCGTAAGGCCTCGTTATTCTGTCTTTGTCGAGGCCGTATGTGAACATGAAAGGTTGGAAAAGGAAGACTGGAGGGAAAACAAATAGATTGTGGGAGGAGGGGAAACAAGGCGATGGTAAGCTGAGCGAGATGAGACGAGAAACAAAGGAGAGGGAAACAAAGAAAGGCAGATTTTGTTTAATTCCCATTAAAACAAATGCTTCTTTCTTTTTTTGTCGCCATGCTTCATTCTGCCTATTTCCTCTTGAACCACACATCGTTCTTTCTCTCCGTTCGCTTGCTTCCTCTTTTCAAGCACTCCCACACAAAATCCTCCCAGAACATTGGAGTCTGGCCATTACCTCACCAATGCTTTTGTGTGTTTGAGTGAACAGCGTCCTGCACTCACTTTGCGCTCGCTCTTGTCCTTCCACCACTGCCTGCCAACACTCAGCAAAGCTGTTGTCCTACCTCCTCAACATCTGTATCCACCACAGCTGTTTAAAAAACGAGTCACTTTCATTAGTTTAGCTTCAAAGACATTTTAAACACACCTGCGAGGCCCCCCCTCTTCGTACGGAGGAATGATGATGACTTTGACCGTGACCGACGTCCTCAGCAGGTCGATCATCTGCTCGTGAGTCAGCGTCACCGCGGCCACCTTGCAGATCTCCACCAACCGACTGCCTTGTCTCAGTCCTGCCTGCCAGGCAAAGCCGTATTCCTCCACCTGCATTAAAATAAAATCACCCAAAAAGTCTTGAAACAAGCCAGTTATGTTCCGCCAAGAATCTTCATAGAAGAGTATATAAAGGTCTGATGTGGCAGATGGTCATCTGACGGTACCTCAGCCACGGTGCCGTCCAGACGAACATGGAAACCCAGTTGTCCCAGTCCGTTTCTTCTCAGTGTCATATCCACCGTCTCACATCCCACTGTCAATGACTGGACAAGGTGAGGAAATAATGTGTATTAATAAATATCAGATTTACAGTAGGATGATATTCTTATGTATCTGGGTATTTTTCAAAACAAAGGAATTATCGTAAAACAGAATGAAAGGGAAATTAATTTAGCAGGAAGAGCATTTAATACTGAAATCCATTGTTAATATTATCAATATTCACACAAAGTACCAGGTGACGTATTCTGAAACTATACATATATTTGCAACTATTAAAACTATTTAAAAAAAAAAAAAAAAGAATGATGTGGGATTAACACAAAGCTTGCAGGAGTCAATGAAATCTCCTTTTCCAAGCATTTCATTTGTTGAATTTTACAGGAATTATCACAATATTATATTCCTCTCATCAACCAGCTGAAAGAGTGAGTTATAGGATTGTAAAGAATACCTTGATGCTCTTTGATATTTGAGTTCATATACTTGGTATGAACCTAATAGGCCTGGATGGTAGATTTGAAGGTTATGAGCTTTAGCGCGGACATATTGATCAGGTTTCCCAGGATGCAGATGTAGCAGAACAGAGCAGATCTCCAACATTTAAACAATACCCAACAAAGGCAGTGAAGAAGAAAACCACAAGCTAGTAAAGGGCTTGACTTTGCCATATTAACAGTGTAGAGAAACAGGAAATGAAGGCGAGAGAGACATTTTAAATATCCACCTAGCAATTAATTACATTAACATGTAAGGCCTCAAGAACACACACATTAACACTAGATACAGTATAAATATGACTCTGTTTGTGTACATCCTATAACATACTTTGGTCCCAGATACTATATAAGCTGTGTGCTTTAAAAGGTAACAAATATTTACATTTCCTGGTCTGTTAGTCACCATCCCTCTACAAGCTCTGAACTCTCACCTTTAACCTCTGCACCATCTCCCTGATGTCCTGTGCACAGCCTTCTGGTACCCGCACGGCGATGTGGTCTCCTCTGCCGTAGAAGATCTTCAGAGTCAGGCGCTCCGGTGTCCAGCCGATCACGTCCGCACAGAAACAGTTAAACACCACCTCTTTGGTGGAGCAATCCGTCAGGAGGACGTATTCAGCCGACAAACCCAAGGCACATGGGAGCTCCGTCCCACCTCCACTGAAGTCCTGGGCCTGGACCCTCCAGGCCACGGCCCCCGCAGCTCCCAGCTCTGCTCCCTCTCTCGCCTTGGAGCGTTCACGTTTTTTAGACGCGAGGGAGATGAGGTTGTTAAGCTTGCCTGCTGAGTCGAGCGGCGTGCTGCTGACGTAATTCTCAGCCAGGTCCCTCAGGTACTCCTGCCGCGTTCGCGTCGCCATTGTGTGGAACTTCTCGGACTTGTGCGCTGCGGTTTCTGCATTGATAACTTTGGCTAGAAGGAAGTTACGGAAGGTTTCTGGGTCACGGAAGGTGACGCCGCTGGGGATGGGTGGGCCGAAAGGAGGCACGTCCTTCATTCTTGTCACAGCAACACTGAAAGAACAGGTGGAGGAGATTTGAAGAGTGAGAAACTATAACTATAACTATTATCATACTTGTGTATATATGAACATGTACTTATTCTGTTGAAAAATCATTTACCTGTAACAGGTGCCTTCAGAGCAGGGGTTGTGCACACGGATAATAACAAAGACGTGCTGGAAGTGTGAGCGAATGTTCTGGGGGGTGAAAGGCAGCGCTCCCGGCTCTTGAAAGATTATGGTGACAATGTCGTTCCCTATGTGTCTCTTTCTCAGGAGCTAAGGAAGAAGAGACGAGAGATAAAAATGACAAATTAATACAATGAGCTAACATGACATAACTGCCACTGACACAACTGACTCAGTCAACGAGAAGAGAGAGTCCGACAAGGGAAATGAGAGATTTAGACGCTCCCTACGAGACACCAAACAACAGTTCTTTATGTAATTCATTTTTCGGATTCTGTGTGGGCTATTTGTGTCTGTGTGTGTGCGGGTTTGTCCGACTATCTGTGTTCGTGTAGAAGACAAGGCACAGAGTGCAGGCTGTGTCTGTGGTGCGCTGCTTGCCAATCCTCTCTTCATCTGCAGAGGGAAGTGTGAAAGTACCAATTATGTAATCCTATCTGGCCCACTGTTTGGACACAGATACACAAACATTCTCCAGTATGGTGCCACAGGAGCATCCTTCACTCGAGCTAAGTTTGATTTAGTGGTTTCAACTACATTGGTTAGAACTGATCATTTGGAGAGAAGAAGTTTGCAATCTTTTATCTACATCTTGATTATTTTCCATTTTAGCATCCATGCCAAATATAACTAAATACTGCTGACATGTTAGATTCAACAGGTATTTACAATACATTTCATCACTGGTCATACAAGGCGTGTGAAAAGGCCCAGGTCCTGCTCTCCTATTCCTCTGTTCTGAATGTAAGAGCCTGCACAGCTTCTGTATTTCTGCTTCACTCCTCCTGCCGCCTTTCATCCACTACAGGTTTTATTTAAAGTCAGATGCTGCCACCTAGAGGTTCGTCTGAGCAGGTACACTTCCTTGCTGTCGCACTCTCTAAACCTCTGGATGGAGTTATTGTCCCATTTATAAAATTCTGATTTAAGAGTTATCACATATATGAACTGTTCATCAAACTAATTGACATTATTAAAGAGGTGCAACCTGCACATTTCTTGTTTACTCACCAAGATGTTTAACAATAATTTAAAGATGATGGAGCTTGTTTATAAGCAATATATTGCTGTGGGCTTGGTAATAAGAGTATCGCACTCCAATTCATAATATAAATTCATTCTCTTTTTACATTTTCTGGTAGAACAAACAGCCTTTCTATAGCCTGCACCACTGACACGTAGTAAACTAATCCTGAGCTCCCACACGGCTTGTTGGAGCATATGTATGAGCCTCTCACGCAAACGCTTAATGCAAGCTATTAATACTAGCCACACGCAAAATGTCATCTTACACACCATTCACTGACACACTCAGTCCACGCTGCAAACCCACAGCACCCAGGAGAACGTGTAGGAAGGCAGCTTTATTTAAAGGAGTAAAAAAAAAAGGGAGAAAATAGAGAAACTACTCACTACTGAACCCCACCCAGCTCTTATCCAGTAAAAGAATGAGAGGCAGACAGAGCATAAAAGGAAAAGCCAGTGAGTACGAAAGGACAGAAAAGACAAAAAACAAGAGGCTGAATAAAAAAAGGGAAGGGACTCTAAATGAAGAGGGTGACACTAGTCACGAATTTCCACTTTATGAATTCTTGCTGAATTTTACGACCAGAAATAAACAACTACAGACAGACTTTGGGTGACAAGAAAGGAAAGCTGTGGATGCATTTTTCAGCTGTTCACACCATCACAGGCCTGAGACTCAACACACATTAGGGGGGTTCTGCTCATGAGCTCCTACCTGCTGTGGGTTGTTGGGCATGTAGGGCAGCATGGTGGACACGTGGAACATGACCTCGTAGCCCTGGTAGGTGGTGTACAGGGAGTGGGTGCCCGTAGAGTCCGCTGGAGAAAGAGATTTTAATTTAAAGTGAGACATTGTTAAGAAAAGATGACACTGTGATGTTGTATTGGAGTCTAAATGTGATCGTTCAAACAAATGTTTTTACAGGGATCATGAGGATGCCTAGTCTGTCATTGTGCTTTTCCTGGGGGTTATGACACTTGGCCTGGCTATTACTGTTCAGACATAGAATACATAACATTATTGGCAACATCTGGGTTATAAAAGTTCTGGAATTTGTACTATTGGTAACTTTTATGTAAATGTTCCATGCAGCTTTATTCCAGCATGAAAGGAATGTAAAATAATGAGACACAATGCTTGTTGGAGGAAAAGGTCTCACTGCTGGAGAACAGGGGTAGAAGTTGTTGTTATATGGAGTGTTTCATGTTCTCTCAATTCAGTTAAGGATTTAAACATTTTGCCGTTGAGGACTTAAGTATGTGTGTGTGTCTTGAGTGCGAGACATACACAGCCGGTTGTCTCTAGTGCATCTCCTCATAAATGTACTTATCAAATCAATTCGTTGATAGACAATTCTGCTGCCTATTTTATAATGTCTGACAGTGCACATGCTAATGATGACGAGACAATCGGTTGGAACTCTCATTTAAAGCATCTTGCTGTATATTCAAAATGCTAAATGCATGGATGACACCTGAAAATAGGGACGGAAAAGGGGCTCATTCACATTGTTTCATAATTAATTTAACTATTTTATATTTTGTGTAAGCATAGGAGATGATAATGTGTTGACACATTGCCTGCAATGATATGGGAAACAAGAGGTGCAGCTGTTGATCTGATGGCATTAAATCAAAGACATGTGCCATGATGAAAATGGTGAGAAAATATTATTAAGATTACAAGGAGCGTAAGATTGGCATCTTGACTTTTATGTCAAGACAAGTCAGGTGCTTATTTGGACGTAGCCCCTGTCTGAAAGGGGCCCTTCTGAAGACTCACTCTTCGTGTCGAGCTGTGCAGCGTATTTGGTGAACCCTTTGAGAAGGACCTGCTCCCCCAGCAGCTCCAGGAAGGCAGAGAAGGCGGGCGACGCCTCCTCGTTGTTGTACATCTCCTCCTCTGTGCTCTGGCCCGCACGGCACAGCAGAACACCCACCTTGTGCTTCTGACTCAACTACACAGCACCAGAGAGACAACATTAACATCACACACAGAAACAGCTGAAACACTGCAGTCTGAACCTTGTGCTTTTAATGCAACGTTATGTCAAAGTAGATGTTACAACCCTGATGCATATATGGATGCACTTGGACATTGAGCACCACTCCAATGCAGTAAAAAACACCTGAACAGACAAAAACAATCTGACTGCAGGGAAAAACACCTCCGCCTTGCACTTCACCCTCCATTAAATAAAAGGTGGGATAGCATGGCTAAAGATTAAAGCTTTTATGGTTACACACTCATGCTCAAACACAACACACCCTGCTCCACTCAGCTTTCACTGACCTAAGTCTGAGGAGAACACTAAATCAGTAATGTTTCAGACACTTTTAAACACACTGAGCAGCACCATAAAGCCTCTGTGTAACTTATCAGTTCATATTTTTTGCTTTACAGCATTTAAGCCAGCAGAACTAAAAGCCACTGACTGAGCAGCCGTTTTATTCAATGGAGGCATCTGGGACCAACTGTCGAATTTCCAGTTTTATCACACAAGACCCAAAAATATAATCCAAATACAGACACTGATGCATAACTCACCCCCTGTTCGTCCAGTTTGAGGAGCTGTTCGGTGACTTTGGGTGTGCTGAGCGCCAGTCTCAGACAGGAGATGTTGAGCTCAGGGACGACCTGCTCCAGGACCTCCTTGAGCGACAGACCCCGCACAGTGCCGTGCCTCCCCGTAGACGCCACCGCGTCCTCTAAGATGGAGCCCCGCAGGGTCACAAGCTGAATGGGGGGGACAGAAAAATCTATTTTAGGAATACACATTTTTAAAATCACACTGAAAATGTTGGATAATTAATCCATTGGCATCGCATTGTTGATTTAGACCCCTTAACAACATACAATTTCATACTGTCCCCTTTTTTTGATCTCTTTACTCAGACCAGGACCCCAAATATTTTACATCCACTTTTTTAATTCCTTCTCTTTAAATCAAAACATGCGCTTTGTTACAACTTATTTAGTGTTAGGTTTGAAATGTTTCTTTTTTTTCTCCTCTTGTGTAGTGTATACATGTATTGTATCAGACACTGCATATTAGCTACTATAATTTTACATTTTGTCTCGCTCATAAAGAGCTGCATTTTCTGTGTTCTACTAGTTTAAATCACCATAAAAAAAAGTGTTTAAAAAAGGAAATTACTCCATTTTAATCGATCAGCTAAATGAAACAGCTAGAGCTGACCGACACAAACAGTGACACAAGACGGACACAGGACAACATACACAGTATTACTATTGATATTAAGATAGTTGTATTGAGAGAGCTCCGAGGTCAGGCTCAGCTACAGTACCACGCCTCTGGAAATGGAGGAGTGGATGATTAGCAGCCTGGGAGCTTGAAGTGGGTCCATGAGGGATGGTCTCACTCCTCATAATATTGCCCTGCTGCCTTGAAGCTACTCTCTCTCTCTCTCTCTCTCTCTGTGTGTCCACACACACACACACACACACACACACACACACACACACACACACACACACACACACACACACACACACACACACACACACACACACACACACACACACACACACACACACACACACACACACACACACACAGTGAAAGTGCTCTGTGTGGGGGATTTTAGGTCGAGCAGTATTGTGAATTAATATTCTGCTCAGTGTTGTGCTGCCACAGAGTGCTGCTCCCCGGTGAGAGGAAATTGACCTGCTTCAAAACAGTGAGGCTGTAATAACCTCAGATACAGTTGGGAGAAAGGGGGCTGTTCCCTCTCACTGCGTACACACAAACACACACACACACGCACGAAAACACACTACACACACAAATGTGGCTTCATTAAAAATGCATGGCAGACTCCGGAGCTTGCAGGGGCCGGAGAGACAGTTGAACCTCGGAGACTCGGGTGTGCCTCAGATAAATTAAACCTGATTGACAGACGGCTGAAGTTATGGAGCTTTTGTTTCAACTCGTCAGCTTCTGCGTGTCCGAGCAGTGAGTGTCTTGCCGGGCGTCAACGTGAGAGGGCTGCGTGCGTAAGTGTGTGATGGAGGGAGAAAGAGGAAGTCTCTCCCCCTCGCTGCGTCAGCACTGCTGCACACAATTAAATGACTGACTTAAGGGGCATGGATATTTGAGAGCAGCTGCGGTTTGAGAGCAATCAATCTCTTTTTTTTTTTCTGTGTGGGAACAGTAGGCCTGGGTGTGCTGGCTGTGTCTGTTAGCTGAGCTCTGTGTACTTAGATGGCGGAGAGGCTCCATTGTTATACCGGAGCTAAGGTGATGAGGCCCGGCAGACATGTAATCCTGCTAAAAACAACACAGAGCCCGAGGAAGAAAGTCGGCCTACATGAACGAAAAGACCAGAGGCAAACTGCTGTTTATTTGAGGTACGTTTGGTTTCAGACAGGTGTTTAACAAATATTAAGTAGGTCAAACTAACTATTCATACAGACCTCGGACCTCAAAAAGGTCAAAAATTAACAAACATAAGACTAACATAATATATTTAAAACACTATTTGTGATCAATTGATTGATACTAGGGGTGCAACTAAAAATATTTTTTGTTACAGATTAATCTGCCAATTATTTTCCTGTTTAATCGATCAGACATTTTGGTGTAAAATATGGCAAAAGGCAAAAAAAAGTGCTGACCACATTTTCCGAGAGACCTCATCATCATTCCAAAACCAAACGATGGCTGGAACATGTGAATATTTGGCATTTCTTGCTTGAAAAGTAACCAAAGGCCTAATCCAATAGTTTGTCGATAATAAGGTCGTATTGTTTGGTGCTCTGGAGGCAAAATATCTGAAAGTAAATGAACAATAAAGACGTGTTTGTTGTCTCTGAAGAAATCTGAGGGAGAATCTTAACTAGTTCTGCTTGATCGCGAGCCCATCAATTAATGCATTTGGAGTATTTGAGCCATCAAAGTGGAAAAAGTGGAAATGTGGTTGGGTGTGCTTCCTGTGACAGCAGGCCAAAGTGTTTGGCCTCTGCAGCCAGTGTTTGGTTTGGCTTTGATGTGCTGAGACTGGGCAGGTGGAATTTTCCACTGGCAAAGCAGAGAGAGCTGAAGAGAGAGGGTGAGTGGTGAGGGGGAAGGTCAAAACCAGGGCAGAGAGGTTGAGGAGAGGCATAGGTAGGAGCAAGGAGTTAAAAGAGAAGTAGGAAGTAATTAATATAAGCGCGCTCACTCATCACTGACTCATCACTTTCACTCAATAATCCTACAAACGGCAGATGGTTCATACCTCGTTTGTCCTGACGATGAGGCGGTACTGGTACTGGTCTTTCAGGTCTTTGGTGTCCTCCAGCTTCTCCCTGCGGATGCTCAAGGCCACAGCACCCATCTTTTCGTCTGACCCGAAGTAGTTTGAGTGCTCTATTGAAGAACAACAAGAGATGGAGATCAGTGTGATTGTATGTGTTGAGGAGAAACATGTCTGGATATGGGTTTGTGTTGAATCTATGGTTGGATACATCGACAGGCGATGGGTTGTTGGTTTTGTACAAAGAGAGACTAGAGTATGATGTTTTCAGAGCTGAAAGTATTCGTTAAAGAACTCCACAGGAACTCAATCGTAAACTGAAAGATTTGGGGTTTTGGACTGTTGGTGGAATAAAAAGTGACAATTAAATATTTCAAATATGACACTTAAATATGTCAACTGTTTACCAACATTTTATAGACCAATAAAATAATAAATATTATAAAACTTTTATTGACCAAAAAATGGATCAAGAAAATCTGAATTGTATTCTCACTCTTTTGTAGTATTAAACGTTAACTGAATGTTTTTAGGTTTTGAAATTTGCTGATCGGCAACTTGGACTTTGGGTAAACTTTTTTATTGTTATATTTCTTAACTATTTGCTGACATTTTATAGACCAAACAATTAATTGTTCAAAAAATTTCATTGAACTAAAGATGTTAGACATCTATAAATGTCACAGGCACAGGTATTCAATCACAGGTTTCGGTATTATTTGATACTTGGTGCTACAGAACAATTCAATACAAAAGTCAGTCGCAAAAATATAGCACGGTTTGATATAATAAAGGGAAAAAAAAGGTACATTTAACTGGCTCTGTACGTGTAATAAGCAGGACTGACAGAGGAGAGATATTAAGTCAAGAACAGGACTAACACAATGACATGCTGTCTAGTACACAATACTCAAGTAAATACAAAATCATTTGAGCTAACACAAGGAAAAAAATAAGACTGTATCACAATATAAATACAAGAAACAAACTAAAATGGAGTGTCATAAATTGCCAATTAAGCTATGGCTTGTTACCCGTGTTGGCACACAACGTAATCATCCATTAAGAGGCTGTGACAAAGCCATCAACGCATTTCACGAGCATCCTGCATGTCCTCTTCTAAAGCTCCAGAGCTAAGCCGTGGTAATGCCAACGCCACAGGCAGTGTGGGAGACGAAAGACAAATTCTCCAGACACTCGGGGAGGAATCTAGCTTGACAAGTATTCCTCCTATATCCCCCATCTGACTGGAGTGAACTGAGATGACGTGCACGCTCAGAGACTCAGGCCTACTTTAGCTTCCATGCCATGTCATGGGGTGAAAATGTCAGCTTTTTGAAGAGGCTTTCTCACACAAAATAACACAACACAACATTCAGAATCACAGTTGCATTCTGGGGGAGGCTAAGCTGGAAACGAGTCAGCAGAACATATTTTTGGAATGATAACCTTTATCTGTGTGGCTGCAGGCCTGTCTCTATCTCACACACTCACACACACACACACACACACACACACACACACACACACACACACACACACACACACACAGCACTGTCACAATTAGGGTGAAGCACAGATGATGCTTGCCCTTTCATCCCACACATGTGCTCCTAACAGCATCTGTCACTAATTAGGGTGAAGCCAGATGATGCTTGCCAGAGGAAGTTTCATCCCCAGTGTCTGAAGAGTTGACGTTGACAAGAAATGCCAACAAACACGTGTACAAACACATCACACACACACACCTTTCCTCTCTGAAGTTAGGTGTTACTTCTGACACTGGAGCCCACATGTAAAACAAAGCTGCAGTGGCCGACCATGTTAAGCGGTACTTGTGATAGTGCGGAAAGGCAGGTGGTGTATTATCAGCTCTGAGTTTTCCAACGGTCCAGTGGCAGGTACATGTGTAATAAAAACTCTGGGAGCGTTGCCAGCTTGGCCCGCTCTGGTCGGGCCCAGCTGGATATTAACAGCCGCAGGATGAGATTTGGGGAACGACACTGGGGAAACGAGATCTACGCTGAGGGGATCAACTCACAGCTTCTAAAATGTTACTATTCCCTGGTTGATTCACTCTCTTATGATAGTAAAGTGAATGTGTTTGGGTTTTCGACTATTGGACAAATAAAAATAAAAACCAATGAGAAGCAGCCCATTTTAATGTTTGAGAAGCTATAAACAAAGAATGGTTGGCAATTTGTTTGACTCTTAAACAAATGCTCAGTCATCAAAATATAGGCCATTGATATCTGAAGATCAATCATCTATAAACGGACTATATGTTTTGGTCACTCAATATTTTTTTCCTTTTTGATTAATTGACTGTATTTCAGATATTGTTTGTAAATAAACTATTATTTTAGTCTATAAAATGTCAGAAGATAGTGAAAAAAATCATTATTTCTCTAGAGCCCAAGGTTCTATCTTCATGTCTAACTGAATCTTTTATAAAAAGCCATTAGATTGCCTTGTTTTTGAAAGGTGTTATTCAAAAGAACTGTCCTATTTGAAGTATGCTAGTATTTTCATTCATTGTAACTGGAATATAAACAGTTTAAAGCATCTATGAATTGCACAAAACATTTTTGTTGTAATACTGTAAACTATAACCATGTATAATAATTGTCTCTTTAATATGTCTGATTCTTGTGATCCTTGCATCAACATCAATGAATACGTGTGATATCTGCATTATGGAAAAAGTGTCTCAGTGTTACCTTTCCCATGGTAGTAGTCTCTGTAGTACCGAGCCCCCAGGTCTACGTGCTCGATGCCGTACAGTTTCAGTCTGTCCAGTCTGGTAACCTGCTGTTCAATAGGCACCTCCAGCACTGAGACGCTGGCGTTGCTCCTCCTCAGCCAACCCCTCGTCCCGTCTCCTCCTCCGTCCCGCTCTGCTGACGAGCTGAGGAAGCTGATGTTGCGCTCCCCGTGTCCTCCGGTCTCATTGAGGAAGTGGGGGCAGCAGAGGAGCAGTTGGCTCGAGCTATGGGCTCCAGGAGGCCCGTCCAGTGGGTCCATGCCCAGCGAGGGCGTCATGGAGCCAGGGTCAAGGTTCAGGGTCAGGTCCTCTATGCTGGAGTAAACAGGGTCGTTCGCGCTCGGAGCCGAGGATTTAGAGACGGACAGGGACACTGACGCAGCTGATGCCCCCGTGGCGGTGTTCCTCCTCTGGGCGGCGTAGCCCCGCTGAGCCGCCGCCTCGTGGAGGTCAAACAGGATACTCTGAGCATCGAAGTGGACGAAGCTCTTGGGGCACACCCACGGTTTGTAGGAGGCGTCCGCTGAACCCCGGCCTCCCCCGTCATCACTATTCTCTCCTTTCCCTCCATCCAGATCGGCGCGACTAGAGCTCCTGAGTTTCCTGAACAAAGAGGAGGTGCCCAGTGACGACTCCGTTCCTCCGCTCTTCTTCCTGACCCTCTCCGCTCCGTCCTTCCTTCCCGTTCCTCTGTCGTCCCCACCTGAAGGACCGGGCGAGGGGGCGGAGGGGAGGGGTGCGCTCGGTGGTGAGTCTGGAGCGCAGAGCAGCTCCCCGAGGCGTACGGGTGCTGAGCTGCGCTGGTCAGGCCTCTCCTGGTGGAACTGGCTGAGCATGTCGAAGAAGCTCTGCTCAGGAATGCCCTGGATGTCGATGGAGGAGGTGCTGCCATACTCTCTGAAAAGGCTACCCATCCCGCAGCCTCCACGAATCTCCACCTTGAAGCAGAAAGGGGAGAGAATTTAAGGTTCATGATGATATACCAGTGGATACAAAACAACATTTATTTTATTATTAATATTTTGATCAAACATAAAGTTCTGTTGCATGTGAAAAGCACCCTATTTGGTTCATTTCAAACAAACTCTGATGTGTTTGCCTGCTAAGTTTGATTAGTTTAGGCTCATCCCTTTAGTGGTTTGTCTGTAGTGTGAAAGTAAAGCCGGTCAACCACAGGATGTTATTATACTAAGTGTTTAGCATTTACTTCAAAATTTAAACTACTGTCAAGGCTGCGATGAACTGTCATGGAATCAATCTGTGTAGTAACACATACATTTATGCAAGGTTGTTTGGCTACCATGGTAACACAAACTGTAGTTACATGACCACAGAGAACAGAAGTACAAAACAGGGAGCCCCACCTCCCAATAGTAAGGTACAAGACGCCTTTTTTCGTCCTTAATTCTGCCTGTTAGTCATAATACAGGACTTGAGGTCGAGTTGCAGTCTCGAGTAATAGTGCTAATAATCTCGTTATTTCTTTGTGAGCTCTGTGATACCAGAGAAGTTACACAAACACATTAAATGCAGGAAAGTGCACCAATGCCCGTCAATCACTGGAATGTTTATTTCTATTTTATTTACCATGTGAGTAAAAAGTAGTGCTTTACTACTTTAACTTTACGTTTAATCCTCTTTGTTTGTTTGTACAAAGTCAGTGTGTCCTTAAAACGCTACAGAACTACAAGGGCAACACCATGTTTTCCTTTGAACCACACTACAGGTGTGAGAGCGAGAGGAGATTAAAGACCCACCTCATTTTCGTCCTGTTCGCTCAGCGTCACCTCGCTGTTTGAGCGCTGTCTTAGTGGAGGAAACACTCTCAGGCTAAAATGGGAATTTCTTTCGACGCTGAACCCTCCTCCTCTGAACTCTACATCCTTGGACCGTCGTCGTGGCAACCTGGTGACTCCTCCTCGCACCAGACCGATGTCAGATGACATTGAAGTGTAGTCATATCCGTGGTGAAACCCGCCCATTTGCCCATTTTCAAGAAGTGACTCCCTGGAATGTGCACGGCGTGGGGGCCATTCTGCAATCCGCGCCCTGACACCCATTTTGGGCACAGAAACGCGTGGTAGCATGGCCGGGTCTGTGAGGCCAAGAGCTGGGTGGCCATTGGGGGTGTGACGAAACTGGGTGTGCTGTTGCAACCCTCCTCCTCCTCCATCCAGGAGGTCTGAGGAGGTGCAGGTGACCCCTCTGTCTCTGTAGCTGTTCATGGCACCCCAGGAGAGCTCAGGGCAGGGAGGCAGGAGGCTGGCATCCCATGTCAGGAGGGGTGCTGGGAAACAGGAAGAGGAGGGGCCCCACACACACTCTGCTGACGCTGCTACGGCCTCCAGCTCCCAAAAACATCGCTTTTAACTGGCAGGGTGGGAAAGATTTCACTGGTCCATTGAGGACCAGTTTGAGTCAGGGCCGGTCGTCTTCTTCTCTGACTATTTTCAGTCTAATGCAGATCTGAGAACAGAAGGAAAAAAACCAATAATTTCAGTAAACCAGCTTCAGATAATCAGCATCTTTTAAATCAAAGAGCTTGTGTGACCCACATTTTCTCCACAGGCACAAAGTGAGCGCTGAATGTAGAAAAAGAGCGAGTCACTCAACTGTAAAACAATGTAAGACTGAGAGAAAGAGAGAGAGAGAGAGAGAGAGAGAGAGAGAGAGAGAGAGAGAGAGAGAGAGAGAGAATATGACCGAGGATTTCTTTCGTTGAGGCTAATCTTCAGGAGGCTGACGAGGGATATTATTATCACACACACTGCGTTCACACACAGACACTCGTATACCCGGAGGACATGAAGGCTCTGCTGCAGATTAAAGCAACTGAAACACATCAGCTCATATTATCAGACTGGAAAGTAATGCAGATCCAAACAGATTGAGTACACAGACAATCAAACACATCATCACTGTTGCATATGACTACTTATGTATTGTCTCTCATTTGGGAAAAGCCCACAGTGATGATGCTTATATACCTTATATGAGGCTGAGACAGAAGCTAATGTTCTCTATTCTACTCTTCCTACAGCGGGAACAGAGTGAAGCTAAACAGCAAACAACTGCAACTTTGAGATGAAGAGATGCACATGGACTCAAGGAGAGACAGAAAGAGGGCGAAGGCACAAAGTGACCCGACAGCTGGAGGGTTGAGTCGGGGTAAATCCAGAAATAGAGTGATCAGACGGAGTCAGGAAAGAGCAAGTGGGAGAGCGGTACATTGCTCAGTGAACCACAACGGCGTGCTTTAATACGACAGTCACAGTGCATCAAGTCTTAAGAAGCTACCAGCCTTGTAGAGACTCTTGTTTACATAGAAGCATCTTACACTCGGCCTCTCTGGAGATTCAATCTGATCATTTCTATAGGCATTAATGTCTTCAGTGCATGGTTACAGCAGAATAAAGGAATAGTGTCAGAGCATATAGGTTTTATATTTATGGTCTCTTAATGTTTGGTGATCTAAGAAGCTAGACTTACACAAGTATTGTACTCGTAAAGTTCCCAGCAGACTGAATCATCGTTCTCTTTCACTGTCATCTTCAGTCCAGACAAAAGTTTGGTCACATTTTTTGGGGCTGTTGTGGTTTTTCACAGTGACCGGCTGGGAATTCATATTGGAGAATATAAGGAACTGGTTATGACTCCACTGGAGGAGTCACATTATGAACACAGCGAGCGATGGCGATATGCTGGCAGTGGTCCACATGCAAACATAGAGCCTTGTACAACAAACACACAGTATCTGTACTGTTGAAGTATACTGTTCAATTTTTGATTCCATAAGACCTTTTAGTACCAAATTGATAGCCAACTAATATCTGTTTCACAATCATACTGACAAAATTATTAAAGTATGATGGAAAACCAGTAGGGACAATACGTTGTTGCAAATATTGTATGATAATTTGATAATATAAACATTTTTAATAATTTCGATTTGGACCCAGATAAGTGGCAGATAATTGATGAATTGATGGATTAACCAATTAAGACGTTTTCTGTATCTAGCAAGGCTGGCACTGTTTGTCTGATGATGCTGACCTAAAACTCCACAAAAAAGGATTTAATTGTGCAAACAATCAACTGTCAAAACAAAACTACTTGGTTTTTATGAGTTTATGTCTCTCAAAAGCATGAAATCGGACACAAATACATTTTATAACCAACATTACCTCTGATAACAGGCAGAACCAAATAAAGGAACAACAAATAGGGAACGCTGGTAACTTGTTACACAACTCAACATGAGATATGAAAAACATAATAAAAACAGTTTGTGGGTTTTTAGGATGTTTTCAGAGCTTGGCCTAAATGCCTAACATGTAAATGTGCTCAATCCATCTCCATTCCTGCTTGAGTCAGAATTCTATTCCTCCTTTTCTCCTGAATTTACTTTTCCATTCTCCAGTTTCGGTTTAATCTCATTCTCATTTAGCTTTCCATTCATAGATTTAAGCTTCTTTATCTACATAAGTCTTAAACCACCAAAGTCCTTTAAATATCTACACATAATTTGCTCAGAGGGCAAACGCACTTCTTCTGCATATCTACCTTATAAATGGGGCTCTTGTTCCGCTCAAGACTTGCTAATTTGATTCATTTTGACAGCTATAAAATATTCATCTCATTCTTTTCATGCACATGTTTGTCTGCTTCACAGCATAAGATTCAACAACACATTTCACAACTCACTTCTTCTAGAAGCAGTTTCTTCATTTTATGTTCAGCTTTTATTTAAATGGTCACTGACATTTCAAAATTCACAACTGCGAAACTCTTTTGCGTGATTAAATAGACAAGAACGGTAACATTACGACTCTTCACACAAAAGCTTTCGGGAATTAAATTGTATGATTCAACCACAAACAGAAAAACAAAAACCTACACAGCTGTATAATCATTTTGACTCACATCTAACCACATTAAAATCTAAGCACTTTCAATAATAAATAGCCTGTAGAAGCAAACATTAGAAACGATTTTGTTGCCAGATCAAATCTGTGCTCATCTCTTCTCCGGCTGCCTCAGTTTCTGTGAATTCTACAAATATCGCCTCCCGGGTCGACTATCTCGCTACCAAGTCCAATTTACATAACGTAAAGCTTTTCAATGTGTCCAGGGAGCTCACTGTGGTATGTGTGTTTTATGAACGCCTTTTATGAGTCGTCTCTGAATTCATTTTTGGCCCCAAGACTGCATTACTCATTCTCTCAAACACGCACACAAACCTCAATTCACAGCAAACAAAATCCCCCTATAGTCGAGCAGCCACGCAAATGTATCATGTCTTTGTTTTTGGAGAACCAAAAGCAAAGGCGCCTGCTCTGATCATGATCTCTGACAGAGACTTTCCTCATCCGGAGGGCTGTCCTGTGATCCACTATAAGGTCAAATCACAGATTATTATCTGTCCCCAGCTGCAGGAGCTGCAGAATGGCTTCATTATGTGTCTGAGGTGGCGGATGAGAAAGACGTGTGGTCTGATCTTTGACAGTGACTTCTGTCAGCACACAGCCCATTAGAGACAAAGTAACCTGTTCCTACCTAGTCTTCATTAAACAAGTCTACTAATACTGCAGGGAGGAAGGGGAATCAACTAAAATAATGATAAAAAATACTATGTTCCATTTTGAAATATCTGGTTTGATGGAAAGAATACTAGAAAGTATAGGGCTTCATCTATTCTGCACAGATGTGGAGAAAAGCCAATAAACTGTAGACCAACAAACCACATATTTGCTCCATTGGTGAGATGGATGGGAGAGTAAAGAGCTGGGTGTAATCAACAGAACTATTAAATATGATTAGTATATATATATATATATATATATATATATATATATATATATATATATCAAAGTCAAAGTTTATAATCCAGAAAGAAACACATGAGAAGAAAGAATGAATCTGAATTGCGCAGACACATGCAGGTTTGGCTCAGACTTCACAAGATGAAGTGCAGACATTAAATGTCTTTTAATTACCTACACATAGTAATTATTCAGCTTTGGGCTGTAACTCCCCTGTTTTCACTCCCCTTGTCTCTCCCATTCATGCTCCTTCTCCTTCCACACCCGCTCCGACCCGCTCTGCATGATGCAGGTTTGGCCGATGCACCACATACACACACCGAGGCTGGTAATTACACTGGTTAGATGGTAGTAATGACAGAGTTAGCAGAGGAGTACGGCTTCCAGAGGAATGAGTGTACTCTGTGTGGAGGAGGGGCCCGCTGATGATGCTGCTTGCTGGAATGTCATACCGGTACAGTCAGACCAGAGATTAGCATGGAGAGCTTGTTGCAATTATAAAAGCATCAGATATGAGGAGATATAGACCTGCCATAGTTATCTGTCTCTGCCGTTGCCAAAACAGAAAGCAGCCTAATTAAGGGATGTGTGGCAGCATGCAAAAGTCAAATAAAGAGATGTACGGGCAAAGACCAAAGGCTTCTGAAAAACTACAATTAACTTAATGTTTTTTTAAAAAAATCAAACAAACTGCATGTGTCATGGCAGCTCAAAACAGGTTTTTATAAATCCTTGGAGAGAAACTCCCTAGACATCAAACATCAGCAGCATTTACTGTAATTGTTTAAATTAAGCAAACGATGCCAGAGAGCTAAGCTACATTATGGGCTGGTTTGAAGAACAGATGGCTGTACATATGACTGGCAGATGGCAGACAGGAGCAGAGCAGAGCAGAGCATGACGCTGTAACACGACAGTGCTGGCAGCACATCCAGCACTCATGCCATCATGGCTTCTGAAGGAGCGGACAGACCGGGAGCTGCTATCAGGGCTGAACCACCTCGACTCATTTAGATGTAAAAATATAGTGAAATTAGAGCCAGCTGAAGTAACAAATAAAAAAAGGCTAGAGAGGATGATAAACTGAAAAAACGCATAAACCTGAAAATAATCTCAAGCATTTTGAGACAGTTTGAACAGTGTGTACTACTGTTGGCAACACGGATTATTGTTTCAGTTAAATCAGCCACAGAAAATTAACAGCAGAGCTGCAGAGTTTTGAACTTGAACATGACCTGGACTTGACTTATTATCATCTTGACCTCCTCTCATAGGCTTGTTCGGCCACACACTTTGAATAGTTAAATCATTCTGACGATACACTCAAAGGACTTGGCCTTAGCTAAGAAAACAAAACACTCTCTATCCTTCTTAACTTTTGGTGTACTCGTGACTCAAAGGCATCTTTTCACAGCCATGTAAGAAGGACTGCAATCACCAATAACTAAAATGTGGTATATATGAAAGATTGGTTTTTTTATGACGACTTGAAAGTAGATGTTGGACCCAAAAAGACACGAAAAAAACCAGCTTCAGAACAGCTCATGTTTCATTCAGAGCAATTATAAAAGGCTGATGAAGAGCGCTTACAGGACGACTGCCGGTGTCCGTCTGCGTTTTCCTGATGTGATTGCAGAGGCGACCTGCGTTCCCTCCTACAATAACAGATTTTATAAACAAATGTAACGTTGTGCTGGCACACAAACCAAATGGAGCTACAGGGCTCTGACCAGACATCACACTGGAACCCAGCTATAAGAGAAAAGTCCTTGTGGCAGGAAAACTTCTTTCTTCCGACATAAAATACTAACAGTAGTGGCACAAATGCTCATGCGCCACATTCTTTACGTGCAACACCGCAGGTGATCCTGGAAGTCTCAAACCGGAGTGTCAGATATAAACTGAAGTCCTCCATCAACAACAAACCTCGACAGGAAAAACACTGAAAAACAACATTGACAAATCAGAACATTGTGCTGGAAGGAAATAGAGAGCTGAAGCCTGTGACTCTGGTCTATATTGAGCTTGTAAGTGTGTTTGGTTTATCTTGAGGCGACATCTTTCCCTCTCAGACCGGAGCTTAACTAAGCTACAGCTCCCCCCTGTCGCCCTGCTTTCCTCTCCACTCATTTCCCTTCCCCAGTCTTTTCCTCAAGTCTCTCTCCCGACCCCGCTGTCATTGTCTGCACTGATTTCCATCTACATTGTTTGGCTCAATCCTGCTGATGTCGCAAGTGTCACTTTCATCTGCCTGACTGTCTGTCAGGCTGCCGTCCCATGACACTGAGACAGCACATGTGGAGGATGAGGAGGAGGAATACCACACACTTGCATTCAAACATCCATGTAAAAAGACTAACAATTTGCATCTAGTTGGAGGATAACAAATTGCAGCCCACAACACCATTTATCACTGGTTTGGTTGCAGGAGATGGAACAGATGAAGAAAACAAGAAAAGGTGGAGGTGGAGAAACAGAGGGGAGGTAGAGATGAGTATGTTAATATTCAGATATCGCTTGAATAAGATGTTTCAATCTCTCTTGATGCTGATTAATTTACAGAAATAAGCCGTTTCATCTCAACAGAGAATTTTATTTTCAGAGGTCAGAGGTCAGCGTGGGAATAGCTGGAGGGGATTCAGTGGGCTGCTCAAAGGCACTTCAACAAGGTTAAGACATGAACCTCGGCGGTGTGATTGAAGGACTTCTAACCTAAAGCGATTAACTGTTTAACAAGCAACTGTACAGAATAAGAAGAAGACACCATCTTACAAAGTCTGTGTTTCTGTGTAGTCTCATGGTAAAATAAATATAGGCTTATGTGTATTCTATATTTTGGGGTTTTGGAGTGTTGGTTGGAAAAACTCAAAATATGTTGCTATAAATAAGATATTGCTCTAGGTTATACATGTGTAATCACATGGCCGAACCCTACTGCAATTTCCCTCAAATAGACATACTCAAGTGAAGTACAAGTACCTCGATATTGTTCCACCAAAGTCAACAAAATCTTTGTAAATTACTTAATTTAGTAGCATCTCTTCGCTGAACCGGCTGCAATTTTCTAAATATTTAATCCTTCCCTTCATAGTGTTGTGTAACAGAATCACAAACACCCCGATAACATATTTTCATAAATACCACAGAAATTACAGACTTATGAGTGAAACATTATTGAGTTTTCCAGCTCTTGTGGTCAGCAGCTGTGTTAGCACTAAAGTATTTAGACCTGAATCAGAGAGAATAAGTAAAGCACACAGAACATTGCATTGTGGGAATCCCCATTAAATTTGATGTTGAGTTGTGTTTGTGGCCTTAAGGAGTTTATAACAGGTAACCTTCCTCTTATCATCAGTACAAAATGCTGATGAGGGTGTGCTTTATCTACAAAAAACAGACAGCTCACCCTTACACTTCTGAAAAGTATCCAGGTCATTTAGTCTCTCTTTTATTATGACCAAACATTCTGCAAGCCAAGCGAGTTATCTTCGAAGGTAAATCAAAGCAGAATAAAGAAGACACATCTAGAAGTATCAAGACAACGACAAAATAGGTTTATACCGCCTATAAACACAGGCACACAAATAATACAAATCAGAACCAGATGCAAAGAGCTGAAAAAAACTGGCAAAGGCAGACTAATGTGATGACTTGAAGGCATGAGAAGAGAAATATTTACATTAAAAATGATCAAGACAACAGCCCCAAAACTTGTTTTTTTAAGTAAGACAAATGTTACAGTCTGATAATCAAACCTTTGCTTAATGATTACACACAGACACCCACACACCCACATGTCAAATGAACTAATGTTACCTTGTTCTGCCTTCAGCTGAGCCGGTAAAGCAGGTGAGGTTTGACGTCACGATGCGGAACAGGAAGGCTCAGTTATTTATTACTCTGTAGGAAAAATGAGAGAAATTGAGAACTTAGTACAATTATTGAAATAAGATAAGGTTTTTGCTTTACACGTGTGAAGAGTTTGTATGATATAATGCAAAACAGGTGAACAAACTCATTGAATCAAGGCGTTTGTTGTATGGTAATCTGCACACTTTGCCAAATGGTAATGTAATGCTTTTAATGGTTTTTTTATATTTTAATTTTTTACATAATCTATGTAGCAGCAATAATTGGTGATGTGCATGTGTTTCTGCAGAGCAGCTGGACTTAGTTCCACGCTCATCCACACAGACATGTCTATTGTTTGTCAGGAGTCTGAACAAAGATGCCTGAGGCGGTTTCTCTTTGCAGCATCTGTAAACACGTTTGCATATACACAAATACACACACACACACACACACACACACACACACACACACACACACACACACACACACACACACACACACACACACACACACACACACACACACACACACACCAAGTAGACTGAAAAGCTGAGATTTTAGTCTTAGCTCAAATACTATGTAATACAACAAGAAATCAAAACAGCTGACGGATTCCTTCCTTCCTCTGTAGCATTCAGAAACAAAACACACGTGCTCGGATTTAGCCTCTATCGACCTCCGCTTAATGTCCTTACAACCTGTCTCCATCTTCCAGCTCTTTCTTGAGCATGGATGGAAATATAATAGGAAGGAGAGGAAGATACGTGAAGGAGGCTGTGTACTTTGATTAGAGGTCGAGGGGCCTATGAACAGAGGGGGAGGGCTCTTCAAATAGAAGTAGGACATAAAGAGAGGGGTGAAGTGGGGCCAGAGGTGGGGGTGGCTTTGAATAAGCAGACATAATGTCCTGAGGGGGAGGCCCATTACTGTCTGACAAATACAGTTCTAATCAATACTGATCAATCAGGGTCCACTTAACCATGCCACGGCAAGCATAATAACACTGTCCTTAGCTGGGGGGGGGGAAGCATGGGTAGATGGGGGTCAATGACAGTGAGTGTCTATTTTCTAATAGCTGCCCTTAACAAAGTCAGCGGCGTCAGCATGGAAACAAAAAGCTTTGGCTTCACTCCACTGCCCTGAACATGAAATTAAACTGTAAGTGAAAACTTCCCGACCATGAGAGACTTTGCACCACCGACCCCAGCCTCAGTGATATACTACAGCGTACATGTAGGTTAATGTATGCAGTCATTACCGCACGACTGCACGAACACAAGGACACGTAGCTCATTAGCTAAATCAAATCAAAGTGACAAACACACTCACAAACACACAAACAAATTTAGATTTGGGACAAACGCATAAAAACTGAATCGCCTACACCCAGTTATTTCAAGTTGAATGTAAACTAGTATATCATGTAAAAGCATGACAGGTATCAAGGATTATGTGATTGCGAATAGATTTACTAGACATTTTGCACACAGAAGATGTCGAGTTACCCCTGAAGCTATAAATACAATGTTGTCAAGCTTTTCCCTTCAAGAAGGCACATTGTTGCCAAAACTTCAGCTCATAACTTCAGTCGACTTGGCATATCATTTGAGAGCACTCCTGCATCAATTGCAATTTGTCATACTTCTTTTCCACCTGAAGTTTGACAACGAAGAACTGTTAAAGTCAATTTCATGCCATTCAAACAGTGGTAGTAGTGTGGAACCATCTTTTCTGGAAAGTTATCAAGATCCAACCAATGTGTGGGGGTTTTCACAGAAAACAATAAGCATGGGTGTTTTGACACATATTTTTGGGTATTAATAGATTTCCACAGAAGCTAGCCAAAACAAGACTTACGAGTCGGCTGCTATTCCTGAAGTACCTGTACCTGAACATCTAGAGCAGTTCTTTCAACCAAAACATGTGGTGGATCTGCACAGCTTGTGAAGTCCACTGGGTCCAATGACACCATCAAACACACTGCAGAACAAGTTTGTCAGTGGAACCATGAACACCATGATAAAGACAAATGACCTCTGGAGCCTCCACAAACAGCCGACATCTAAACATCACTGAACCTTTACATGAAGCAGTGAAGTGCAGAGAGCAGAGCTGAATTCAGAGCAGACATCCACACGTGTCTGGTGGAAAGTCGATTTGTGTGACTCTGGTAAAGTCTTCCATGTCTGCTATATATTTAGTTGTGGAGTCCCTGAATCCTGCCAGACAGCATAACTGTCAAACAACTGAAGCACAGTTGGCTTATTCCCCGTGAGTGTCTGTGTACATTACAGTATGTTCTCAGTACGATAGGACTATGAGTTCAGCATAAAAAAATTCTATACATAAATAACCTCATATGTTAGGGATGTTTCAGAGGAGACATGCAAATCTTTTCTCATGACAGTGGAAGTGGAACCACCACTGATATGGATGAAAAGAGAGTCGGTGCATGTGCCTGTTCCTCCACCATCGTTGCTGTGATGTTGATTAAGATTGGATTACAGTCACAACAGTGATGCATGAATATTTCAGAGTATTTGCTGTGTCAGTACTCCTCCAGAGTTCAGCCTACGGAAGATAACACTGTGTGTTGGAAAAGAGCATCAGAGACTGTTCATTCGTTGTCTTCAGCTCTGGCTATAAGATTAATGCATGTTACGGTATCCATCCATCCATCATCCGTTACTCTTTCACAAAAAGGGGCTGCATGGAGTCCACATTAGGCGGAAGATGGAGTACACAGTGGACAGTCCGGCAGTCACAGGTTTATGATATGGCAGAGTGAATTAAAACTGATTTTGAACAAAACTGACTTTGTTAGTATTGCCAGCTTGTGTATTTGAGATAATGGATGTCAATATCAACAGAAATAAATCAGATAAATTAAAGCAATTTAAATTAGAGCTTAAACAAGTAGTTGATTAATCGCTGAGTTGGTGGACAGAAATGAATTAGCTACTATTTTGATAATCAATTAATTGTTGCTATCAGGCAGTAATGTAATAATCTCAAATGTGAGTTAAGAAAAGTGATTTTTTTCTGTTTAATATTATTGTTACCTGTATTTGGACTGTTGGTCAGACAAAACAAGCCATTGAAAGATTGTTATGTTCATTTTTTATTGAGCAATAACAAAAATAATGGTCAGTCAAAGCCCCGTTTAAATATTAACTTCTTAAATAGTGACCACGCCTGGCAATTACAAACTATAATTTTTTATCTTGGAATATTATCCTGTTCAAGCTTGTGCATTTGGAAGAAGAATTATTATTATCAAATGTCAACTTTTCAGTACTCACTGAATATTGAGTCTATGTTTACACAGTCTTTGCATATTATTCTGTAATCTGGAGTGTGTAATGAGAACACACTGCAGGAGAGGGAGGGAACCCCCTGCAGAGAGGGGTGGGCAGCCCCATTCACACTCCAACACTGGGAGGTGGGGACTGCCACACTTTCATCCCTTTCACATCTCCGTTCCCCTGCACGCCCCTCACTCTTCCCCCGTGATTCTAGCCATCACATCTCATTCGTATTGAAATAGAAAGAGAGAGAGAGAGACGTTGGTTTGTTGAGAAGAGAAAGATCTTGCTTTGCTTCCTGACACGTGGCTCTGTCCCGCTGTGGAGGTCTTCATTAAGATGAAGCCAGGACGAGTGGGAGTGTCGCATGAGGGAAAGCCAACGGAAATCAGAATGAAACCAGACAGTGTGCTCATAGAGTATCCATGGGTATGCTATAAATAAATCAAGCTAAGAGTTCCTCTTATCAATATGAGGGAAGATTTATTCTAAATATGAGATTGATGATCCGCATATTCCAATGTTTCAGTATGAATTTAAGTAAGCGTGAACAGTTTGCATTATCTAAAACACATCAGGCAGTACATTATTGTTCTCTTGTAACAAGTCAACAAACACCATGTTTACTACCACCCGTCACGATACACTGTAATTATCTACTCAGAAGACATTTTGGAAAAAATACTTAACTGTAAGTAAGTGGGCGTTTATTAATTATTACTTGCACAGAAACTGATGATTGCACCATGTTAACAATATCCCAATCAGAGCTTCCATCACACAAACAAAAACAATAAACTAATGACGAGCTACATTTCTCCATTTTGAAAAGACTGAGTGAAGTCCACTCATCTTGTGCTTTAAATCTGGGCAACATTAGAGGAAAATACAGTGATGAAGTCATATGCAATACACAGAGCTCCTTTCACCAAAAACCACTTGGAAATGCTGCTGTAGCTGTTTGATCGCTATGCTGGTGCTGGTTGCTATAGGAACGAGAAGGTGCACCAGTGAAAAAAGACGTATGATGTAGGCGGCGGGGCCGCAGGCAATCAGGACACGCAACCTGAAGAGTGCAGCAGTAAATAATAAGACGTAGAAATCCACATAACCAGCATCGGTTGGTCACTTTGCAGTGTGATGTTTGTCACTGCAGCAGACTGCAGCAAAGCTCTCACACTACACCTGCTCTAATTCTTAACTTCTGCTCATTCAAGGTGCTGCAGAGGAGCTTATTTACTTACTATTTTTACCTCTACGTCTGCACTGTGAACCCAACTGTCCTCCGATCTGCTCCCTGTCCCTTTGTGGTCTCGTCAGTCTGTCCGTTTCCCCTCGCTCTCTTCCCTGACCACGACGAGCCACACGGGCATCAAAGCATGTCAGAATGAGCTCTTAACTCTTCAAAGCCATGAAAAACGCTGTGGGCTGTAAAAGTGCACTCATCAGCAGACTTCCAGCATCTGTTACTTGTTTTTGTTTCCGTGGCGTAATCCCGTATAGCAAATTCCTTGCATTTTCTATAGACGGCTGCCTTATACAGTATATATGGTGAATCAACCAGACATATGCCAAGCTCCAGAGCCAGCTGTAAGGACCGGCTTTTCTATTACATCTGCAAAGCTTGAACCTGGTGACAGAGTAAGTAAGGAGGATTAGCAGAGGAGTTTAAAAGGTAAACTTTAGTTACTTTAAGACTGGAAGTTTACAGGTTAAACAACTACAAAACACCCTCTTTGTCTTAATATCGCTCCTGAAAATTAGAAAGACTTCCCAGTGAGTCCAGGCCTGCATGTCTGGAACATATCACATCCGGATGGGGGAATTCATCACCACACAGATATTTACTCAACACACAGCCATTCTCCTGGCTCCTCAAGCGTATCAGGTGGCGTCAGGTGGCTGTCGATAACCATCTACATTTAGTCAGCTATCTACCTGTTGCGGCTGCTGTAGGCAAGGCTTGTTTTTATCTGACTGTATAACAAAATGCTAGATGATGTGCAGTGACATGCAGGTCAGACACAAGACCAGTCAAACTTTTTCTGGTGAAATGAACACATCACTAATTCTTTGATCCAAACTCAGGCCAGAGGGCACATTCCTGACAAGAATTACACGGTTGATAAGGAGACATGACAGGCAGAAAAATAATGTTATACCCGGGTCATTAATGTTGAAACAGCTGATAATGTGTTCAGATTAATAGCCATCTTTACACTGTTTTAAAGCATATAGCAGCAAAAAAAATAGTACATAAATAATAATAACAATGACATTATTAATAACCACAATACTAATAAAAACAAGATAAAAATAAAATAATATTAATAATAATTGACTGACTGCTCACAATGCAAAAACAAACAAAAAAGACACAATAAGGAAACTGCTATTGGCCTCGGCCTGTCTCTCCATAGTTGTGCGTTGACACCGTGTGTGTTTGTGTGTGTGTGTGTGTGTGTGTGTGTGTGTGTGTGTGTGTGTGTGTGTGTGTGTGTGTGTGTGTGTGTGTGTGTGTGTGTGTGTGTGTGCAGCGGTAACGACAGGTCCTCGGGGTGACTTGCACCGTCACAGCTGTTGCAGCTCCCACAGAGACGTCTCAGGGGAGAACAGCGGGCTACTGCTGCCCCACGCTGATTAACCCGAGGGCGTGCAGACGGGCCATCGAGGAAAACACTCGCACTCACACACATTTACACACAGACAGTGGCATGGCTGCTTGTTTACTACAGCACTTAATATATTATGGTATAGCTTAAATAATTTACTAGCATTCATCATCTATGGCTTAATGGTCTTGGGATTTATTTTTGTGAGTTTTTACTCTTGGATTGTATTTTTGAATAATATGGTATCTAAATTATTTATTAGTTTTATCTTATTACTTTGCTTAGATGGCTTAATTACTGTGCTGCTAAATCAAACCAGAAACTAGTTTCCAGTTGTCTTCTATCGTGCTTCTAAACAATAAACAGCAATAATGAAAACCATCCAACTACTGTGTATTCTGTCCAATAAACTTTTTGTTTTTCTTAGCCAAATATCTTCATACTATACTGCCACTACACCAATAATGTTAATAATAGGTGTATTTTGAACCAAGTTTATGTCCAAGTATGACATAAACTTGGTTCAGACATCAGTGCTATAATGAATTATTACAGACAGAACTATGTGAAAACAATTATCATGCTTTGTTAAGAGACAGCTTGGCCAGCTAGCCAGCCCTTGCACTGTATCAATGACACATGCTTTTATAATTGGGAATAATGTTGGATTCGTGTTTGCTCACTTGTCAGGATGCCGACAGCTCTGTAGGCAGACCGTGAGAGCAATCAAGTACAGTAAATACATCTGTCATGTTCAATCTGTCTAGCACAGTAGTGATTAGCTGCTGTTTCCCCTTCGTACTCGGCGCAGCTTGGCAGAACAGGAGCAGTCAGATAACTGTGTGGTGTGGCTGCAACAGATTAGCAATGTGAGCTCCTGTTTCTAAAGACCCCGCTACGTAACAGAGCTGGGCAGCAGAGACAGATTTACTCATGTTAATCAGAAATATCTACCATTTATGTCACAGTAGTGCTGGGATTTAATTCCACTCAGAGTTCAGCTACAATATTAATCCCCCCCCCCAAAAAAAATCCTCCATCTGATTGTGGTTATGAGGTTGGTAATCATTGGTCTATTACCATAATCTCACACAAACCCCATAAATACACACAAGAGGGACCGGAGCAGCAGAGGCTGTGATCATGATGAATTCATTTTAGAGCCTTCAGGTAACATGTCGTGGTCTCAGGTTTAAGGAGCTGACACAGTGGACTGGCAGACACGTTTGCAGCTGTTATGTTTTGCACATTACTTTGTTAATCTTTTCACTGACTTGAGGTTTCCCACACGGTTGTGTCCCTGCGAGTTTAGATTCCACTGTGCTTATTTAGAGTTCGGATCTGAACCTCAATACCGTTTGCTAGCGACCAAAGACGTCAGCGAGGTATTCATTTTCTAATCCAACATTCAGTTGGAAAGCAAATAAGTGCATTTCCCAAAATGTTGAGCTATTCCTTAAAGCAGCAATAGCCGATTTGTAGTCTTGTTTAGTTATTCTTTGATCAGACTTAAAATGAGAATTTCTAAAATCGTAGGCTTTATTTTTGCAGCTGCTTTGTGTGAAAACAAATCGAACACTGATTCATTTACGATTTATTAATTTTTGATGAATACAAGAAAGGATTTTGTAGAAAACCATGTTTATAAAACAGAAAATAGGATATGGGTATCTGAGCGGGTATATTCTTAGGCAGTTTTCTACAATACGACTTCAAGGAGGAAGCGGGGGCAGGAGTGTGTCGACACATAAGTGCGTGTGATCCTGCACTGCTGGTTATTTTCAAGGTTCTTCCTGTAACGGAATCAGAGCAGTGACAGACTAATGAGGATAAATGATGATGAGGCTTCAGGAATAGAAGGCCTCCAGCAGGGAGAGGAGACGATGTGTCAAGCAGCTGGGAGGGAGTTAGGGCTTTCCTCCGGAAGCTTTACTTTAATAGAAACACTATATCTGGCACAGAAGAGCAGGTCTCATCATCTACAGTATCCACTGAGAACTATGGTTACAGCTGTGAAATAGAAAATGTCTCAAATAATGATTATCTTCATCCCCATAAGGAAACTCCCTCCTTCAAAGGGAGGTCAGGGGTCAGGGTTAACAGCCTGGGATCCTTGAAGTACACTCCTTCTTCTTTATATATACACTTCGCTGTTGCAGTCTACTGACGTAAACAGATGTAGTCTCTCACTCAACAGCCCCCCCGATCAGACCGCCGGCCAAGCAGCAGACTTAGGGGTCCGTCTCACTACTTCCAGTGACCGGATCAGGAAGGGTGAAGCCCGGGTAAGCCTCAATCAAAAAAATCCTAAAGCGCATTCCTCCATGCACCTCGCTAAAAACAGATTATTTAATCAGTACAAGCACAGAAAGGAGCCAAAAAAGGGTATTTAAGGCTAAGAACGGGATCTGGCAACATTTTAAGACTAACTGTAGAAAAAGAAAATTCAAGACCACTGTAGTCAATGTTGTCAGACAACAAACAGGGAAAACTGTTCCCTCTCTATTGATCGCTGAAGTTATCTGATTCATTTAAAAGGGGTTAGGAAACCAAAGTGCTTTTAGTTCAAGTCTGGTAAGGGCCCTTTATTTGCATTTCATTTTATTTAATTTGATTGTCATTCACCATCTCTCTCTTGCTCCTCGTTTACTGTCACCTTTCCACTATCTAAAAGCATAAACATAACAATAAAATACATAGAAAAGACAATTTAACAGTTTGATCAACAATTAATCCTGTCATTTTTTTTTTAAATAAAAATGCAAACCATGCGGTGAGAGAATTTTGGTTGAAGATTAAAACCAATTTTAAAGAGTCACTTTGATGGCCATTTTGCATTTCTTTTTTAAATCACATTTTATAGGCTAGACAAACAACTTCTTGAAAAAAATAATAAATAATGAAAATACCCATAGTTGTAGCCCTAAGCAATTTGTGGACTTGTACATTGCAGTCTGACAACAACATTTCCCACTGTCTCGTGGTCAGCATCATGATCACTGAAGACAATATTTTGATGTCATAGTCAATGAATAAAGGCCAACGTGTGAGCCAAACCTCATGCAGCGCTTAAAGGTGACAACACCTACTTGTAAACATTGAGGCGATGAGAGTAACACTGAGCGACATCTCCATCAGTTTTGTTTTTTTAACACGGCTGATTTATAAGAAGTGACAACGTTGTCCTATTTTCTGCAACCTACTCTGCATGACGCATCAACAATAGCAAAAGAGGGTCAACGGGTTGTGTGTGTGTGTGTGTGTGTGGTGTGTGTGTGTGTGTGTGTGTGTGTGTGTGTGTGTGTGTGTGTGTGTGTGTGTGTGTGTGTGTGTGTGTGTGTGTGTGTGTGTGTGTGTGTGGAGTTACAGTGCCGTCAAACAAAGAGGGCCTCTGACACAAACCCAGGCATTCTTTCTGTCAGTCCCTCTCTTTTTTCAGCAGGCCTTAGCGGTTTGATTTTTCTCCCTGAATGGTGCCATTGACAGAAGAGGCAGTTGGGGCCTTATTATGTGAAGACTCGTCTCCCAGAGGAGACAAACCTGACTGTTGTAGATCATTTTTCCTTCAGTTACTGTCTCTCCAGAGTGAATGACTCACACGGACCAACTCAGGGGTTTGTACTTGGAAGAAAACGTCACTACACTTGAATATCAAGATAGTAGTAACAACGTTATTTATGATGAAGCGTTGCCTTTTTTTCCTGATTTTGGGGCTATGAAACAACGACTGCAGCTGCCTCCACCCAGCATTGGTGTAGCTGTTTGGCCTAGATACGCTCAGCTGGCGGAGATAGAGTGTGTGGCAGGGCTGAGAGATAGCGGTCAGAGATAGAGATAATAGTGCCCGCCAGTTCCTCTGATGTCTGTTAAATGACGGACTCCTTTGGGATTTCCTCCGTACATTATTTACTGTAACTGGATTCGTATTATAGTCGGTGGTTAGGCCAGGACGAAGTGTGGGAAAGGCTTGGCGTATTGTTTGTGTAATACTGTAAAGTCAAAATAATCTCAGAACAAGTAAAAGCATTTAACCGCTGCCGAATTTCATGATTATTCAGTAGAATTTCTCCTCCATAAAATGAGGGACAGTAAAGAGAGGAAGCAGATTTACAGGCTCACCTTTAATTTGCCTTCTTAGTAAAAACTGACGCCAGCTGCATGAGCAAGTCAAATATATTGGCCTGGATACTACAGTAAAAGGCTTTATACTCTTCTCAAACACGCTCAGGTACAAAGTGTTCACTCAACCCAAGTTCACCTCCATTTCAGGAATGTCAAAGTAAGATGTGATACGATATGTAGGCGGTCACCATTATATGTTTCTCTCAGGACATACAGCTCAAGATAAAAAAGAAAAGATGGATCCCATTGCCTCTGTATGACCCTTCCACTTTCATTACAAGTCCTTGCACACAGATCCCAAACATACCACTCCATATTATCATTTCAAAATTCCATCATGTCAGAAGATGGTGCTTTAATCTCCAAATATACTCTGAGAAATCTCTGAGAAAGACCAGAGGTAAATAAAAGGAGGGGTGGGCATTTAATCACTTCTATAACGTTGCCACCATTGCTCCGGGATACAATGACTATATGCAGGATTGGGTAATTCATGTATAAATGTATGAATAAAAGAAAGTTAAACCATTGTTTATTTAACAGCAGGGTTTAGGATTATGTGGGCGATCATTTTAGTGATTTTTAAAGGCCAAACGATTGCAGTCTCATATGGCTGCAAAGCGAATAAGGGGAAACTGCAAATACAATTAAAATATTTGTCCACAATGAAGATAAATCCTATTATTCTATAATATGCAATATAGAATATACAGGTTTCCCAATGTAAATGTGAAACAAATATAATCTAGCAAACGGAAGCTGAACTCTAACAGAGAGCAGAACAGTTCCAAATGTCCAAATGTTTGCCGAAAAGGAAGAAAACAACTGAACAGCTGACATGAGGGTATGAACAGGGAGTTTCTGTAATGGGAGGTGAGACTATGTTGACATTTGTAAAATAACTATTTGAGAAATCATGTGTTTTAAATGTCACCCTCTTGTCCTCATCCAACCTCTATCTTAGTCTACTTTCAGGCCGTGGCACCCCCCCACCACCACCACCACCACCACCACCACCACCCTGTCCTGGGGTGATCCTGACCCAGACCCTTTCAATCCTCCACCGGGACAAAGCAGGCTAAGAGCTGCTGGAGGAAATTAAAAACACAGCAACTACTCCCTCTTCCCCCCCTCTCCTCTCTCCTCTCGCGTGAGGCCAAATACTAGAATCTCCTAGTAAAGTCGGTGAATTAAGTTCCAAATCTTTTTTTGAATTTATCGCTGATACCACAGAAACCCACATTATGAGAGAAGGAGCTGTGTCTACGCCATGTCAATGTCTGAATGATGAGCTATCAACTGTTTCCCTCCAAACTCTTGTATCTGTGAAGTACAAGATAAAAATGTCATTAAAAATCATTCTCCAATAACTCATAACTACCCAAAACATAGAATAGCCTGAGTCACTCCCCTCACCACAGGTTGGTGAGACATTCCTGGCATCAGCCCGTTTTATTCCAAAGAAGGACCTTCAGAGATTTGGAAACGCTGAACAGGATTTACAGGCAGGGAACATGGAAAATACGAGGAGGAGGAATGCATGGGGGAACCCCAAAAATATGATCCTCTATGTTTTAACACACTGAAGCAAATTTTAAAGGACTGACTGAAATGTCTCACAGTCTAAAATCTGGCAAGCAGATTGTCTTCAACTACTGAGTCTCAACACAACTGATTTAAAAAATGACCAGCTCAATCTCTAACCACTATAAAATAAACTGTATAGCTTAAGTGCTAGGAGCAGTTCACTTTTTTTTTTAATACTGATCGAATAAATAAATACATGTAAAAAACATTTATGGCGCTACTTTTCATGATTGTGGCTAGGTAGCTTGTCACATCCTCTAAAACGAAATGCTCTGTCCCTGCTTTTGCTTGATTCACTTTTAACAAAATTATTTCCTGATTATTCATTTTTGCCAGGTGTGGTTGTTGTATTTGCAGCATTAAAATATAATATTTTTTTGCATTAGGGTGTTGCAGAGGATCTGTATACCTGCTGGAGCTGATGTGCACCACCTACTTTAAAATATAACTACACGTTAAGGCTATTAGAGCTGTGGTGATACCACATGGAGACCACAAGAGGTGTGATTGATCCACTTTCCATTTTGCTCTACAGTGAAGCCATACTGAATATCTACCAAAGATATGTCTATGCGGTTTATTTCTGACATAGCTACGAGAGAGTAACTGATCCTAACACAGACTCCAAAACACTTTACAAAGGGGATTTCACTGCTGCAATCAAACCTTTTTTTTTTTTTAATGTATGAATCTATGTGCCTTCATGCCCGTCACTCTAGTGGAACAGTTTTCTGTAAACACGTTCAAACAGCCCAAACCCACAACCCCCAAACAAAGCCGCTGGAACTCCTGGCAAAACAGGAAATACAACTTCATCACAGCAGCACACGAGGAACAGCGAGGAGGACTTTGAGCAATCCAGGCAATTGAGTTTCACCAAGCCACACCATGAGTCACTGCACACCTCCACGAACAAGGAGTAACAATCTGTTTCTATGGCAGTCATGCCCACAGCGTGTTGGCCTACACACACACACGCACACGCACACACACACACACACAGACTTTAAACAAACAGAAACTGCAGTCAGATGATCTGTGCTGATAAAATCTTTGATGTCTTTGTAATTGCATATTTGTAAGTAAAAAGAAATACTAGGACAACTTCCTGTACACTGTAACTCTACTTGGTTTGGGAGGGAAATGTTAAGCCACTGGGAGGTCTGGTTAATGAGACAAGCCGGTCTCTTTACGGGCCACATGTGTTGCAGAATCACACACACTTTTACCCCACATCCACACCTTTCTTCTCATTAGTATCTCTGTATCTCCTTCATTTTTTTCCCCACCAATTCTACTTGGCATCCCCCTTGTCTTCGTCCGTCTCTTCTCACATTTCTTTTGTGTCATCCTGGCTGTTTCTTCCCACCTGTGCATTGCTGTTCATTTTTCTCTCTCTTTCCCTGCCAGATGGACAGAGCAGAGGGAGAAGGAGAGAGAGAGAGTGGGTGACAAACAGCAGAGCGTCCAGTTCTCGCTGGGTGGCCTTTTGTCCAAGCTGTTTGCTAACAGCGTAACACGAAAAAAGCAGCGCACAAATGCAAACGTTAAGCTTAAGCAACACACACAACACACACACACAGACGCACAAACGCTGTACATTTGAGCGTCTAATGAAGCCTCTGCTGCAGCCACCCACCAACCACTTAGTGCTGTGGTTTTGCTCTGATGCTTTTTATAAACACAGACCTGGAGAACGTGGGGAACAGGTGTCGCACATACTCAGTGGCAGCTGTAGGAGGGTGAACGCTGGAGCTGAGGTCTCTGAGAAAAAAAAAAAAAAAACTCTGTACCTTTGCCTAAGAAATGTGGCGGACTGTTTCAGTTTGTTCTCCTGCCAGTGGTTAGGCACTCACTGAGGCAAATATTGACTGAGGGCTGGCGTGGGCCCTGCCTCTGTGCTCCACCGCATCACCTTGGATTCACAATGCAGCAGAACATGTCCTGAACCACACCACCTGTCCGTTACTCATTAAAAAAAATAAAGGGAACCGTTTTTCTTTTTGGTTCCTCAATTCCACATTTCTATGAAATAAAGCTTGTTTGTC